>NC_135375.1:100212173-100512173 GCF_049243985.1 Paroedura picta
GTGGTGCCTCGCCCTCTTCCTTGGGTTTGACGGTGGGCTTCCCGATCGACCCTTTCTTCACTGGTGCAGAACTAGAGCTGGCGCTCCCTCGGCTCGACATTTTGTTTCCTGGTTCTCACCGACTCCCATTCTCGGACTGGTTGCCAGGTCACATGGCTAGAATGCCCACAGTGGTTTTAAAGCCTTGATGATGTAGGCATTGGGGCATTATGATGTCACTAAACCGGCTTGCTTTTAAATGGGAAGAGGAAAGAACCATCGGTCACATCTCCGTAGAATGAGGAGTTGGGGTTAGCCAGTGTTAAAACCATTTATGCTTTTGCCACGTCACCTGGTTCATGCACCTTGCTTGCTTCTGCCAGTTAATTAAGCCTGTATCCCCAGCAACCTATTTGATCCTTAGGCTGCCTTAGATCTCAGCTGTGAATGTACTGAGCCTGTTCTTCCTGCCTCCCCCCCACTCTACTGTGTTGTGCCTGAGAACCACTATCTTCTCAGACATGTTGAGCACCCGAGACTGTTTCATCAACAGGGATTCTTCATGCTCAAACTGCTTGGTGCAAGGAGAGGCACAGGGTAAATAAGGAGTTGTTGGGTTTGATTCCCCACTTAGCAAAACCCCCGTGATGTTCTGATCATATTTTCTCCAATAAAGAGTTTTTCCTAAATGAAGCCTGCTTATTGGGAAAGGGAGATACTCCCACACAGGAGATCATTGCTACCTGTGGTCAATTCACATAGTCTTTAGAAAAATGTTGGGTAATTCTGGATTAGATACCTGGTAGTTTAGTGATAACTTTTTTGGTCTGTTTTTAATACTTCTGGAATATCTTTAGGCATACCACTGTGGTAATCTGTGCTATTGGCCTGTCCACTTGCTGTCTTTCAGGAACAAGGAAACATAAACACATGGGCCTATTGTGCACAGGCACTGAACTTTAGATTTTTCGGAGTAATAAGCCTTTAACTTTGACTTCAGATTCTGTGCTTCAGATTCTGTGCATTTATTCTGCTGCTCCAATTAAAAAATAAACTTTTCTAAATGGGAGTGTAATGTCACTTGCGACATGTGCAGGGTGGTGTCCAAAGTTTTTTTTTTAATACAATTGCCCTACTGCAGCTGCACAGTAGTGGCCACCAGTTAAATCCATCCGGTTCAGGTTTTGCGCAGGCGTTTTAGCACTAGCTCATGGCATAAAAGGGAATACAAAAGAATGTAGGCAAGGGGGTGAAACTGATGTTGCAATTGACAAGACTTTTTTGAAACTGACAAGCAGCTACAAAGCCCTTTTTTCCATGGGGAAGAGCAATGGTCCCCAACCCCTGGTCTGCAGTCCGGTGCTGGGCCGCGAGAGCCTCGGCAGCAGGCCGCGGCTCCCTCTCCCTGCCCCCCCCCCACAGCGAGAAGCTTGCCAGGCCGCGAGCAAATCAGCCGCCGAATCGGCTGATTAGCTTGCGCCTGGCAAGCTTCTTGCTGCGGGAGGGGGGGAGGGAAGCGTGGCTGCCTGCATGCCGGCGGTGCACACGCACATGCGCAGCAGGTCCAAGCATGCGCGTTTGCGCGGGCCCTGGCTCCCTCTCCCCCCCACCCCTTGGCAGTGGTCCGCAACCGGAAAAAGGTTGCAGACCGCTGGGGTAGAGAACTAGGGGATTCTCTGTTCTGTTATGGGCCACTGTGAAAAATGAGGACATCACATGGTCTCATAATATGGGGGAACATGCTGAGTATATGGAATGCATGGTACAGCCCATTGATCCTAGCATGCGAGCTACGATCATTGACAGAAGCTGCAGAGAGCTCTTTTAGTCTTTTGCCACTAAAGTGGGGGGGGGATTGGAAGATATTTTTGTTGATGCCCTAGAACAGCTGCATAGCCACGTTAATTTCCTGCTTTTCCCTGCAAATTTGCACTTTTTGGGATTCTCTAATTCAATCTCTAATGTTGTGATTCTCTAATGGTCGCGGTCTTGGCAGTTTTTAAAAGCTTGTCCTGGTGGCCGGCCCTCTCTCCTCCAAATGGATCGATCCCAAGCGATTCTTCAGTCTGGCACTTTGCAGAAGGCCCACATGGTTCAGTTGCCATTTGAAAGTTAGGCTTCTGGAGACCACCATTTTGGTAAATCTCCCCCTCCCCCCCAATAAAATACTTTGTTCACTAAAGGATTAAGGGGAAACACATTTTCAAATCTTTAGGCTTCCCTTTCCAGTGTCTCTCTCTCTCTCTCTTTACATCTCACATCAATTTCATTCCATGATAACCATCTCTCCTCCCCCACCCCCTTTTTGTGTGGATGCAGCACTAAAATCCATTATTTTATGCCTACTGGGGACAAGCTTTTTGCATGCTGCACTGAAAAAAGACCCTGAGGACTCCTCTGCCCTCTCCAGCGCTCCCCCTTTAGAAATTTATTTCTAAATTAAGAACAGCTGAATTTAGAGTTGTCAGCTCTGGGTTGGGAAATACCTGGAGATTTTGGGGGTGGAGCCTGAGGAGGGCAGAGTTTTGGAGGGGCGGGGCTTCAATGAGATATAATGCCAGAGAGTCCACCTTCGGAAGGAGCCATTTTCTCCAAGGGAATTGATCTGTCAAATGAAGACCACTTGTAAACCCAGGAAATCTGCAGCCACTACCTGGAGGTTGGCAACCCAATAGAACAGTGGTCCCCAACCCTTTTATCACCGGGGACCGGTCAACGCTTGACAATTTTACTGAGGCCCGGAGGGGGTAGTCTTTTGCCGAGGGACATGGCTACCGCCTGAACCCTGGCGCCCCTGACTTTCCGCTACCAGAAACAGCTGCACAGTGCCACGCCGAGGGGGAGCCCCAGCCATGGTGGCCACTGGAGAGCACCAAAGGTGAGCCGGCAGCAGAGTGGCAGGGCAGCCCCCGATGCAGCAGCCGGGGAGGAGGACGAGGAGGAGCCACGGCCCGGTACCAACTGATCCACGGACCGGGACCGGTCCCCGGACCGGGGGTTGGGAACCACTGCAATAGAAGACAATTGTTGAGAGGACACAGCCCTAGGCCCAGCCTGTTTTCAGATGCCACTAAGCAGTCATGCAGAGAGATGTGTCTGTGTGTGTGAGGCAAACAAAGTCTAAGAAGGAAGCATTGCTCTTCTGATTTAATGATGGATGGTGGCAGCAGAGATTGTTAGACCCCTCCAGTAAAAGGGCTCAGCGCATAATTGGTTCTGCTAGCTTTCTGAGCCGATCTGTGCAGCGTGCGTTTATTGCCGTCTCCTTCACCGTAAAGGCTTCTGGGTTGAATTGTACAAAGTTGGTCGAGGCCCTGTGAAAACAAAGAGGGAAAGTAGGAGGAGGAGAAGAGCTGGATTTGTTGACACCCCGCGTTTCAGCACCCAAAGGAGTCCCCTAAGCAGCTTTCAAACACCTTTCCCTTCCTCTCCCCACAACAGACACCCTGTGAGGTTGGTGGGGCTGAGAGAGCTCTGTGATAACTCCTCTGCAAATATAGCCCTGAGAGAACTGTGAGCAGCCCAAGGTCACCTAGTAGGCTGAACGTGGAGGAGGAGCAGGGAATCAGACCTGGTTCTCCAGGTTAAGAGGTCGCCACTCTTAAGCATTACACTAAGCTGGCTCTCAGAAGTAGACATAATTTTTTAAAATCTTTATTTTTTAACCTGCCCTTCCTGCACACTCAGGGCGGATATACAACATGGATTCGACAATAAATAAAAATTTTATAACATACGTAATACCATAAAACGTTCTTCTGTAGCCCCCAAATGATTCAGTTTTTCATTGGGGGTGTGTGTGTAGAGTCTCTAGTCTAGAGGGCTGCTCCTTCCTCAGGGTATGGTAGTGAGGCCAGCACTTCTTGAAGGTTCATCTGGGCTCTGACCTTAGGCCTGGTGGAACAATTCTGTCTTGCAGGCCCTGCGGAACTGCAAGGCCCCGACCTTCCTTGGCAGAGAGTTCCCCCTGGCTCAGAAACAAATAGCCACTGAAGATATTTCAGGACCAATGCACTGTGGTCTACTTGGCTCCTGATAACAAACAGGCCACCTCATTTTATACCCACTGAAGTTTCCAAGTTGTCTACAAGGGCAGCCCCATACAGACCACAATACAGTAGTCTAGCCGCAAGACTATAACTGTATTCCAGCCCACCAATGAAATGAAAAGCAGCCCTTGCAGGTATTAACTAGTTTAGCAGATCTAGAGAAATGGCCCATCACTGTTACTGTGCTCTCTGTACTTTTCTTGATTGCATCTGAATTTTATATAATTACGGTTCTCTGTGCATTTTCTGAGTTTCATCGCTTCTTGACCTGGCTGTTTGCTGTTTTTTTTAAAAAATAACCTCATATATCAAGGTTTGCCTAGTGAAGACCCACAAAATACATCTAAGACTGGCAGCAGCTCTCCATCCTCTCAGGCAAAGGTCTTTGACATCAACTAATACCCTGTCCTATTAAGCCGAGATGCTGGGGATTGAACCTGTGACCTTCCCCATGCCAAGAGGGCAGGCAAATCTGCCAAGACCCTTTCATCCTTGTCCTGAATGGGGACTTGGCACCCAGCACATATACAAGCAGAACCCACCCACTGAATACTCCCAGGAAGCCCACCTTGCGGGACGCTGAGCGAGCTCCCCGATTCTTGGTGAAGCCATGACTTTCATTGCTGCCCGTGACACGGGCCACTCAGCGCTACGGTCGGGGCAGCTCTCGGCGGGCAGGGCTCTGGGCCGAGACAGTTCTGCTAACCTTGGACTTGCGATTGCTTGAAGGGCAGCCGGGCTTACCTGCAGAAGGATGCACATTATTGAGTCGCCAACCGGCATTCGGTAAATCTAATTCAATATAGCCATTCAATCCAGTATGTCTGCAGCAAAACTAGATTATACAAGTTCATTGCGAGGCCATTGTGATGCCCCAGGGTTGTGGGGGCGGGGGGGGGAACCCTGAAAACAAGACCTTGCCTATGGCTCTCCACCACATTTAAGCCGTCTAAATACTCATCCAAGTCCTTTGGCTGGCCCACTAAACTACCGCTGCAGGGCTGGCTCTACTCGGGGAACCACCCCGGAAAGGACACCAAGATGCTGCAGGATCTCAGCTCATTCCCAGGAATCAGCAGCACTGGAGGAAATGACATTCCTTCCTCGCCATGGCCGGGTGCCCCGTGGGTCCAGGCCAAACCCCTGCAGAGGTGAAGGAAAGGATGAGGCGCTTTGCTCAAGGCAATGAAATTCCTCAGACTGGTCCCATGCCATCATCTACATCAGTTTTCTGGCCTTTTCCGGTGGGTTTGTCGCCCTTGGAATTCTGACACTGGATGGGGAGCTCTGTCACAAAATGGCTGCTGTAGGAGGTGGAGCCAACCACATCATGTCAGGGAGCTCGGGATACATCAGTCTAAGAGTAGCTCCAACATTTCAGGTAGATAAAATAGACATATGGCTGACCTCTCATCACACGGCTGAGATGCTTGTGCTGGAGGGACTGGGACTGGAACAGTTCTGAAGATCTGCACAACCAATCAGAAGCCATGCTGGACAAAAAACCCATCCCCCTCCCCAATTTCTAAAAACACTTGGCGGGGGCCAAGAAAGGTATCAGTGGGCACCATGTTGGGGACCCCTAATCCACAGTGTCACACAGCAAGCTGCTTTGCTGTGGCAATGAGGCCTCTGGTGGCGGTTGGGTGAGGTGTCCTAGTATCACAGAAAGGCAGATCACCTGTGTGATGGAAGGTCAGCCGTATCCTGATGAACAGATCTTCTACCTGAAATGTTGAAGAGCTACTGATGTATCCCTAGCTCCCTGACATTATGTGGTTGGCTCCACCCCCCACAGCAGCCATTTTGTCGCAGAGTTCCACATCCGATGTCAGAATTCCAAGGCTGACTTGAATCTGCACAGATCTTCAGAGAAGAGAGAGAGAGAGAGAGAGAGAGAGAGAGAGAGAGAGAGAGAGAGAGAGAGAAGGGCTGCATGATGACTCCAAGGACCATCCCCTGCCCACTGGGTCCAAACAAGCCTCTGCCTCAGAGCCTGCGTTTCAGTCTTAGTGGCTTCTTTGAACAGCAAAGACCTCGCTCGGCTTGGTGCCTGGTCTTTGCATTTCTTCTTTTTGAATTCCTGCCCATTTTGGACCTCAACTTTGGCCCCTTGGGCCTTTGGCTGCTGTTCCTGGAATCCGGACGTTATCCAGCTAGACTGGGCATCTGATTTCCTGGCTCCACAAACCCCCCCATCCCAGAACCATCAGACCTTACCACTAGAGGCGGCATTGCTGCAGGGGAATGTGATGAACATGACATGACATCACAGTAGCCCAACCAATGTCTAGCGGGAGAGCCAAAGGCAACGGCCTAATACTGAAGAAATGAAGTGTTGCCGCACAGACAACAATCCGTACGGACGAAAATCTGGGCAATTCAGATTGTAAAGAGATTTCCCGTTATAAGTAAAGGCGTTACTTTTCGGATGGGAGACTCCACGAATCTGTTTTCATAGTGGGGAATGATCTTTTTGACAATTGGCTGGGAGAGATGATGCATCCGAGGGGAGGCGGAAGCAGTCCGGGCAGCGTGTGAGACGGGCGTTTCAACCTGTGCAGGGCAAATCAGCTGGTTAAGAAGAGCCTCCTCGCGCTTCAGACACTCGTCAGCCCCCAAGCAGGCCCCTTCAAACTCATTGTAACAAATTCAGCAATAACTAGGCAAACCCCCTTCCTGACAGAAAAGTGGGCTTTCCCCCAGAAAACGAGGGTGGTCTTACTCAGTGACCCCTTTAAGAAGTCCTTGAGGTTCAGAACAACAAAAATTCTAACCTGGGCTCTAGAGTCAAACATAGCCCTGTATCCGACCACATTGCTCAGTGACCCTTGAAGTCCTCCTTCAGCCCAAAGAACCTTCCTCCTGGAAATGGCCAAGATAGAAGCCCCTAAAATGGTTTTGCAGGATCAGTCCAAAGTTCATCGAACCCAGCATCCTGTTTCTAGCACTGGTCATCTTCTGGAACTCCCAATAAGCTTGAAGGAGATAGCCATCCCCTATTGTTTCCCCAAGGCAACTGGTAGTCACAGCAATGCTGGCTTCTGAATAATGCATTTAGCTCTCCTGGCCAAGAGCTACCCATGAGAACATAAGAAGAGTCCTGCTGGATCAGGCTAGTGGTCCATCTAGTCCAGAACCCTTCTCACACAATGGCCAGCCAGTTCCTCTGGAAGTTAAAGAACAGAAGAACATCAGAACAGCCCTGCTGGATCAGGCCAGTGGTCCATCTAATCCAGCATCCTGCTTCACACAGTGGCCAGCCAGTTCCTCTGGAGATTAAAGAACAGGACAGAAGAACATCAGCCCTGCTGGATCAGGTCAGTGGTCCATCTAATCCAGCATCCTACCTCACACAATGGCCAGCCAGTTCCTCTGGATGGACAACAATGGGGCATAAAAGCCAAGGCCTTTCCGTGATGTTGCCTCCTGGCTCTGGGATTCAGAGGTTGATACCTGTGAATGTGGAGGTTCCCCTCAGTCACCCTGGCTAGTAGCCACTAATATCTATCCTCCATGAATCTGTGTAAGCCCTTTTAAAAACTGTCTATGCCTATGGCCTTCACTACATCTTTTGCCAGCGAATCCCTCCTCTATGAATTTGTCTAATCTGATCCTTAACCATAAAAGCTCACGTCTTGTGGCAGTCAGTTCTGTCACTTGATGATGTGAAAGAAAAGGCATCTGGGACATAGCTTTGGTTAAACCATAGAGCATGGGTAGTCAAACTGCAGCCCTCCAGATGTCCATGGACTACAATTCCCAGGAGCCCCTGCCAGCATTCGCTGGCAGGGGCTCCTGGGAATTGTAGTCCATGGACTTCTGGAGGGCCGCAGTTTGACTACCACTGCCATAGAGTCTTGGGCGCCTCCTAGAACACCACCCGGACAAGTTTCTTCCAGTTTCAGTCTGCAACAAGAGAGAGTTTCTTGTCCTCGTTCCCAATATTCTCCTGCCAGGTTGCCAGTTACAGCCCTTTTCATCTTGGGCCACTTTGCAGAACGGAGCCAGGTAAGGTACAGGTCAAAGTCCTGAGGCTCCTCTCCTGATAGGTAACAGAGTACCCCTAAGCTACAAGGGAATTCAAAATAATAAATTTATTCTCCCACACACATTTTGGCTGCAAGTTGCTCTTTCTGCACAACCCTGAAGCACAATGGGTCTACCCTGGAAGGATCTCTAGCTCGAGAGCCAGCATGGTGTAGTGTAGAGGTTCAGTGTGGCGACTTCTAATCTGGACAGCTGGGTTTGATTCCCTGCTCCTCCACAGGCAGCCAGCTGGGTGACCTTGGGCCAGTCACAGTCCTGTCAGAGCTGTTCTCACAGAGCAGTTCTCAGAGCTCTCTCAGCCCCACCTATCTCACAGGGTGTCTGCTGAGGGAGGGAAGGTGATGGCAAGCTGCCATGGGACTCTCTCGGGTAGTGAAAAGCAGGATAGAAAACCCAGCTCTTCTTCTTCCTGTTGGTCTCTATAGTGTTCCTGGACTTGAATCTGACTGTTCTACATGCAGAGCAATAGGCTACCCTTTGAATTTAACAGCATAGGAGATCTGTCTCTCCAATGGCTGATATAATCTCCACCGCTTGTTTCCAACAATCTGTTGCACATTTACTTGTTTACCACGTCTGCCTCGTGTAAGAGTCCCTGGCTGAAAGAGCGTAATGTAGAAAGGTCAAATAAAACGAGTGCCCTGCCTCTTCCCTCCTTGTAAATCTGCTCTTGCTCTTTTGCTTCAGACCGGTTGTGATGCCACAGAAATGCGTGTCTCCATCAGCGTCACAGAACGGAAGGAGCTTTGGCAATCCATCCTGCTGTGTTTTCCTAATTTCACCCACTCATGGGTGTTACCTAAGAAAAGGGATCCCTGTCTGGTGGAATAAACCCCGCTTTGGGTAACAAATCTTACATAACTGTCCAATAAACAGGATGCCAGAGACCCATTTTACTTGGACGGAGGTGAGAGAGCTTTTAAGTAACAAAGGAAGCAGGAAGCAATGGTTGTCTCATGAGTCAAAGAACGGAGCTGGGAGCTTTTGTGAGGTCTGTGTGTGAGAGAGACGTCTGGGTATATGTCTATGCCAGCCTTTCTCAACTTTTTTTAACCATTGAGAAACCCCTGAAACGTTCTTCAGGCTTTGAGAAACCCCAGAACTGGGGCGATTGTGCAGAATATGGCTGGGAAGCAGAGCTGTGGACACGCCCACCCAGGGCCCCTTCCCTTCCCACCCCCTCCAGGCCCATTATTGGCCATTTCGGGAGAGGGGCAGGGAGACATGGTCATATATAGTCATATCACCAAAAAAATGTTTAACAAATTTTAAAACTATATTGAAAATTAATAAACTCCTACCCATTTGGGAAACCCTTCCAGGAGCATCAAGAAACCCGAAACTCTTGAGAAATCTTGGTCTATGCACATGGACGGTAGATTTACAGTGCAAACATTTTATCTTGTGAACCACCATGAGCCCGTTCATGGGGCGGCCCAGGATACAAATTGAATAAATAACAATAATAATTTACACCAGTTTCTTTAACATAATAAATTTCTCTTTCACATTTTTATACAACCAACCCGTTCCTGTGAGGGACTCAGACAGGTATATGCACTCCCCCCTCCTCTATCTTATGTTCACAATAACCCTCGGATAAATTACGAGAAGGCAATCAGCCTGTGGTCAGCCAGTGACTATAACGATGAAGCACATTCAAGGGGTAGCCGTCTTACTCTGCAGTCATACTTCTTGAAAAATCTCATTGGTCTCTTAGATGATGTGGGAATTTAAACCGGGCTCTTCCCTGTCTTTATTCAGCCCTGTAACCTCTACTCCCCACTCTGAGTGGAAAACCAGAGCTGCAACCACAGATGCGTGTGAAAAAACTGGGTCACTGCCCAAGTCATATGCAATGGTGGGAGAGGGATTTAAAGCAGAGAGTAGACTGGCAGAAGCTTCTCCCTCTCTCACTACACAAATATCCCATAGAACAGGGGTCCCCAACCTTTTCAGGCGCTTTGGAAATCTGAACACATAAAATGGCTGCCACAAAATGGCCGCTGCAGGAGGTGGAGCCCGTTACAAAATGGTCTCCCCACCCCACCCGCCTGGCTTACCTTCCAGCACACAGTGTGCTGTGGTGGCCACGGCAAAAATCTGCAAAGCCAATCAAAAGCCTCACAGGACAACAGCCCTACTTGGCCCTGCCGGCTTTCTAAAACAGCTCAGCCGGCATTGTGCTCAGGGCTTCCTGCTGTCTGTTTGGCGGGAAACCCCAGTGTCAGAGGCTGACTCGGCCAACAACCATGTTCTCTTTTCCACGTTCTCTAACGGCAGGGAACAGAGCGTGAAGGAATTGTCTCAGTCTATTTTTCCTGGCCCTCTTGATCACACGGCATTGGAGCCAAAAACAGTAGGGGTGTTTCCCTCCCCCCCTCTTTTAAAAGCTGGTTATTTATAACTGATCTCAAAGCACTCTTGCATACCCAGAGGAAGGACGGCCGCCAGACACAACAATACTCATTTCAGGGCTCGGCTATATTTAAAGCCATCGAGCCGCTAGGTTGAGGCCTTGTCGTAGCCGTTCCAGAAAGCTGAGAGAAGCATAAAATGCTTCGTGGCTCCAGAACACAGCTCAGGCAGAAACCTTCAGACCGATAGTCAAGATGAATTCTGGCGAAAACACTATTATGATGAGGGTAGCCAGCTCTGAATTGGAAAATACCAGGAGATTTTGGGGGTGGAGCCTGAGGTGGGCGGGGTTTGGGGAGGGGAGGATCTTAGCAGGGTACAAGGCCAAGGAGTCCACCCTCCAAAGCAGCCATTTTTTCTAGGGGAACTGATCTCTGGATTAATTCCCCGGAGAGCAGTTTTCAAAGCGGGACATCTCCAGGTTGGCGATCCTGGTGATTACCTCTTTTGGAAGGATGAAGGATGGGCTCAGGGTTCTCGGTTGCGATAGGTTCAGAATCCGCTGGGAAGGTGTACAAGAGAGCGCCGGCGGGTTGATGTGCCACAACGGAGAGCTTCGCGGCCTGCCAGGAGACATAAGGGGGGAGACTGAAAGCAAGCGTCACACCGCTTTACCCGCAAGCGTGCAGCTTGGTTCCTCTAGCTGGGAGTTTCATAGCTACCCGGGCACCGCAGCTGCAATTTGCAGTTGTTAGTGGCAAAACAATTGACATGGGGGCTGCTGAGAGCTATCGTAAGAACCTAGGCAGAGATTCCCAGCTAGGGTTGCCAGCGCTGGGTGGGGAAAAACCTGGAGACTTTGGGGGTGGAGCTGGACATGGGAGGGCCCTCAGTAGAGTATAATGCTATGGAGCAGGGGTGGCCAAACTGTGGCTCTCCAGATGTCCATGGACTTCAATTCCCATGAGCCCCTGCCAGCATGTTGTTGCCAGGGGGCTCATGGGAATTGTAGTCCATGGACATCTGAAAAGCCAAAGTTTGGCCACCTCTGTATGGAGTCCACCCTCCAAAGTGGCCATTCCTCTGGGGGAACTGATCTCTGCTGCCTGGAGATGAGCTGCAAAACCAGGGGATCCCACTGGACTCCACTGAGATCCCTCCCTGCCCCACATCCCAACCATTCCTGTCTCCTCCCCCAAAGTCTCCAGGTATTACCCAGCCTAGAGCTGGCAGCCCTAAGCTGGTCTCCAGAGTACAGAATCAGTTCCCCTGGAGAAAATGACTCCTCTAGAAGGTGGACTCTGTGGGCATTATATTCTACTGAGGACCCTCCCCACCCCGAACCCTGCTCCCCCCCCCCCCGGCTCCATCTCCCCCAAATCTCCATGAATTTCCCAATCCAGAGCTTTCAACCCTTAGTGAGCCCAAAGTCAGAAACTCTTAGAGAATTCCCAAGGATTTATTTTCCAGCTGGAACATCTGGACCAGGACTCATTCTGCACATGGAGAATAATGCACTTTCAATGTGCTTTTGCAGCTGGATTTTCCTGTGAAGAACAGGAATATCTACTTCTAAGGTACATTGAAGGTACATTAACCCTTGGGTCCCTGATCTAGACAGAGTCCACCTTGCCAGAGGGAAGCATCTTCCTACCCTTTTCCTCGTGCCTGTTTCCCACTTCCACACTTCCTCCTCGCCCGTAGCTCTCGTTTGCTCTTCTTGGGAGAACGTACAGCTGCGGCTAACACCGAAAAGAACTCAGCTGGAGTCCTGGGGCACCTCTGAGTCCAACAATGTTTTATTCTGGGGATAAGCTTTCGTGTGCCTGCATGGTTCTTCAGAAACATGGAGAAGAACTGCAAAGGATCAACTTATACATCTTCTGATCCGGGGTTATCTGGATTTTGCAAATTGGGATTTTCCTGCTTCCTACACTCTCGGTAGTCTACAGAGCCCCCATCCCACCCGTTTTGTTCCTGGGGCTGCAGGGGCTGCAACGTGGGGGTCTGCAATGAGAAATAGGGATCGGAAGAAACTTCTGCCCCTCCCTTCAAATACTTCAATTGCTGTTTTGATTTATATGTGGATTTATGTTCCGTAGCTGTACCTGAAGGTCCCAGGGCCGTTTACGATTGAGAAGAAAATCAAGATAAAATCATCTAAATTACATAAAAAGCATTTTAAAACATAGCCCTCTCCCTCCCACCTTGGCAGGACAGCACCTAGGGGAAACTAGATGTGTTTTTACCAGGTGCCGAAAATCATATAGTCACCTGATGAATCACCAGAGGGAGGCTGTTCCAAAGTCTGGGGGCCACTTCAGAAAAGGCCCTCCAGCATGTCACTACCCACTGCCCTTCTGAGAGAGACAGGACTGCAAGAAGTCTTTGGAATAACTGGATGCAGCAGGAGGTCATGTTTAATCTGATCCTTGTTTACGTATCTTCTTTGTTTGATCCTTCTGAACTTCATGGGCCCTGGAGCTCAGGGAACGGTCTGTTTTATATCTCCATATAAAATAAAATAGCTAGCGGGTAGAACTGTTCTCTCTGTCCCTTTAACATCCCACACATAAGGAGGTTTTTGTATGGGAGTGGGGAGGGGCTCTGACTCATGCACAACTTCCACCTGCAGTCTGAAATCACCTTCTCATCACCTCCACATCTGCTTGTGAGGATAGAAGGTCTCACCCAAGAGGATGTGCCTTTGCTGAAAAGCGGCTGAGGAGCGTTTGGGGTGTTATTTCTGCCCAAAGTTCTGCCGCTGCCGCTTCTGCAAAACGACCTCTCCTTTTCATAGGCTTCGGCAGCTGGTGCAAAAGGGGGAGCTGGCGAAACAGGACAGCTGATGAGAAAGGGGGAACCAGCTACAGGACTGCCAGGGATAAAGGGGAAGCTGGTAACAGGCAAACCAGAAAGAAAGGGGGAGCCAGCAGCAGGTCAGTTGGTACAAAAAGGGGGGGCCAGGAATAGGACAGCTGGTAGGAAAGGAGGAGCGGGCAGCAGGGAAACCAGAAGGAGAGGGGGATCCAGCAACTGAACAGCCAGTGGGAAAAGGGGAGCCAGCAACAGGAAAGGAGGAGCTGGCGACAGGACAGCCAGCGGGAAAGGGGGAGCTGGCAACAGGACAGCCAGTGGGAAAGGGGGAGCTGGTGACAGGACAGCTGCCAACAAAGCAGGGGAAAGATATCCAGGCCAAGCATCTCTATGTGATCAATAGACATGCGTTTTAAAAGTTATTATAGCAACAAATTCTGCTCCCCGCCCACAAAAATATCTCTAGAGGCGAACCGTGGCCAAAGATGAGAGCATTCTAGTGCTCTGGCCAAAAACCGAACAGATCGGGTGAAAACGATTGTGCTGGAAATGCGATTACTGGATGTTGCGTCCAGAAAAGTGGCAATCATTTTTGAGCTTTAGTACAGCTTGATAGCTTTACGGTTGATGGATGCTGATGGCCAGGAGAACAGATTGCAAATTCCACAGAGGTTGTGGCCTGGAAAAGAGTGTTTGGTTTATACCTGCGTGACACAAGAAGGGGGGGGGGGGTAAACCTGTCAGCTGGGACTTCAGTTGAGAAGATGCTCGGATTTGGTAGCTGGCTGAAATCAGTAGCCTTGGGGTACTGCAGGCTGCAGCTTTTAGGGGTGTCCTACTCCTTGCCTGTTCCTTCTTATTCTGTTTGCATATGTTGTCCATAAACAGATGGCACAAAAAAGGCTGCTGTTGTTCACTAATGTGGCAAATTCGCAATGTCCTGCCCCCAAAATGTCCTACTGCTTGGGGAAATGAAGAAGCGTGAAATAAAGAATGAGATGTGTTGGCAGGGAAGAGGCAGGAGAGCTGGGGGAAGCTGAGAGACAAAACCAGCCACACGTGGAAAGACCTTGTTTCCATCCTTCTGTCTCCCTGCAGTGTGAAGAAGGAACAGAAGTCAAGACGGGTCCCCCTTCTAATGAATGTTCCACCATGGTGTAGTGATTAGAGCAGAGATTCCCAACCAGGGGTCCATGGATCCCTGAGGGTCTGCAGGAGTTCTGAAGTGCCATGGTATTGGAGGGGACTGCATTTTTAAGAAGCTTATACATGCTGTACAGTCAGCTAAAGGACTGTGAAGGGTTAATTCATCACAGTCTAAGAGCCTTGAGTGACAGGTTGTTCCAAGAGACTTAATTGGTTAGCATCAGCTGAAGAGAGAAAGATTTCTGAACTGGATGCTGAGGAGGATTCAATCTGATTTAAATCCTAGCTGTGCAGAGTCCAGTACTGACAGTTTTGGGATACAGCGCTGAGTGAGAGCAGTTTAACACAGATGGGAACACTGGGGAAAGCTGGTGAGGATGAGTGGGTAGTTAGGCGAAGACCAAGGAAAGGGGATGGATTTTCAGGCCAAGGAAAGGGGATAGATTTTTTAAGTGAGTGGAGAATTTCCCTGCCCAGTCAAACAGGAAATTACCTCTGAATAGTGTATGGTCTGATGTGGATAGAAACTGCCTGCAGAAACCTTAAAAGTCAGTTAAAAACTCAAGATGGGTACTGATGGTTCAAAAGAAGAGGTTTGGGTACTCGAAAGAGTATACCAGCCTTCTGGAAAGCAAAAGTGTTAGAGAATATTCAAAGGAAGTGTACTAGAGTGCTTGGGAAAACAGTGAAACAAAAGCTTCTCAACATAAAGATCTGTCACTGTGAAAAATTTAAGAAACTTTCATTAGCCCAAAACATAAGAACTAAAGTCTGTGTATATTGATTCTGCCTTAGAACTATCTATCTTGAGTTACTTCAGACACTTTTAACCCCTGATTTCACCTGACTTTTCCCTTCTGTTAAATAAAATATTTTGTTATTTTTGAATTTCAAAATGCTGAGTGCCGTATGAGTTAAGTTAAAGAGGACTCCCAATCCTTCCCTCTGGTTCCTGGGCTGAGCGAACAGCAGAAATATTGTAGTGAGTGGAACAGAGTTCTTCAGCAGGAAGAAAACACATTACTAGGGCAGCTCAGTCAGCCAGAGAGATAGGAATAGAAACAAGGCTCAAGAAATTAATATAAACTGAGTACTTAGAATATTGTTCTATGCTTTTATTGTTGTTACTGTTTTTATCAGAATTTTTTTATTACAACTGTCTTACACAGCCCCACGCATGAATGGTGGTGGGTGGTCTATAAATCTATTATTATTTAATTTATATACAGCTCTCCCTTGTGGCTCATAATAATAAAATAGACTGAGGAAAAATCTTGCCTCTGAGAAAGGGAAGTGGACTGCAGTATGTGTATGTCATATACCCCTTTACTTTGGCCTGCATAAATGAATGCTATTTGCTCCTATGCAGCTGATGAAACACTAACCAGGCTACATTCTGATGGGAGCAAAACTCACCTGCCACCTTTGAAGGGTGGCCCATTCAACCCCAGCAGAGACCTCTGTAAACCCCTTCTACCACAGGTCTTCACTGACTATGGGTCCCTGCAGCACGTAACCTCCCTCCCCCCAATAATGACAGGCCTCTTGGCTGGTTTACAAATGAAAAGGAACAAGTTGTGCAACTCATTTTTGCTGAGATGGGACTTTGCAAAGGGCCCAGCACCCACCAGGACCCTGTTCTTGGAGCGGGGAGGGGCAAGTGGTTGTTTTCCAGTAATAGCTTTTCATCTTTTCATCCCTTAAGGCCAATCACTCCTTTTTCCCATGACATCAGCTGTGTCTTCCCCCCTCTGGCTGTTTTTAGTTGCAACTGTGGGAAAAGCCACAGCACTGGAGGAGAGATTCAAGGGTCTACAATCTAATCTAAGTTATAATTCTAAAGATGGATCTCAGTGACTTATCATTAAGAGCCTGGGGAGGGTTGGATCTGACCTGTAAAGCCACGTTCTCTCAAGTAACCAAGAGGAAGATCAGAAAAAACAGTGACAGTCCAGATTCTGCTAGGGTCCATCCATAGTGCCCCAATTCTAACCTCTGGTCTCACCTAGATGTCCAGCCTTCTGGAAATTAGTATCTTTTTTCCTTTTGGGGCTCCTTTGTTCCAGATAATATAACCATCCCATCACAGCCCATTGTCATAGAGAATTTGGCTAGAATTAGTTTAGGGCAGCCTTTCTCAACTTTTGCACCATTGAGAAACCCCTGAAACGTTCTTTGGGTTTCGAGAAACCCCAGAAGTAGTAGAAAAAGAGTTGATTCTTATATGCCTCTTTTCTCTACCCGAAGGAGTCTCAAAGCAGCTTACATTCACCTTCCCTTTCCTCTCCCAACAACAGACACCCTGTGAGGTAGGTGAGGCTGAGAGAGCCCTGATATTACTGAAGAAGTGAGGCTGAGAAAGCCCTGATATTACTACTCAGTCAGAACAGCTTTATAAGTGCTGTGACAAGCCCAAGGTCACCCAGCTGGTTGCATGTCGGAGAGCGCAAAATCAAAGTTGTGTACCTTTGGGAAGCATAGGTGTGTACATGCCCACTCGAGGCCCCTCCCCTTCCCACCCCCTCCAGGCCCATCATTGGCCATGGGGGAGGGGGTCATGCTGACCGTATATGGTCATATCACCCAATAAATATTTAACACATTTACAAAATATATAAAACATTAACCCCCACCCATTCGGGAAGTCCTTCCAGGGCTGTCAAGAAACCCTAGGGCTTCATGAAACCCTGATTGAGAAAGCCTGGTCTAGGGTTAACCATTACTGGTTCCAATTCCTTCTTCATATTCAGACAAATCTAGACAAAGGCGGAAGGTCCAGAATACCAACACCTCATGCCAATGGAGGGCTCATCCCTCTGCTAGACTCTGGTCCTCAACCAATCATGTGGAGGGTTTACCCTTCAGGAGCCGCCTCATATTCCAATGAACAGAGGCCTCACTTGGGATTCCTGAAACGCTTAGACACTGTTCTTGTGGGAGGCAAACTTTGCTTTGCAGTCGTTCTCAAGGCAAATGCTTGCTAGAGGAAGGGCATTGTTACGCACGTGAGCATTCCAAATAGTACAGGTTTTATGTTCACATAAGAGGGACAGTGTTCCGTTGGTAGTTAAGGGAGAGTTAAAGGCAAAAAGTGTTATATTTATAGCGTAATCCTAAACAGCCTCATGGCCTTCTAAATACAAGTGTGTAACTCCATTTAATGAGCCTCTTGTGGCGCAGAGTGGTAAGGCAGCTGTCTGAAAGCTTTGCCCATGAGGCTGGGAGTTCAATCCCAGCAGCCGGCTCAAGGTTGACTCAGCCTTCCATCCTTCCGAGGTCGGTAAAATGAGTACCCAGCTTGCTGGGGGGTAAACGGTCATGACTGGGGAAGGCACTGGCAAACCACCCCGTATTGAGTCTGCCATGAAAACGCTGGAGGGCGTCACCCCAAGGGTCAGACATGACTCGGTGCTTACCTTTTTAACTCCATTTAAGAATACACTTAAATTTGATTCCGCAGCAACCCAAAATTTCGTGGCAGCGCTCTTTTAGCTGCACGGAATTTTCCTGATTCCACATCAAAATTAGGCTCCTCGGGCACAGATCCGGAGGAAATGTTGCGACCCCGCAGCTTTTTGGAATTCTGGAAAACCACGAAGAGGAAAAAAGGAGGGGGGTGGGGCTGCACGCTTTCCGCCTCTGAAAAGCCAATTATCACCATTACACAACTGCTTATCAGCATGCAAGTTACGAAGTGCCCCATTGTGCTTAGATGCTGGAAGGGGAGGCAGGGGGAGGAATGTAGAATCCTAGTTCTTGAGAGCCTTGCAACACCAAACAATTGCCAGCATAAGTTCCCTCTTGAAGGAACCGCCTCATATTAATAGCAGAGAAAGATCAGGCAGAAAATAATTCCATATAGGTTAACTTTCTGGCGAGTGCCCAGAAAGTGGGAGCTATTGTTATTGCAAATTCACGTTGTAAAATCATCATGCTCAAAATTACATTTTTAAAAATGGAGTGGAGAGGGGGGCAGGAAGGAGGAGAGGTGGATAGTCGGCGGAGTAGATACGTCTCTATGATGACACCGCTGGAGGCGGGAATGAAGGAAGAAGCAGCCTTGAATCCTGGAGATTCCTGATTTAATAACTGCAAATTGCCTTCCAAGGGGAGTGGGAGAAATTGAGGTTTCTGAGGATTCTCAAACCGTGGGCAAGCAGGGATTCGCATTCGGATCCACTCCTTAAGAGCCAGAGTTTTTGTGCAAAATATTTATTATTCCATGGGAATTTACGAAGGCTAGAACAGTATTTTCATGACTATGGGAAAGGTCTAGGGAGAACAGCTGGTATATAAATGAAGTAAATGAACTAATAATCCTTATCTATTGTTCCTCTTAATATTTGTGAGACGGCCCTGGGGGTGGAGAGTATCCTGGCTGTCCGAGTTGGAACAGGGCCAATCAGGGTGCTGGCTGCACCCTGATTGGCCCTGCACCTACAGCTCCTGCCCTCCCTCCCTGGATGCTAGCCACTTTGCTCTCAGACACTGCAGGAGCCAGCGTGTGTGAGAGAGAGACACAAAGTCACAGAGAGCCCTGCCAAACTGCAAACGAGCCCTGATTACCTGCTATGGCTCCTGTTGCAAGGGAGAGTGAGAGAGAGACACCCAAACGAGCCCTCATTCCCTGCTAAAAACAGCCCTGATTACCTCCTATGGCTCCTGCTGCGACGGAGAGAGGGAGGGAGGGAGGGAAGGGAGAGAGGGAGATCTGTGCCTGCTGGTGTCCCCTGGGTCCTAGCGACCATTACATTCCTGGTTGCAATGGGCTTTCTTGCTAGTAAATAGATAAATTGAACATTCAATGGGCCATGTTGTAGCCTCCTCCTGCATGGTTTCTTTACAAACCTGTTATTGGAGGGGTACCGGCACCACCCTGTACGAAACAACCCCCACTACTGCTGGGGAGTGAAAAACTGCATATTCTAGGTGTAGCAATTTGGAGCTTTACAGCTGGGCACGCTTTTTAAAAAGACCACCCTCCTTTCCTGAAGAGATTTTGCCTCATGAATCTTTGGGTGAAAACCCATTTCAATCAAGACAGCCTGTGCTGGTGCATGTCTCTCACCTCTGTTCCAGGTAGACTGGTGAGCACTGCTTAGGTTCCGATAGATGTAATATCCGTTCTGATGGCATGGAATCATGGGTGTTCATAGGATGCTCCCAAATCTCGTAGCTGAGCACAATGGAGGGCCTGGAGAGAAACAGCCAAGATATCAGTGCAGACAAAACAGAGGTGGAAGGGTAATGTAAGCCCAATGCGTTGCGGCCTCTACAACCTTCCTCAGCGGTCAAAAACACATTAAACATACAGCACATGCATTCAGAGAGTATTATGCATTTTCACAAACAGGTGCTGTTCTCTGAAATGAAACATTTATTTATTTTACTTTATTTACTTATTTAGATTTCTATACCGCCCATTTCTTTGCAACTCTGGGCGGTTTACACTGAACATTATATAATACAAATTACATGGAACGATATATAGTAACAACAATATGTAACATCAACTTTCAAATAAGGCATCAAAACATTGCAAAACCACATTATAAAATAAATAACAATTAACAGAAACATTGGGGGTCGGTTCTTTCAGTCATGGGTTGGTTCTTGCAGTCTGGGGGTTCAGCAGCTGTTCTACATCAGTCGGCCTCAAGCAAATGCCTGGTGGAAGAGCTCCCTCTTGCAGGCCCTGCGGAACTGTGGAAGTTTGGGCAGGGCTCTGATCTCCTCAGGGAGCTCGTTCCACCAGGTAGGGGCCAGGACCGAGATCATTACAGTAGAAATCATTACAGTTGAAATGGACAGTATTACACTAAAATTTTATCACATTTCTAATCTTTGATAAGAATTAGAATGTTATAAGAATTATTTTACCTCCAATGCTGGGTGGCATTGGCAGGCAAAGGGCAGGCAAAGTATTTTTTTTATATGTAAGTACTTTTCTCCTTTTCTCAGAATACAAGAACTTGTGGGCACTCAATGAAATCAATGAGCAGTAGGCTTAGGACAGTTAAAAGGAAGTGCTTCTTCCCCCAAAGAGTAATTAACATGTGGAACTCCCTGCCACAGGAAGCGGCAGCTGTATAAGCACCGACAGCTTCAAGAAAGGATTGGATAAACATCTGGAACAGAGGACCATGAGTGGCTGTTAGCCACAAGGCATAGATGTAACACTGTCTGGGGAAAGGATGCTCTGTGTTCTTGGTGCTTTGTGGGGCAACAGTGGGAGGGCTTCTCAAGTTCTGGCCCTGCTGGTGAACCTCCTGACGGCACCTGGACAGTGATGGTCACTGAGTGTTGGTCTGGATGGCCCATTGGTCTCATCCAACATGGCTTCTCTTATGTTTTTACAGGCTCAGTACTGCTACAGTATAAATCAACCCCAGGAAGATTAATTCAGTGCTCATGATAGGCATGCCAACCTCAAGGTGGAACCTTGAGATGTCCTAGAATTATCATTGATCTTCAGACTACAGAGATCAGTTCCCTTGGAAGAACTGGCTGTTTAGGCGGGTGGACTCTCTGGCCATTATACCTTGCTGAGGTCTTCTCTCCCCCCTGAATCCTGTCCTCCTCATTCTCCATCCTCACATCTCCAGGAACGTCCCAACTTTGGTATTCCACATTCCCTCCCCCACCCCATGTCCTGGAGAACTGCAACGCACGCCTTTGCAATGCATGTCGGAATGCACACCTCTAACATGTCTGCTCCCTGAAGACAAAACAAAGTCTAGGACCAAAATGCCAAAGCAGAGGGCTCCTGCAATATGGAGTGTGCTGCAATTAGCCCAGGAATTGTTCAGCAGTGCTTTCAGAACTGGTCCTCCAACAACCTGGCAATCCCTTCCACACACTCAGAAGCAGAAGTCTGCAAGAATCCATACAGCAAGAAGATGGGCTGTTAAAGATGCTGGAAGTTGCTGAGATGGCTAAACTTCTGTCTTTGATGAGAGCCAAGGCAGCAACCTCTTGGATTCCTACCTGGAAAACAATTTTGGACTTCTTGCATGAAAGGGGGGGGGGGCGGGATGTTTTGGCGGCTTGTGGTTTGAAAGATTAAAGACTGAAAGAAAATAATTTTGAAATCATTTTAATAAGAGTAAACAATCCGGCTATAAATGGATGCATTAAAAATGTTTGCTAATTGCTGAAGCCCTAGCTGCCTGGAAACTCCAAAGTGCATTGGGATGACTTGCATTTTCCCATGCTTTTGTTCTTCTGCATTTAAAATATTTAATAAAACGTTTAAAAAAAAAAAAAAGAACAGCTGTTCTTTTCATGAGCCCGGCCCTCTTGGCAACCCAGGTGATACTACGCAATCCCCCCCCCCCATTTATTGTTGTTGTTCCCCACCCAGGCCTGCCAACTGTTGAACCAGAACTGAAATGAATACTGAATGACTTTAGTGTGACGGCTTACATAAAAACCTTCGTATTACCTGGAGGCTAAAGCAAAAACATGGGCCGCTGACTTAGATGATTTCTGAGCAGGGAAATCTATTCCATTGGAGGAGGAAGCAGACCTTTATCCACGCAAGGGACAGATGAAGTTTACTTCCCTGTTCCCATTTTGCATCCATAGGCTTCCGGCAACCCATGTTCCAAGCTTCCAGCTTCTTCTTCGGCCTAGGAAGCTCTAATGACATTTGGGGTGCATATTTTCACCACCACAACAGATTGCTTTGCCCTGACCTGGGTGGCACAGACTAGCCCAATCTTGTCAGATCTCAGAAGCGAAGCAGGATCAGCCCTGGCTAGTTCTTGGCTGAGAGACCACCAGGGAAGTCCAGGGTGGTTGTGCAAAAACAGGCAGAGGCAAACCACCTCTGAAGGTCTGTTGTCTTGAAAACTCTACAGTAGCCATAACGTGGCTGAGACTCAGCACCACTTTCCACCACCGTACACGCATTTAATGTATAGATCCATCCATTTTGGGACTCTTTATATTCTATTTACTCAATTGTTAAGTGTTATGATGAACTGAACGCTTTAAAAGGTTTGTCCTCATATGATTTATGTCCTTTGTAATGTTTCTTTATCAACTAGCATCCTCTGCTGTAGTGTGTACTGTTGATTAATGAAGAAGATGGGCTCTTCTTCGTGGATATGAACATGGGGACAAAAGAGAAGCCATGGTGGATCAGACCAATGGTCCCTTCAGTCTAACACAGAATGGCAAAAACCCAGGTTCTATCAGGAGGTCCATCTGTGGGGCCAGAACTCCAGAAGCCTTCCTGCTATCACCCCCCAAAGCACAAAGAATACAGAGCATCACTGCTCCAGATATCATCCATACCTTGTGGCTAACAGCCACTCATGGACCTCTGCTCCACATAAGACCATAAGAGAAGCCATGTTGCATGAGGCCAATGGGCCATACAGTCCAACACTCTGTGTCACACAGTGGCTGAAAACCCAGGGGCCATCAAGAGGTCCACCAGCAGGGCCAGAACTCCAGAAGCCCTCCCACTGTGGGCCCCCAAAGCACCCAGAATACAGAGCATCACTGCCCCAGACAAAGTGTTCCATCTATACCATGTGGCTATCTGCCATTGACAGACCTCTGCCCCATATATTTATCCAACATGATTCTGATTCCTTCTATGCACCTGCCTCTTGTTCTTTTCAGCAGAACTGGATAATCCCGGCCTATCTGGAGGAGACTGTACATGGGCATGAAACAGATGCCCCATTGTTGTTGTGCTGCAACAATGGGATTGGGTGTTGCGTTCCCTTTGCTGGGATCACTCATCAAGAGAAGGACCCATTGATTCAGTTCCTGTTCTGCTATTAATTTCCCACCATTAGAAAGCTGCACAATGCAGGGTTGCAGGTGCTTAGCTCAAAATTGTCAATACATTGTCCCCTGCGTGTGTGTAAAATGCTGTCAAGCCACAGCTGACTAATGGTGACCCCAACAAGGGGCTTTCAAGGCCAGTGAGAAACAGAGGTGGTTGGCCACGGCCTTCCTCTGCAAAGCCTTCCTTGGAGGTCTCCTTTCCAAGGACTGAACCTGCTTAGCTTCTGGGATCTGACTAGTTGAAGCTGTACCCGCCACGTTTCCCTCAGGAGAAGCAAAGGAAAAGCACTGTTACTTTCCCAATGTCTGGCTTCAAAGCTGAAATCAAAGATATAATAAATTCATCCACATGCCCCCAAACTTGTAAATATGAAATAATAAATGGATGCAGCTGATTTTGTGGATTTAATGGAAGCAAAATACGTATTACAATGCATATGTTTGGCATGGCGACAGGGGGGAAATGTCATTTCCCCCTGTGCTTCATCATAGGAGGGTGAAACGGCTGACTGTATGATGAAGTGCAATTGTTAAGAACCATGGACAACACCTAGAGCAGGGGCGGCCAAACAGATGTGGCTCTCCAGATATACATGGACATCTGAAGAGCAGTTTGGCCACCCCCAGCCTAGAGTTTGCCAACTCCAGCAAGGATCCTCGACCTGCATCCTTTCATCAAGCAGCTGGCTCTTCCCAAAGATGGCACCTTCTGAGACCAAATTATTCTCAGGGAGCAGCTCCACTTCTGACTTGAGAGTCCTGCAAACTCTTGTGCAATGAAATCCTGTTGTGCTCAGAACACAGGTTTGGCCTGTGGTTAAGCACCTGGGCTGGGGAAGAGTCAAACAGGTGCGTTCCCTTCTGCTTCTCCCTCCTCTTCAAAGCACCTCGTCCTACATTCGGGGAGTGAGAAGAAACTGTCAAGGGGGTGTTGCTAGCCCTTGGGCTCCCCCTGGAGAGCATCTGAGGAAATGTACTCAGGACATTTCCTTAAGTCTGTTTCCGGATCATCATAGAATAATAGAGTTGGAAGGGACCTCATGGGTCATCTAGTCTGAAAACGGACAAGTGTGGAGCTACATGATGCATTCTCTCTAAAGCAGCCATTCTCAATGGGGCCTGTAGGGCTTCCTAGGGGGCCCTGGCACATTTGAAGGGAGCCAAAGACTCAAAAATGTGAGATAGGGAACACAGAGGGTTTATGGGTTGCCCTGATATCTGAACTGAGGAAATACCCTTTGTCACACATAACATCCCTTGACTGAGGGAAAGAAAAAGAAATGGTGTAATCTGTTCCTTCGTGTGTGCTTGAATTAATCCGTTTAAGGGGGGGGGAATGAATGCACATGCTTCTCTTGGTGGAACGTTCTAGAAATCTGTCTCGCAAATAGGTAAGACAAGGTATGTCGAGTATGGTTAGCTCACTCTTGGCTTAGGCCTTTTTTAGCCTAGCTCATTGCACAAGCAGCCAGCCTACTGCAGGGGCCCCTGGAACTGGAGAAGAGCTCCTAAAAGGGTTGATGATGGCTTATCTAAAGTGTGCAAAAATATGCAGAGATTTATTGGGGAAACAGGCAGTTGCTCTGAGGGCATTTGTGCATGGGAGTCAGGCCACTGACCAAGATGGAAGTGGCTGGCCTGGCCTGGCCTGGAGAAGTAGACGCGGCGAGTCCAGAAGAGACTAGAAGCCAGGTCTTGTCACTGAGCCACTGGATCGTCAGGAAAGGGGAGATCAGCCCAGAGATCCTTGCAATGACTCAGTCATTGCAGCTGGCCTGGGGGAAAACATGCCTGGTCTCTTTAACAGAGGTTTAATTGGATGTCATTCACCAAATGATGCTTATTTACCTGCACATTGTGAAAAGCAACAACCCAAGCATCAGCTGCCCATTTACGACACGTTTTTGCTTCCCCCTCCCCCTTCCAAGCTAAAATGGATCAAGGGATGGGACAGTGGATGTTGCAGAGTCACACTTACAAATGGCTTAACATCAATTTCACAGGCAACCCTAGAGGACAGCTCTCCTGGAAGAGGGGGCCAGGGACACCTCAGGACCCCGAGGAAGCCAAGTAACAGTGTCTGCGACATAAATTCTGTATGACCTTAGAAATACAGTTGGTGCTCAGGGATCTTCCTGGGTTTCCCAACCTGGATATTGTGGCCCTATCCTAAAGCCACTCAACTCCCCTTCTGTTTAGAAGAAGAAGTCCTTAGATGCCATTTTTCTCTACCAGAGGGAGTCTCAAGGTGGCTTACATTCACCTTCCCTTTCCTCTCCCCACAACAGACACCCTTCGAGGGAGGTAAGGCTGAGAAAGCCCTGATATTCCTGCTCGGTCAGAACAGCTTTATCAGTGCTGTGATGAGCCCAAGTGCTGTGGTGAGCTGGCTGCATGTGGAGGAGGAGCAGGGAATCAAATCCGGCTTGCCAGATTAGAAGTCGGCGCTCCTAACCACTACACCAAGCTGGCTTTTGGTATTTACAGAGGGAATTCTGCAAACATGCATAAATTATACCATGTAGATCAGGGGTGGCCAGTCTGTGGCTCTCTGGATGCCTATGGATTACAATAACCATCAGCCCCTGTCCATGGTCATCTGGAGAGTCACAGTTTGGCCATCCCTGATCTAGATGGAAACCTTCCAAGGAAAGTCCAGTGTCTGGATATGCCCAGTGGGATTTTTGTAAGACTACTATATTTCTGCATTATAATCCTCATCTGGATAGCTCAGGCAAGCCCAAATCCATCAGATCTTGAAAGCTAAGCATTTGGATGGTAGACCACCAAGGATTTGGGAGGTCGGTCTTCCAAGGACCACTAGGGGTCATGGCATGGAGGCAGGCAATGTCAAACCACCTCTGAACGCCCCTTGCCTGGCTGGCAGACCGTCCTCGGATATCCTGTCTTTGCTACACGCATCATACAATAAATAATTCTGTATTGTTTTGGTGAAGCCTGAGGTGACCAACCTCCTGAATCAAACATGAACCTCAAGGGGTTTCATGACAAGCATTTATTTTTATTCAGACCGAGATTGGAATGCAGCAGTGGCATTTAAAAAAAAATAACAGATCTGAATACTAAGTTCCTGTTAAGAGGTGAAAATGCTAAGAGGGGAACTATCTGGAATCATAAAACAGTCTGCATGATCGTTCATCCTGTGTATGATTTGTAAAGGTATTTCTTTGCTTTACATGATTTATGCTGCAATAACCCGAGTTTAACCTGAGCTTGTCAGAACTTGGGAGCGAAGCAAGGTTAGTTACGACCAGTGCTTGGGTGGGGGACCACCATGGAAGACCTATGCGGGCCAGGAGAATGGCAAATCACCTCTGCTTGTCTCTACACAGAGAGTGATTAAAATGCGGAATTTGATGCCAAGGGTGTTGTGATGGCAGCAGGAATAAACAGGGTGAGATAGATTAATAGAGGAAATGCCTGTCAGTGGCTACTAGCCCTGGCGACTGAGGGGAACTTCCACATTCAGAGGCACTAAATCTCTGAATTCCAGAGCTAGGAGGCCACATCAGGGAAAGGTCTCAGTCTTGGCCTCTGTTTTCTTCTGTACTGTTCTTTGCCATCAGGAGGAACTGGGCGGCCACTGTGTGAGATAGGAGGCTGGAGTAGATGGGCCACTGGTCTGATCCAGCAGGGCTCTTATGTTCTTCTGTCCTGTTGTTGGCTCTCCAGAGGAACTGGTTGGACACTGTGTGAGCCAGGACTAGATGAACCACTGGTCTGATCCAGCAGGGCTCTTATATTCTTCTGTCCTGTTGTTTGCTCTCCAGAGGAACTGGTTGGACACTGTGTGAGCCAGGATTAGATGAACCACTGGTCTGATCCAGCAGAGCTCTTATGTTCTTCTGTCCTGTTGTTGGCCCTCCAGAGAAACTGGTTGGACACTGTGTGAGCCAGGACTAGATGAACCACTGGTCTGATCCAGCAGGGCTCTTATGTTCTTCTGTCGTGTTGTTGGCCCTCCAGAGGAACTGGTTGGACACTGTGTGAGCCAGGACTAGATGAACCACTGGTCTGATCCAGCAGGGCTCTTATGTTCTTCTGTCCTGTTGTTGGCTCTCCAGAGGAACTGGTTGGACACTGTGTGAGCCAGGACTAGATGAACCACTGGTCTGATCCAGCAGGGCTCTTATGTTCTTCTGTCCTGTTGTTGGCCCTCCAGAGGAACTGGTTGAACACTGTGAGCCAGAACTAGATGAACCACTGGTCTGATCCAGCAGGGCTCTTATGTTTTTCTGTCCTGTTGTTGGCTCTCCAGAGGAACTGGTTGGACACTGTGTGAGCCAGGACTAGATGAACCACTGGTCTGATCCAGCAGGGCTCTTATGTTCTTCTGTCCTGTTGTTGGCTCTCCAGAGGAACTGGTTGGACACTGTGTGAGCCAGGACTAGATGAACCACTGGTCTGATCCAGCAGGGCTCTTATGTTCTTCTGTCGTGTTGTTGGCTCTCCAGAGGAACTGGTTGGACACTGTGTGAGCCAGGACTAGATGAACCACTGGTCTGATCCAGCAGGGCTCTTATGTTCTTCTGTCGCGTTGTTGGCCCTCCAGAGGAACTGGTTGGACACTGTGTGAGCCAGGACTAGATGAACCACTGGTCTGATCCAGCAGGGCTTCTGTCCTGTTCTTTGCCCACTGTGAGACAGGATGCTGGACTAGTTTGACCATTGGTTCTCACTCAACAGCATGTCTTTCTTCCTCCACACTGAGGCTCAAGGAGATTACAAGTGTTGCCAGCTCTGGGAAGTACCTGGAGATTTGGGGAGGTGGAACCTGAGAAGGACAGAGTTTGGGGAGGGAATATACCGCAGTGGGGCAGAATGCCATACAGTCCCCCTTTGGAAAATAGCCATTTTCTCCAGGTCTTTGCCACCCTGGAGATCAGTTGTAAATCCCAGGAGATCTCCCACCACCACCTGTCGGCTGGCCCCCCCTACAGACCACACAGCGTCAGTCAACGAAAGTCAGCTGGACACTTTTCAGTGTCCACTTTTCAGCGTAACAGTATTAGGACAACAGAAATGAAAACCACAGTTCCACAGGGCCAGTAGAACAGCACAGTTCTACCAGGCATACAGTGGAAGCCCTCCAGAATATGCCCTCTTCAGAGTATACCAAAATAGATGGCCTAAAGACATAGGAATGAGAAATAGGCCTAAGAATTCAAAGCTCCAGTTGCCCTGGGTTCTTTACATCCTGGACTTGGTTTGTTTTGAAATGAGGGAGGGCAGGAGGGAGAAGGGAAGAGGGAGGGAGGGAGGGAGGAAAGGAGGAAGGGAATAAAAAAGACAAAAACCTGGGCTGGGGTTTCTGAGCAAAGTTCTTCTTGGGTTTTGCAAGGTCCAGGATTCTCGCAGGGGGCAGACCTGTCACAGCCCTCCGGGGAAGGGGCCAGATGGTTTCTTGGTTCCCCCACACCAGCCGGCTGTTGTAAGGAAAGAAGACACACGTCACTCAGATCATGATTATGCCCTATACCTGTGCTGTCTTTTAGAAACATTTTAGAGGGGGAACTTATGAGGACTTATGGGGAAAGGAAACCCCTGCCTGCCTGCTGTGCTGCCCCCTGCTTTCCCAATTACTCCCCGCCTCCTTCTCCACCGTCCTCATCCCGCCTGCTGCCAGTTTTTGATGCTCTGTTTGGGGTCGGGCCTTCCGAACTCTGCAATTGGCTTTTTCCAACATCTGCTCATGAATAAAGTATTTTAAACAATGTGCTTGGCCCATAAAGAAATGTATAGGGCCGAAGCTGCTATCCTGCTCCGGCCTGCATTGCAGTGCAGCATCACAAAGGACGGTGTTTTTCAGGCAGTGTTTCTGCAGCAGTCGGGTGACCAGCCAGGGGCCAATAAGGCTGCACCTTTTGCTTAGCAATGACTCTAGGTTCTTCAAAAGGAACAGCTGGACTGCACCTTGAATGTCCTCGACTGCTTTCAAAATTGCCCACCCGTCTACTTACATCCCTCTCCCCAGCATCTGCAACGTGGGACGATAAAACTGACCTACATTTCAGGGCTGTCGTGGCTGGGATTCCAAGACTATGGGGATCGTGCAAGGGACTCAATTCGTCTCCATAGCACCGCACGCATTCAAAGTATTGTTAGTACTGTTTGCACCATCCTTACCTAGAATAGTTCCAAACATCTTTTACTTTCTTTGGTTCTGCAAGTTGCTGGAGCCTAAAAAGATCACATTTCTGCATAAGTTATGAAATATATATAGCGGTGCCACTATAAAACATGCAGAGAGAAGCAAAAGCCTGGCGCCTGGAGCCCATGTTTCCATCTGCTAAACAATTCTACTGTGGGGGAAAAACAGATCCTTCAACTGACTGTGCCAGAAGTCAAGGGCGTGGGATGGAGAGACTGTATGCAGAGATGTCTGTTCAGCGGTCCAGTTTTCTGGCCTACCCAACCCACAAGGGGGCTAAGCCAGTTTATTATTAGATATAGCGACTCTTTGCCCTGACCTGGGTGGCCCCAGCTAGCCTGATCTCACCAGATCTCAGAAGCTAAGCAGGGTCAGCCCTGGTGGTTATTATTTGGGTGGGAGGACACCAAGAAAGTCACAGATTGCTATTCAGTGACCGGGAATGGCACACCACCTCCGCACATTTCTTGCCCCGAAACCCCCTTGAGGAGTTGCCATGGGTCAGCTGTAACTGGAGGGCAATTTCCACCCTCCAGTGGCCATTGATTATTGATGCTGTGCACAAGAGATGTGAGAGCTGTAATGGACACCTCTCGCTGTCTTTCACATGTCTCTTTGTGGGCTCTGGTTTTTACAAATGCTCTCACATAAAAGCCACATGACAGCCCCATCCAGCACACAGCAGGTTATGAGAAGAAGGCCTGTTTTTTTATACCTTGCTTTACACTATCCAAAACAGTTTACAAACATCTTTCCCCCTTGGCTCCCCATAACAGTCACCCTGTGAGGTAAGTGGGGCTGAGAGAGCTCTAAGAGAACTGTTCTGTGAGAACAGCTCTAAGAAAACTGTGACTAGCCCAAAGTCACCCAGCTGGCTGCATGTGGAAGAAAAGGGTTTTATATCCCACTTTTCACTACCTGAAGATTTTTTCCCTTTCTCTCCTCACAACAGACACCCTGTGAGGTAGGTGGGGCTGAGAGAGTTCTAGAAGAACTGTGATAGCCCACGGTCACCCAGCTGGATGCCTGTGGAGGAAGAGTGGGGAATCAAATTAGAGTCTGCTGCTCTTAACCATTGCACCCACACTGGCTTTCACAGATGCTGTCAGTCTATATGCTTAACACCAGGCAGCAAATCAAACTCAATGCAGAGCCATGTCTGAGGGAAGACAGGGATGCCGTCTTTGGTCCCATTTGCCCTGTCATCGCTACCTGGAAGTATTCGCTTACCTCTCACTCACATGGAAAGCATGTGGAGAAACTGCAAGAAAAAGAGAGACAGGAGGCGGCTTTGAATAGCAGCAGTCTGCCATGGTCTGTATTGATGCATTTTGCTCAACTGGCAGCCACGCCTAGTGCTTTGATACGGTGTTTAAAGGAATGACTATGTGCATTTAGACCACATGTCACATTGTGACTCTCTACACACTGGTGACCCACAAACACGACAATTTCTCTCTAATAGGAAGAGAAGAGTAGGGGATTTTGTACCCTGCTTTTTACTACCTGAAGGAGTCCCAAAGCAGTTTACAATCGCCTTCACTGCCTCTTAGGCACAGGATTCTTTCATTGTATTAAGGTGCTAGGTATTGACGCCAACTGAACCACCCCAATCACTATCACAAGCTTTGCCATGGAGAATTAGGTTGCAAATGCTGTGGTACCTTCAGACGCAAGGGAAAAGACTGCATTCCTGTGTGTTTCTGAGCCATGAGGAAAATATATTATAGAGAGACTTGACAATGTCATTGTGCTGCTGGGTTAAGCCAACAGGCCGACTGTTCGAAACAGCACCTGGGGTGCTGACAGGGTTAGGAATCAAAAGACAATATGTAAATGCTCCAACTGTATTCTCATTTATTATGCACCACTCACACAGTTAAAAACATAGACAATGCCAATAGGCTAATCCAGGGATTTCCAACCAAGGGTCCACATGAGTTCTGAAGGGGGTCGGTGAGACCTGTTAAGTGCCATGGTTTTGGGGGGGGGGTCTGGGCTGTCTTCTCAGCTCCTGCCCTTCTTTCCAGCCTGCATGAGGCAGAACTGCCACAGTAGTAAAGGCAGAGGTAGGGAGTAAAAGGAGGGCTAGGGGTGCAAGTAGTGATGTCATTTCTGGGGGTGTAGCAGGTGACAGGGCCAGCTGACATCACTTCTGGGGCTCCTTGAAGTCTGAAAAATTATTTCAGGGCATCCACCAGGATCAAAAGCTTGAAAAAAGCTGGGCTAATCACTAAAATAGCATAATATGCACCATATAATGCTCAACCTTCAATGGTCATATTGTGTTATGATCATTAGCCTATGGGTTTTGTCTATGTTTTTAACTTAATCATTTTGTCTACCCTGGAAAGGTGCAGGAATATTTAAACAAAACTAAGATTAATCTCTTTGAAAGGTCAGCACTCTCTGGGCATCCTCAGAAGGCACTGGAACCTCGAAACCCATGAGCAGACGGCCTCCTTTCAGAGATTTAAAAGAGGCACTCTGCACACGCTCAGGGGCAGTCTTGCCTAAACCATGGGTTTTCCCCCTCCCTGCTGGAAAAGATAAATAAAAAGGTTCAGCTTGAATGTCGGAGGAGTCTGCTCTGCCCGGGACCCGGAGGGGCCGCACAGAGCCTCTTTTTCACGCACCTGCGGCCATCACCGGATCCAAAGCGCAGAGAAGACGACGCATCCACTAGCTGCGCCTTCCCGTCAGCGCGAAAAGCGCGCGCTTGCGCCCTCCGTGGAGCGGCGGCGGCGGCTTTCGGTCTCCCGGGCAACCAAACGGCTCTCGCGGAGGGGGAGGGCTCCGCCCTCACCCCGCCCATTTCCCCGGGCTTCTGCGCGAGGCGGCGCGCGAGAGTGAGGCGCGCGCAACCCGATTTCACTTGCGAGCCCTCGTGCTCACGTTACAGTAAACGCGTGTATGAGCTGTCATGCCTCTCCCAAGACTGAACTTGATGAGCCGAGGGTCTCCTTCCAGATAAGGCAGCATCTTGGTGCGCAAAATCCTTGACCCCCCTTCCCCTTAAAAAAAAAAAAAAAAGAACTCACTTGCTGTGGAATAGGTACATACGTGATGCATGCGTCTGTAAACCGCGCAGAGGGCTTTTGAACAGGCCTGCTGTAGTAGGTACGCTTGGGAGGAATCCCATCCAAGGGGGGTGGGACTGAGCAAGAAGAAGGGGATTCCGGGTCGCACTCCAGACTAGGAAGCGCTGTAGGGCAGGAGTAGCCAACCCGTGGTCCTCCAGTGTCCATGGACTACAATATCCATGAGCTCCTGCAAGCAAACACTGGCAGGGGTTTATGGGAATTGTAGTCCATGGACATCTGGAAGGACCACAGGTTGACTACCCCTGCTCTATGGAATTGTTGGACAGCTCCCCAAATCCCTTTGAGCTTCCTGGTAAATTGACAAAAAATGTACCCAAGCGCATTGGAAAGGAGCTGTGCCTGGTATGTGGAAAGCCCTAGGTTCAATCCCCAGCATCTCCATTTGAAGGGATCAGGCAGCAGATGATACAAAAGACCTCTGTCTGAGACCCTGGAGAGCAGCTACTAGTCAGGAGAGAACACTGACCTTGATGAAGCGAGGGTTAGATTCAGTGGAAGGCAGCATGGTGCATAGATCAAATCCACGATGCCCAAGGCTTCCAAGCATCACTCACTAATGTGCCGCTTCTCACCAGCAGCTCAGCCAGGTGTCTTGCAACAGTCTTGTATGTGCATGTGGAGGAGCAGGGAATCAAACCTGTCTTGCCAGATTAGAAGCCGCCTCTACACTAGAGGTAGTCAGCCAGTGATCCTTCAGATGTCCACGGACTACAATTCCCACGAGCCCCTGCCAGCAAATGCTAGCAGGGGCTCATGGGAATTGTAGTCCATGGACATCTGGAGGACCACAGGTTGACTACCCCTGCTCTACACCACCCTGGCTCTAAGATTCTGTTATCGCAAAATTAACACTCAAACAACACACTAGGAGAAAAATAATCTGGTTTTATGTCAAGTAATATGGGGGAGGGGGGAGTTCCTAGAAAGCTTCCATCGTTTTCAAAATTTAGTGGTGAATACAGTGTTTTTTATTCAGCGTTGCAAGAGAACAAGTCTAATGAGCTGTTTTCTGTAAAGTTCATACAATTCTAGCTGTGTTGCTTTCATCACCTGAGAATAAAGTCTGAGTCCTGTGGCACCTTTAGGACCACCTAAAGGACCACATATAAAGTATATAAAACTTTCCGGGTCTCCAAGGTGCCCCTGGACTCAAGGCTTTATTCTGTTGCCAGACCAGCATGGTCACCCACCTGCATCAATCACCTGAGAACGTTATTAAGGGCCGAGTGGGCGGAGGAAGTGGGAGATGCCTTTTGCCGTACTGATGCCAACTTGCTTGATAACACTTGAGGTAACACTTGAGTCCTTATAGCAGCCTTTCTCATTTTACCCTTGAGAAACCCCTGGAACATTCTCCAGGCTTTGAGAAACCCCAGAAATGGGCCGATGGTGCAGAATATGGTTGGGAAGCAAAGCTGTGGACATGCCCACTCAAGGTCCCTTCCCTTCTTGATCCATCATTGGACTTTTTGGGGGGAGGCGTTCGACAGGACCATATATGGTCATATCACACAATAAATGTGAATTTTAAAAATATATTAAAAATTAACTATCTCCCATGCATTTGGGAAACCCAGGGTTTCATGAAACCCTGGTTGAGAAAACCTGGGAAGCAACCTCATCAGGGGCGGTGGTGGCAGTGCCCTGTCGTCAGACGTGAGTCACTGTCCGTTGTGTCTCAGCTGCACTTTAGGGGGAGGGCTCCTAAGCAGAGAAGCAAGTGAAAAGCATGCTGTTTTCTTCCTAGGGAGAGGGCGAGTGGGTCGAAGAGGCACGGCCTGTCCCCATCAAAGTGGGGTCCTCCATGGCCGAAATCTCACCACACTCTGACTAGCAGATAAGTGACCCTTTTTTGCCCTGGCCAAGACAACTCAGGACCAAGAACGGACCGAAAGCGTGGGGATTCCTTCACTGGAAGAAAATTGCCCACATAAAGGAAAGCCGGTTCCTTGGGGGTTCTTGGTTGCAGTTCCTCTGATGGGCTCCCCCCTCCTTTGCCCACTGAGGCAGCAATTTGGAAACAAAAAACTACTGAGTGTTTTTACTTTTACTTCCCCTCTCCCCTTTCCCCAACTTTTGCCAAAACAGCTTGTGGGGAAAAAGAAAATGCATTAGCTTTCCCCTCAGCAGCAGAGAGGGGCAGATTTTTCTCTCAAAATCACACCTTTTATTGAGGTCTACCCAAACGTAACAAAAGACTCCTACTGGATACCTTTTGACTTGTCAGGCGTTCTTCTCCTGCTACGTGGATTCTTCTAGGCCCAGGTTTACATGACTGAGGACTCGTCCACACATGGCCAAATATGGGGCTCTCATTAGACCGTGGCAATCGTGCCAATTGGATGGTCTTGGCCTGCTACCTCAAAGGGATGAGAAAAGCCACCCTTGCCATGGAATTAAAAGCTGTGTGTCTGTGTTTGTACAGAGATGGTGTCTGCACACCCGCCCTGCACTACTTGACAGTGTTACCTGCCCCACCCGCTAGACAAGAATGCTCCAAGCAGCCCAATACCCCCCCCCCCAAAAAATGCTGAACTGCAGCTCTGTTAAAGCAGGTGAAAACTGATAGGGCTGAAGGTCCATCCCTCCGGAGCAAGAGAGAACGACTCTGCTCTATCCTCTATAGTAGTGGTCCCCAACTGCCGGGCTGCGGCCGGTGCTGGGCAGCGAAGGCCCAGGCCCCGGGTCGCGGCTCCCTCTCCCTGCCCCCCCCCGCAGTAAAAAACGTCCCAGGCCATGAGCTTGCGGCCTGGCAAGCTTCTTACTGTGGGGGGGGAGAGGGAAGCAGTGCCGTGCATGCGCCATGCACGGCCAAAATCGCGCATGTGCGGCACTTGCGCGCATGTGCGGCACTTACGCACATGCATGCAAATGCCACACATGCACGATTTTGGCTACATATGGCGCCTGCGCGCCTGCGCCTGTGCGGTCGGGCAATCGCCCTCCCTGCTGCCGCCGGTCCCCAGCCTAAAAAAGGTTGGGGACCACTGCTCTATATGGCACCCTTTTAAATACTTGAAGATGGTTATCAGATCCCTTCTCAGTCGTCTCCTCTCCAGGCTAAACAGACCAAGCTCCCCCATCCTTTCCTCATATCAAAGGAGTGGTCTCCAAACCACTCACCATCTTTGTTGCCCTCCTCCGGACATGTTTCTTTGTCTACATCCCTCTTCACTTGGTTTGTCCAAAACAGACTCACTGTGAGGTAGGTGGGGCTGAGAGAGCTCTGAGAGAACTGTGACTGACTCAAGGTCACCCAGCAGGCCTGTGTGTCTCAAAGGGGCTTGCAATTGCCTCCCTTTCCTCTCCGCACAGCAGATGCCCTGTGAGGTAGGTGAGGCTGAGAGAGCCCTGACAGGACTGCTCTGTGAAAACAGCTCTAACAGGACTATGACTGGCCCAAGGTCACCCAGCTGGCTGCATGTGGAGGAGTGGGGAATTAAACCTGACTCACCAGATTAGATGCCACTGTTCTTAACCACTACACCACACTGCCTCTCTTTAAACAGAAGAATTCTTATATGCCACTTTTCTCTACCCGAAGGAGCCTCAAAGCGGCTTACATTCGCCTTCCCTTTCCTCTCCTCACAACAGACATCCTGTGAGGGAGGTGAGGCTGAGAGAGCCCTGATATTACTGAAGAAGAAGAGTTGGTTCTTATATGCCGCTTTTCTCTACCCAAAGGAGTCTCAAAGCGGTTTCCAATCGCCTTCCTTTCCTCTCTTTGCAACAGACACCCTGTGAGGTAGGTGGTGCCGAGAGAGCTTCTGACAGGACTGCTCTGTGAGAACAGTACTATCAGGGCTGTGACTAGCTCAAGGTCACCCAGCTTGGCTGCATGTGGAGGGGGAGCGTGGAATCAAACCCGGCTCGCCAGATTAGAAGCCGGCACTCCTAACTACTACACCAAGCTGGAGCAAAGGATGTGTCCCTCTGGTCTGGCTTGAAAGGGAAAACCCTGGTTCATGCATGACTGTATGTACGTATGTATACCTGAGGCAAAAAAGGCCAAGATGTTCAACACCATGAAGATGTTCCCCTGAGGTACACACAGCAATTGTTTCTTGGCTTCCAGCCCTACAATCTGAACAACGGCACATGCAGACAGAAACTTCTACTGCTTTTCCACAAGTCCGCACCTAAACCAGCACCCAGCTCTGAATGAAATCCTAGAACAGCTGCCCATGAAAATGGCTGTGATGCTGAACACCTGGATGCAGGTGTTTGCATGTGTGTCCAGCCATTTGACCCATGCTGTCTTTCTCCACATGGTTTTAAAAGCAGACAGCTACTTTGTCCAGATATATTACTTTAAAAAAAACAAAACCCTGAGGTTCTTCACAACTTCTGCCTCGCATCCATTGGAATCGCACACCTGAGGATCAACACTGCAAGGTTCAAATGCAAAGTAAAGCTATCGGATGGTTGCAAACAGTTTATCTCGGGGCTGCCCTAAGTCCCGTGGTGGCACCCCATTCGGGGACCGGTCACATCGCCTCCGAGACCAGCCCTGCAATCAGTTCCCGTGTGTCCTTCATGCCGGAAGAGATTTCGGAGCCGTCTTCGGCCACATGTGTGGCGATCAGGAACATCTTCCTCTCGTCCCCGATGTTGGACAGCCCCAAAGCCTCGTGAATGTCCGTGATGCAATAAGCGCCTTCGAGATCCTGTCCAAGAGGAAACAGAAGAGATATGTCGTCCAACTCTTTTATTTTCCTTCCAAGGGAACATCTGGAGTGCCAGCAGCAAAGGCTGACTGTCAAAACTGAACATATTCCCAAAAAAGGAATAAGTAATTTCACACTGTAGGCCACACTGTACAATGGATTTATCAAAAAGGTCACTGATTTAATTTGCTATATTGATTCCAGACTTTTCAATCAGGGTCAATTTTTTTAAGGCTGTTTAGGGAAGTGGCGGGTGCTAAGCACCATTTTTTTGGAGGGGGGGCATGCACTTTCAAAGGAGGGAACTGCTCATCTGAGAAGTTATTTATTTTAAAAGGTAAAGGTATCCCCTGTGCAAGCAACCGGGTCATGTCTGACCCTTGGGGTGACGCCCTCTAGCGTTTTCATGGCAGACTCAATACGGGGTGGCCTTCCCAGTGCCTTCCCCAGTCATTACCGTTTACCACCCAGCAAGCTGGGTACTCCTTTTACCAATCTCGGAAGGATGGAAGGCTGAGTCAACCTTGAGCCGGCTGCTGGGATCGAACTCCCAGCCTCATGGGCAGAGCTTTCACACTGCATGTCTGCTGCCTTACCACTCTGCGCCACAAGAGGCTCGTCAAGAGGCTTGTACAGCATTTTAAATTCACCTTTCTCCAGGGGCCTTGAGACAGATAACACGACACTCCTCAAAACCACAATAAAACAGATTTCTCATCCCATCAAACCATGAGCCAATACAGCTGATGCCTGAATCCTTGCTTGCACGGAATTCTTTCCCCCCAATGTTCTGGGTGGAACGAGTAGGATCCTGTTTGCCTTGCAACAAGGTCAGTGGGGAGGGATGTGTACAAACCGAAGGGTGGCCAAACTGTGGCTCTCCAGTTGTCCATGGACTTCAATTCCCATCAGCCCCTGCCAAAATAGCCAACTGGCAGGGGCTCATGGTAACTGTAGTCCATGGACATCTGGAGAGCCACAGTTTGGCCACTCCTGAAAGAGGATGGGAAGGAGACATGCTCCTTCCCCACTACCTCTGCCCAGTAACACCCTCTACCACAATCCCCTTGATTTTTACGAACCATTCTTTCATCCAGCTCCAAAATTAGAAATAAGCCTACAGTCCAGGTAAAGAAATATAGGTAAGAAATCCCCTCCTATCCCAAATAATTCTGTTGGTCCACTTCAGCCTTTCACAACTATTTTACCGGTGCAAAACCCCTGAAACATTCAGGGCACAATCATGCAGAATATGGTTGGGAAGCATAGCAGTCCACCCAGGGTCCCTACCCTTCCCACTCCCTCCAGACCCATCATTGGCCATTTTGGGAGGAGAGGGTGGGCCAACATACCTATATATGGTCATATCATCCGGTAAATGTTTAACAAAATTAACTAACTCCCACCCATTCGGGAAACTCTTTGAGGGCCATCAAGAAACCCCAGTGTTTCAAAAAAATCCTGGTTTACATTATTATTGAGAAGCCCATGTTTGGGAAAACCTACATCTGTCAAGGTAATATTTACTGTTACCCAGAGCTTCAGGTTGCCAGATGTACCAAATTACTTTTAGGAGTCTGGCTGTGATTCCGTTACAAATGTGCTGTTTCACGTAGTGACTGAGATGCTGCAGAAAGCTGGAAAAGCCGAAAGGCTGTTAGGTCAGCTTGGCCGTGGATGTAGCACTCATCCCCTTCCTGCTCAGGAATATTCAAAGATCAAGCACAGAACTAAACATCTTAGGAGATCCATGCCGGCAACGGAGGGGCACGACCTACAAAACATCAATCCAGGAACTGCCTCCTTCAGAATGGAGACATGTTCCCTCTTTCCTGTTGCAAAAGCTGGACTTTGACACTGAATTCTGGAGCTCACCGTTACCTGCTTATTGGCGAGGATCATGACCGGCAAGGTCGAGTTGTTCTGGACCAGCTGATGAAGCAGTTTCTTTGCAACAGGCAAGCGCTCATGATCGGCTGAATCCACGACGTAGATCAGCAACAGGACTCGGGAGAGGTACATCTTCCAGTACGATCGCAGAGACTCGCTGCCCCCGACTGCAAGGGAGACAGTGAATGGTCCAAATTATATGCGATGCTCCCTCCGCTGCTATCACTCGACTGCATGTCTTCCCTGCTGGTAGTTCAGGGCAGCTGTTGCTGGGACCTTGCTGGCTTGATGGAGGCTTGTAAAATTGGATTCCCAAATATTTTCAACCTGCAGGCACCTTTGGAATTCTGATGCAGGGTGGTGGACACAGCCACAAAAGGTGTCTGTGGCATTCCATAGTGCCCTAATAAATCAGGGCAGGCTTTCTTTTGTGGTGTCAAAATCCTTGGGATGTCTCCCATCCAAATACTAACCACGGTTGGCCCTTTAAAGCCAACATCTCCCTTAAAGGGAGGTGGGAGACAGGCCAGGCACAAACAAAACACAAAAGGATAAATTGTGAGTCCACAGGCCTCCAGGGTCAGCTACCACCAGTTCCCTTGACTATCCTCTGTTTATATATTTATATCACTGGAAAGCAAAATCACAAAACTCTGGCTCACTTAATTTGGGCATATTGTGCGATACAATTTGTTGGAGAAAGCAATTATGCTAGGACTGGTCAGTGGTAAAAGGAAACCAGGCCGACAAAGAGTACAGTGGTTAGATATGTTCAAAATGGACACTGGTCAGAAGTGGAGCGAGATTGAAAGACGTAGAGACAGCTGAGCCATAGGATTGCCAAAAGTCGGACATGACTGAATGACTAACAACATCAACAATTTACCTCCCTTCTCCCCTGTGCTTCCGCTTCCTCGGTGTGTAGGCTCCACTTCCTGTGATATCTGTTTTGTGGGTGGCTCCGCCTCCTGAGGCAGCCATTTTGTTTTTGCCGCCATTACCCTGTGTCAGAATTCCAAAGCTGGCTGTAGGCTTGAAAAGCCTGAGTTGGGGGCTTTATTGGGTCAAACCTGCCCACCCACAACATACACACACACACACACACACACACAAAAACGGAAGTGTACTATAGAAAATCTACATCAGAAGAGGAAACCAGAATGTCCAGAATCCAATGTACACTATAAACAAAGATACTGTAACCTTACAAAGCCATTCTTGTGTTGTTTATAATTCTAACTATTTCTACAAACAAGATTTATACGCAGAAATTTAATTGAATGTGTGTTAGAAGGTGAACGACCAAAGTCCCTTGATTTCAATGATTCTTCAATCAACACCATTTTTGGAGAACCACCAAAATTAAGGGACTTTGGTTGTTCACCTTCTAACACACGATCAATTACATTTCTGAACATAATGCTCATGATAAACGGCAGCTTCTCTTCTCAGTCCATGCCTTCTGGCAGGCAACGTGCATGCCCAGTCTTAGTAAAAGCACGCAACATTTCCTTGTGTCCCTGACTATGCAGAAACCCTGTCTGGCTTGCAGGTGGCCCCTTTTCACTGTCTTACTACCCAGTTTGGTGTTAGATGGGGGAGAGACCGGACTCTTACTTTCTAGGAATTCCATCTTGGAGTCCTCCGTGCTGACGCAGACAGCGTTGAAGCCCTCCGTGGGAGCCGTGCTGTGCTTCACTTGGTTTGCTGTTAGCGAGTGGAGAATGCTGGTTTTCCCAGCTCCGTCCAAACCCAGAACCAAGATCTGCTTGCTTTGGGGCTTTTCCTGCAACGTCTGGAGCAAAACAGACACAAAGGAAGAAAGAGCAAAGCCTGAGCTACAAACCTGCATGGAACAATTTTTCAACTTGTATCTAGCCTGGGGGCCATCGATCTATCCAGTCTGTTCTAAGCAACAGTTCACCCATGTTTCATTCCGACTTGCTTCCCACCCACCCCAACATTTCCAGATTATAAGATTTCCAGAATACAAACAGTAACTTGTTGCATATTGCCATTCCCTTGGAAGAGAAACACCCTGACCTGAATAGCCCAGGCATGCCTGATCCCGTCAGATCTCGGAAGCTGAGCAGGGCCAACCGTGGTTAGTATTTGGATGGGAGACGTCCAAGGATTTGGGTGGTAGTTCCTCCAAGAGACACTAGGGGTCGTGACACAGAAGCAGGAAATGGCAAACCACCTCTGAATGTCTCTTGCCTGGCTGACAGATAATCCTCAGATATCCTGGCTGCACAACACACATGCCAGATGACAAATAAATAATGCAAGGAGAGCTACGTTGAGCCACCAGACTGTTTCATATTTCACACTGCTTGCTTTGGTTTGTGCATACAAACAGGTTTGGGTTTAAAAGAACACACACACACCCCAAATGTTGGCACAACTTAGCAACTAGGATCCATCAAAACTCAATGAGTCACTGCTAAAGAAACAAACAGTGCAAAGTTGCTTATGCCACAGTCTGTCCTATGTCCAGACCACCTGGAGTTAATTCCCGTGCTTCTGCCAAGTCAAAACAAAGGCGGAAGAGCTTCCATTCTAATCTGTCTTTCTGCCCTGGCTTTAATAGGATTCCGTCCTCCTTGTGGTCGTCTAATCCTTCCCTGGCCTCAAAACGCCGAAAGTTGCCAGAGGGAGACTCCTTGCTTTGATGGGTCTGCTGAGCAGATGTTTGTGACTCAGGAGAAGAGCGATCCGGGAGATAAAGAAAAAAGAACCACATTCCAAGGGAAAGCAGTGCATCATTAAAAAGGGGGCTTGGTTGCTCTAGAAGATGTATTTGTGGCACATATTTTCTGTAGCAGGAGGTGAGCAAATCCCAGGCAGGAGGTCACCAGAGCACCTAGAAATTTCATGGTGTAACCTAGAATTTGCAACAATGTTGGGAGGGAGAATTCTTGGCACCACTCAGGAGGGAGAGAAGATGAATTCATTTCTTAACCAGTTTGAGTGCAGTGACAGCTCCAACATTTAATTAAATGAAGCTCTTTGAAGAAATAAGGGCATTCTGAGAAATAGGGAGGAAAATGCTAGGTTAGGACTAGAGGTTAGCTTTTTGCTGTGCGTGGATATAACATGTTTGTCCCAGCACTATTAACATTGAGAGAAACCATGAAATGAGGTTAGGGTTAGGTTTTGTGGTGGCATCAGTCAAAAAACAGGGCACCTTAAAAAAGGCTGGAAAACAACTCCTAAATTTTGGGCTGGCTCCAAAGACTTGGTTTTTATACCCTCTTTTCACTACCAGAGTCTCAAAGCAGCTTACAATTGCCCACCCTTCCTCACCCCACAACAGACAATCTGTGAGGTAGGTGGGGCTGAGAGAGTTCTGAGAGAACTCTGCGAGAACAGCTGTATCAGGACTGTGACTAGCCCAAGGTCACCCAACTGGCTGCATGGGGAGGAGTGGGGAATCAAACCCAGCTTGCCAGATTAGAAGCCGCCGCTCTTAACCACCATACCAAAAAAAAAGTTAGGAACTAATAGTTTTTTTCCCATTTGTCCACCTTCCAGTGTGACAAATACAACCCTTCCACTTACAACACTCTTCTGCTTGCTCTGAAAGGACAATAGCACAGTCTGTATGCACAACATACACCCGTAATCATAATATGAGAACTGGCACCTTTCTGAAAACAGTCAGAAAATATTCCAACCTTATCAGGCCATTCTGCTGCACTGACCTGGAAATAGTTCTCCTTACGTTACTTATTTTGTCAGCACAAGGACTTCAAAAAGGAGGAGGCAAATACGGAATCGCTCTCTCAAACAGTGTCAATCAAGATGACGGCTGACTGTCACGCTGCCAGGACTACTTTAGCTTAGCGAGTCTAGGCAGGTTGTATGACCGGCCATGAACAGTGTCCTTCTTGCGCTTCGTTGCCTTTCAATGCCATTGTTCATCTCCCTGTCTCTCCCTGCCTCTATGCATCTGCCAACTATGTGTCATGCCTCTAAGGAAGCGGATCTAATCCATGAAGGGTTATGCTATGATCAACCTATTAGTCTTTAAAGGGCAAGGCCACCACTTAGGGCAGCCAGTCTCCAGGTGGGACCTGGACATCCCATGAAATTACAGCTCATCTCAAAACTAGGGAGATCAGTTCCCCTGGAGAAAATGGATGCCTTGGAGGGTGGCTCTGTGGCATTGTACCTTAGGTTCCACCCCCCAAATCCCCAAGAGTTTCCTAGCCTGGGGGGAACGAACAGACAGGCACCGGGCAACATTTTCTGTCCTGGTGGAAGGAGCTCCTGGAGCACATCAGGATCAGCATGGTCTACTCAGACCAGCAGCACAAACCCAAGGCTGAGGTCCTTCCCATCAACTCCTCCCTGATCTGTTTAACTGGGGATGCTGGGGGATTGAACCTGGGATCTTCCTGGTGTGACAGCCAGCTTGGTGTAGTGGCTAGGGAGGCGGAGTTTTAATCTGGCGAGCTGGGTTTAATTCCCCGCTCCCCCACATGCAGCCAACTGGGTGACCTTGGGCTCGCCACAGCACTGACAAAGCTGTTCTGACCCAGCAATGATATCAGGGCTCTCTCAGCCTCACCCACTTCACAGGGTGTCTGTTGTGGGGAGAGGAAAGGGAAGGCGATTTTAAGCCACTTTGAGTCTCCTTTGGGTAGAGAAAAGCGGCATATAAGAACCAACTCTTCTTCTTCAGTAATATCAGGGCTCTCTCAGCCTCATCTCCCTCACAGGGTGTCTGTTGTGGGGAGAGGAAAGGGAAGGCGATTGTAAGCCACTTTGAGTCTCCTTTGGGTAGAGAAAAGCGGCATATAAGAACCAACTGTTCTTATTATTCTGCATGCCATGCAAATGCTCTGCCAGTGAGCCACAGCCATGCCCCTTTCATCTTAAAAATGAACCTTTAAGCTGCTTTTGTTAAATGTACTGAGTTCAGCAGAATGGACTTCCAAAGAAGGAAGGAGTTATTGTCATGTAGCTTGACTCCATACCTTTTTACCCAGATGCAAACTGGATTAAAGGAGGCTTATCTAGGAGTTGTGTTTACTTTGGATGACTTACCTAATTACCAGACTTTCAAAGTTCTGTAACATCCAGAATGTTCATACTTCCTTCAATTGCTATTTACCCATTTCCTCCCCCCCCCCCCAGCTGGTAAGTTACACATTCACCTACTAAAGCACAAGATACTTATTTTTACCATGACTTGACATCTCTTTGTTTTGGGTGGGGGAATCACAGTTGGAAACCTGCAGAATTATATACGGTTTCTTTTCCTCTTCGCAGTTAGTACTTCAATCAGTGAAATCTATGAGAGTTTAAATTTTTTTTATTTCTATAGCTTCTTTTAGGGTCTGTCGGGGGTGGTTAAACTGTGGCTCTCCAGGTGTCCATGGGCTACAATTCCTATCAAACCCTGCCTAGTGGCCATGCTGGCAGAGCCTCATGGTACATGTAGTCCATAGGCATTTGGAGAGCCACAGTTTGGTCACCCCACAGGGGAATTTTTATTCTGTCCAGGGCTAGCAACTGGAAGGCAAAACAAAAAGGCACATGCATCTAAATGCCTGACCCTTAAACCAGCATATTTTGTGCAGTGGACAGCATCCTAAAATTAGGAAAGGGTAAAATGCCACTTCAAGTCTAATTCTCATGAACAGCTGATGGGGCACCAAAGCAGCAGCTCAACTGTCCCCACTTCATATTGAAGGTGGGAGCCTCACCCGATGGGAGGGTGCCGAGGAATACCCATTCATAGAAAACTAGCATGTCAGGGAGATGCATTTTTCCCTTATGCACCAACGTTCTAATTGCGGGAGATTTTTTTAAAATTACATTTTTATTCCACCTTTCCTGCAAGGAGCACAAGGCCTTTGACCCACACGACAACACACCCTGCCGTCAATCCAAGGGCACCTGATCGGATGGCTCAGGATTTCAACCTCTCTCTACACAGAACATAAGCCCTACATTGGAATCACCCCCGGGCGGAAGAAAGAAAGATCCCTTCACGAAGCGCCAGCCGCACCCCGCACGCGTTTGCCATAAATGGCCAAGAATACATTTCCTTGCGGGTCCGAAGCCTAAGCCGAGAAGAGAGGCTGGAGGCTGGTTGCGGCGCCCCGGGAATCCCCTATTTCCCCTGCGAGGCACCCACCCACGTGCAGAGGAGGAAGGGGCAGCGCTGGAGTCTTGCCCAAAGAACTGCGGACCACTGGGAGGGAGGGAGGGAGGGAGGGGACGAGACCCCCCCCCATGCACGCCCATCTCGCCCCCTCACCTACCTGTCCCGGGGGCGGCTCGGCGGCTCCGAGGCGGGCGCTTTCCGGCGAGGGCCGTGGCGAGGCGGGCGCCCCTTCGGGGGCTCGGGAGCTCCTCCAGACCACGTAGGCCACCCCGCCGGTGACGGCCACGGCGGTGCCCAGCAGCGCCCAGTGGCGCAGGTGGCCCGCCATGGCCGAGGGAGACAGGGGCGGCCGGCACCAAGCCCGCGGGCCACGTCTCCGCCCCAGGCAGGGCAAGGCAGGGCAGGGCAGGGCAAGGCGGGAGCGCAGGCCAGCCACGGCCCCGCCCCGGGCGCGCGTCCCCTGAAGGGCTGGCCGAGCCCGCCTTCGCTGGGGCGCGCATACCCGGCCGCGCCATTCCCAGCCGTGCTGGAGCAGGGCGGGTGTGGGCCGGCTGCTCCGCAAGGAAGCTGCCCGTCTCCAAGCGCCGCCGCGAGAAAGACTGGGCAGGCCCCAGAGTCCTTCTCTCGCCCAGGGAAGCGCTCCTTTCGGGGGGGCCGGCGGCCTTCTCTCGTCTCATAAAGGCGCGTCAAAGGGACCGGAGCGCCCCCGGGCCGCTCGCCGCTAATGGGCGCAGGAGAAGGCCGCCTTCGGCCTGACGAGAGCTCTCCGCTGGGCCTCCCTGGCGCGCAGACCGGGAAGGGAGCTGATGCGCGCGGCCCGACGTGGCCCGAGACTTTTGGCGCTGTGTGAAGAAAAAGCGGCGACGGCTGTGGAGGGTGAGCTTGAAGCCCGCCAAGCAAGGCAGTCACCCGGGATTGCATGGGCCACTGTGGGCAGGCTGCAAAAGGCAGCTTCAGAAACGGGTTAAGAGCATGTCAAGATTAGGAGGGAGTGACCTCCTTGAGGCGCTATGTTTCTGCCTGCAGGGAAAGAATGTTTAATCGTAGACAGGGAATCTGAAGTTGCAGAGGCCTGACTGATGCGGTGTGATAGTCAGCAGGCGAGAAATCTAGCCCTGTCCCCGTAATGGCACAAACAGCTGCTGAGGGGCATGGAGGCTGCAGTGCAGAGATTTTGGCATGAACCATTTCACTTACCTACCTCTCTGTAGGCGCTTTTTATTGGGGGGTGGGTGGGAAGGAGATGATAGGTATTTTAGTGTTTATGCTTCACACACTATCGTGGCAGGAGGGGAGACCAAGGCTGCTAAGGGAATTTGGGACCTTTGTAGATCATGGTTCTCCCCTCAGCACAAAACTTTATGCCACATTAAATTTGTCATAACCAGCTGTACCCCTCACACATGATCATGAAAGCCAAAGCTGGTTTTAAAGGTTAGATGAAGAGTTGGTTCTTACATGCCACTTTTCTCTACCCAAAGGAGTCTCAAAGCGGCTTGCATTCGCCTTCCCTTTCCTCTCCCCACAACAGACACCCTGTGATGTGGGGGAGGCTGAGAGAGCCCTGATATTACTGAGGAAGAAGAGTTGGTTCTTATATGCCGCTTTTCTCTACCCAAAGGAGTCTCAAAGTGGCTTACATTCGCCTTCCCTTTCCTCTCCCTACAACAGACACCCTGTGAAGTGGGTGAGGCTGAGAGAGCCCTGCTATTACTGCTCAGTCAGAACAGCTTTATCAGTGCCGTGGTGAGTCCAGGGTCACCCAGCCGGCTGCATGTGGAAGAGCTGGGAATCAATCCTGGCTCGCCAGATTAGAAGTCCGCACTCCTAATCACTACACCAAACTTGCTCCAGGCCCCACTGCTACTGTGCACGCATTAGTCTGGGACAAATTCTCTGAACGAACTGGAAAACGACAAAACAGAGAACTCAGTTCTCGTGGTTAGTATTAGACACAAGTTCGAATTTCCACTCACTGGGCAAACTTGGCCCACTCGGATGCTCTCAGGCTACCCTCCTTCACTGTGTGGTTGTGCAGATAAAATGAAAAGGATGTAAGCCACTTTTCTCCAGAAAAGTGGGATGTAAGCAAAATAAAATAAAAAAACAATGGAAATTTGAGTGGCCCTTTTTCTTCCTATCTCAAATTCAGACCTGTTGTTGAGTACAGTTTCTTCACTTTCACTTTAGGAGAAACCTTGAGGGACGTATTCCTGATAACAGCAACAGAGGGGGGAAAGTTCAAGGTGAAAAGCTGATAGCTCAGTTTCTTCTTCTGTTGAACATGGTTACTTTTAAAAGGCTGTTTTCCAGTGCTGTCATATTTGTAATGCAAAATTAAGAGGCCACGTGACTTTCTTATAACAGGCTGAGTCTGCAGCAACGTCTATTGCTTACAGGAATAAACTGTGCATTTATTTACTGTGTTCCTTATCCTCACTGCACGGAGCGGCTTACCATAAAAAATAACAGTACACATTTATAAATCGAAGGAACCACAGGTTGTGACGCCAACCCGCAGTATGTGGCCATGGCTTTTCTCCCAAGCAGTTGTTGCCATTTGCATTTCAGGGTGACAAGAGCGTTCACAGGTTTTTGTGGGAAAAGAAATGCAATCTTGTTTTAGCAAGTCCAGCCTCACTACCCCTCATTTTCACATGAATGCTTGCATGCATGTAGCAAAGAGAACATGGAAATAGAGGCAGCCCCCTCTCAGCCAGCAGGGTGCAAACAGGAGACTACCCCCTTTCTTGCAGGGAAAGGTGATGGTTACACCCATGTTTTTGTCATGGAGTCTCCCTTCAGACTCTGCCTCTTCTTTGAAACTTACCAGCCTTCCTGTCAACTATGCTCCATCCGTAGGTGAGCATATTTCTTTTAAAAGTATAAGGCAATATTGCATTCGGCCCGACAGAGGGGGATATAAACTGGAACAGATCGGTTGTCGGTTGAACCCTTTGAGCTGAAGCTGTGAGAAGTTCTAAGAAGGCTGAGAGCTACCTTAAAATGACCTTGATTCCTGTAGGGCTATTGGCAAGTTAGCATTCTTTAGTTCTAGCTTGTAAAGAAGGTACCTTTATGTGGTTTTTTATTTGCAACAACATTCAAGAATATTGTGAAAAGCTCTGTGCATTTATTCATGAGCATATCTGTTTATATTAGAGTAATTCACATCGAAGGTTTGAAATCTAAACAGGCTTGTTTGCGGACGCTGACTGTAAGCTGATGTACGCTGACTGCACGTCCAGGCTACTGTGCGAGACACAGAAGATGGCTATAAACGGACTGAACGTCCACATTGCCGTGAAACACGCAGGAGATTAAAAGCGATCGACCAGAAAGACCACTACTTTGACATTTTGTCTATGGAACTCCCCAGGAGCACTATTTATGTTTTTCGTCAGGTTTCTCATGGTTTCGCCCACATGGGGCTTTTCCTGCTTTTCGTCAACCAGGATCGCTAAGTTTTGCACCCCGTTCTGTGCAGCGAGGTAACAGCCAGAGGAAAGGGCTTTTTTCCAGGTGCGACACCTCGCTTAGGGTACGCACTCTTCCTACCAGTGTCCACCCAGGGATCAACTTGTCTGCTCAGCAGCAGGTGAAGATCATTCTATTTGTCCAGGCCTTGTCAGCCACCCACCCACTCCTGCCCAATCCTTCCATATGGAGGTGCCAGGGATCGAACCTGGAACCTTCTGCACGCAAAGCAGATGCTGTGCCTCCGAGCGTCTCTCCCCGAAGCTTAGGCCCTCTTGAGCCAAAGGGAAAGCGCTGCTGTGGGAGGAAACGCCTCTGTGAGCATAAAGCTCCTCTGGACCAGTTTCGACCATTAGCGGGCTAGTTATGAGTGGCAACGTTCTTTCACCAGGGGCCAAGGCCTGTGGGCAGGCCCTTCAATGAATAGCGAAGAGCCAAGTGGAAAAGAGAAGGGCGGGGAGGGGAGAGACATGCATACAGGCCTGTCCTGCTTTCTGTTGTCCTTTATTCTGCTCTTGGTATTCACAAGGGGGGCAGGCGGGAGAGTGCAACAACCTGCTTGCCGCCATATCACCAGCCTCCTTTCCCGCCTTTCTTTTTCTTCTGCTGCTGCTTCTTCTTGGTTGCTGCTGCACCGACAGGCTTTTGGTGTCTCGGGGGTATCATGTTGCTGGTTGATGCGGAGGGGGCCGCTGTGACTGTGCCGGGCCTTGGGGATGTAGGGGGGCTGCTGGCGGTCTTGCTGGCATCCCTGCAGGCAAGGGGGGAAATGGAAGATTATCACTGCACAAAGCCGGAAATGCTGCAGGTTCTCTTGTTGCCACTCCACGGGAGAAGAAGATCCCCTTACTCCACCCAGGCATCCTTTTGTGAAACTGTTAACATAGAAAAAACTTGGTTCCCCTAATAAAGTGGCCCGGGGTATCTTCAGGCAAGACCCATGATGCTCTTGCATGGCATGTCCTGAGCTGCAACCATGTGACAGGAAGTCCCGTGACATCACAGCTGGAGCTACTGAACAGGGAAAGGAAGAGCCCAAATTGTGACCTCACTTGGGGACTAGGGCAGGGCAGGAGAACTGGGGACAGGAAGCACAAGTTGCGGTGAGAACAAGACAAGGGTCAAACCCATGGAAGAGTCTCCCCCTTAGTGACCTTGCAGTGAGGCCTTGGTGGCCCTTTTAAGAAGAGCTGGGTTTTTTGTGCCTCACTTTTCATTACCCAAACGAGTCTCAAAGTGGCTTACAATTGTTTTTCCCTTCTCTCCACCCTGTGAGGTATGCTCTCCAAACGTCCAGGGACTACAGTTACCATGAGCCCCTAGTCTGCTAACTCTATGGATCTGCATCCCTATCAGTCCTAACCCAGGGGCTAAGAATTACTGCTCTGATCCAAGATGCATGCGGCCTCCCCACCCTGACTAGTTTTTACTGTCAAAACATCTGAGGACGGGGGCACCATTCAGGGGTATTCACTCCACATATCCACAATCTATTCAGAAGCTAGGCCTATTTCGGACGTTTTTAATTCTGAGCATTCCCCCAATGAACTTTCCTTCACCAAATTGATTTTGTGCTTCCGTCTGCGAGTATCACAAAATGTTGCAATTATGTTAAGAGCCCAGCACACAATGGAAAGGTGTAGGGCAGCATTTGCTGGCAGGGGCTCATGGGAATTGTAGTCTATGAACATCTGGAGGACCACAGGTTGACTACCCCTGGGGTAGCAAACAACAACGCGCTCACAGCACGTGAGCAGCTGGAAATTAGGTCCCTCCTTGTCCATTCCATTATGGGCTTCATTCAGTCCACCCAGTCTCTGCTTCTTTCCTGAAGACGGCTGCATGAGTTACCCAGCAACAGCTTCTGGGTACTTAACCCCCTGCCTTTCTTCTAAGATTATCAGGACTTGGACAGGCAGGCTCGGTTACTCACAGTTCAGAGGACGCGGCAGACGTCGCCCCTTGGGTCCCTTTCCCGATCTGATCCTTCTTCTTTCCCTTCTTCTTCCCCCGATAGTAGGAACGCTCCCGCATTGGGAGCCAGCGCTCCGGGTCGGGAGCCACTTTAGGATCATAGTTCTTTGGCAGTTTTCCTAAGACACATTCAGCACAGGAGAGTCATAGGTGTTTACCTTTAAACTGGTTAAGTAAACAGCTGAGCAGCAGGGAAACTCCAACCAGCCTGAAAGAGTGCCTGAGTGCCCCATCAATGGGGTGGACATGTTGCTGTAGGATCGCACAGCACTTTTTAATTTCCTCCTGGCAACACAGATTTTTCTATTGCAATCAACATCCTCTACTGTAGGAGTAAAAAGCAGCCTTATATGGGTTTAATCACAACCCAGGGCACCTAGCAAAGGTTTTAGCACAGAAGTTTAACTGCATTTAGATCCAAGAGATCAGACGCAGCTCTGCTGGGCCAGATTCAGAAGCCGCCTTTCTAGTATCAGAGCCAGACATTTCTAGGAAACAGTGGAGTGGATGGGTGGGTGGGAGTGAGTGAGTGGGGGGGCCGGGGGGTGCGGAGAGCGCAATAGCCCCTCTTCCTCACAGTTCACCTCAAAGCCATTGTTCATACTGCAGAGTTGCTGGGAGTTTTGAACTGTAAGTTAATTCTATTTGAACTGTTTTTCAGGTGCATAGCTGCACTGGTCTGAAGCAGCACAACAAAGTGAGTCCAAGGGCACCTTTGAGACCAACAAAGTTTTATTTATTTATTTTTGGACTTCTAAACCACCCCACTCCCAAAATTGGCCCCAGGGGCGGAATACAACAGTAAAAGAATACAAGATACAAAGACAAAAAGCTTATACCTTGAGTAAAATTGTGTGCGTCTGAAAGGTGCCCCTGGACCCCAACTTCGTTCTCCTATTTGAACTTACTGAATCGGTTTTGAAAACTCCTTTAATCTTTAGGCCTCCTACCCTCCACAATGTCCCTGCTCGCCTCCACTCATCTATTAATGAGACAGCCTACAGCATTGAGACACTCACCTTTCTTTTTCTTCCTCTTCTTCTTAACATCTCCTTGGCTAGAAAGAACAGAAAGATATGTGAGTCTGACTGAGCAGCAACATTTGCTATGCAGTGGTGGGTAGAGTGGGATTGGGAGAAGCAGGTTAGCCTGTAGTTGCAAGAGACACACTGGGATGCATCTAGTCACCCACAGATTTCAAGCCATGGGACTTCCTGCTTTCCCTTCTTCTGCGACCCAGTGAACTTTGGTTCCTGGGGTTTGGCACAGGGAGCAACGTATGTGTGGAGGGAAGTGGTGGAAATCTCTACCCCATCTTCTGTCAAGCCAAGAGGCATTTGGAGATGCCTTGCCATTGCCTGCCTCTGCACAGAAAACCTGAACTTCCTTGGCGGCTTCTCATCCAAATACTAACCTAGGCTAACAGTGCTTCGGGGAGCTTCAGCGTGCAAGTCATAGGACTGCTTAGGAGGCTCGTCTCTTCCTTTGAAGCCAGATCGGTCCAATAGGATTAAGGCTGCATGTTGCTGCATGCAACATGCCAAGCTCTGTCGACTGCCGTTACGAAGACGCCTCTTGCAAAACAGGGATAACGAGGTCGGAAGCTTGTTGGGCTTCCGCTTGGATGAATTGATATTTCACAGCTGATTCAAGGTCATTGGTGAGGTCCGCATGAGGACTTTAATTCACTCAGGAGAATTGTGGAATGGAAATACAGAGTAACATGGTTGGCCCTTAATTTGTGAAGCATATGTGAATTACACTCCCATCAATTTAGTAGCATATTTATTTACGGTGAAAGACCAATAAAATGCAATCTTTCATCAGTTTTGTTTTTGCTTCCAGCACTGTGATCAGGCTTTCTTAACTAGGGTTACATGAAATCCCGGGGTTTCTTGACAGCCCTGGGTTTTCCAAATGAGTTGGAATTAATTCATTTTTAATATATTTTTAAAATGTGTTAAACACTTATCAGGTGATATGACCATATTTGGTCACGTCGATCCCCAAAATGGCTAGTTATGGGCCTGGAGGGGGTGGGAAGGGAAGGGCATGCAGATGGGCATGTACACAGCTATGCTTCCCAACTATATGAACGATTGCTCCACTTCTTGAAGCCTGAAGAATGTTTCAGGGGTTTCTCACCGATAAAAAATATTGAGAAAGGCTTGCTTATATATCATTTCTCATGAGATCAGGCTAGCCTGGCCAGTCCAGATCAAGGCATGCGGTCTGATTAAACCCATCTGTTCTGTTTACTAAGCTCATTTTGTTTCTATTAATATAGCTTGAAAGGAGCACTGAATTATTTTTTTTAAATGTTTCTTTTACCCTTGCTCTTTCTGTTGATTCTCATTGGTGGGCTTCCCTCCTTTCTTCCGAACGTACGTAGCCCCGTGGGAGTTTTCGAGCGCCTCCACGTCTACTTTCAAAGACATGCTGTCAGAGGAGGGCAAGTGTTTGCTGAGACTGTCGGGAGAGAAGAGTTTAGGAATAACGGGAACGCATTCAGGAACAGGATGGAAGGAGAGTTTTCAAAGGCTACCCCGCTCAACAGATGCAATAGGGGAGCTCCAAGACAAAGAAAGCTGAAGAATCTCCGTCTGCACAAGGAGAGAACATGGTATAGAAAGGGGGTGATGGCATCTTTTCCAATTGTCCTCTGGTCTTACTATGGCACTTCTAGAAAGGGAGGAGGCGTATGGCAAAGAAAGGAGCCCAACTGGACCAGCAGTTTTCATCTTTGCTCCCAAGAATCCCTGAGGCTGGCAAGACAGCATCCGCTGGGCTTCCTCCGCAATGCATGGCTGCAAGTGGAACAACAGAGCAGGGAGCCCTACTGAAAGTTAAACATGTTATTATTAAGAATGGTGGCTTCTACTCTTGTGAGCTGGGTTTGATTTCCCGCTCCTCCACATGTTGCCAAGCTGGGTGACCTAGGGCCAGTCCCAGCCCTGATAGTGCAGTTCTGATGGAGTGGTCCTGTTAGAGCTTTCTCAGTCCCACCTATCTCACAGGGTGTCTGTTGTGGGGAGAGGAAGGGAAGGCGTTTGTAAGTCACTTTGAGACTCCTTTGGGGAATGAAAAGCTTGGTATAAAAACCAACTTTATGTTCTTGGCCAGCGTCCTCTTCAAAACATCTGCCAGAGCCTGGAATGTACTCTAAAATCCTCTGCCGGGCACAAGGCTTCATCATCATCCAAGAGGGCTTCATCAGCAGACATGATGGAACTTTTATTTGGAAGGTGGGAAACACCAAACAGCTCCACTGTTGCAACAAAACAGCTAGATTTGAGTCCAGTGGCATCTTAGAGACCAACAAGGCTTTCAGGGTGTACGATTTGGAAAGTCAAATGACTCTTTGTCTGGTACAGGAAGCTGTCTGACTCTCAAAAGCTTAAGTCCCAAAACTTTCATTGATCTCTAAGAAGAACATGTTTTTTTTTATACCCTGCTTTTCAATACCTGAGGGAGACCTATAACGGCTTACAAACCCTTTTCCCGTCCTCTCCTCACATCCAACACCCTGTGAGGCAGGTGGATCTGAGAGAGCTTTCAGAGAACTGTTCTGCAAGAACAGCTCTAAGAGAACTGTGACTTGCTCAAGGTCATCCAGTTCCCTGGATTAGAGGCTGCCTCCCTTAACCATAGGCTCGCAGCAGAAGCTAAGGTGGTACTTGACTTGGATCCAGCTGTTCTAGTGCAGACCAAGCCTGGCTGCCCACCTGAAGCTTCCTCCATTGTAATAAGGATGCCCATTTAAGGAAGTCGCTGAGGGAGGCCTCTTAATACCCCCACCTCCCTCTACTGATGTAGGAAGGATACACTTTTGCTTTCTCGGGATCAACCAAGGAGTACGCCGAGATGAGCTGGGCCAGGGTATGGATGTCTTCTGGGTTTTGCCTGCAAAAATAAGGCAGTACCATTATCATGGCTGTAAGAAAAATTAACTTTTGGATTAACATCCCCCCACCCCAAACCTGAGGCTTTTCTTTAACTCTGCTCTGTGTTCTACTTATAGCCCTGAGATAAAGACAGTGAGTTTCCCTAGCTTACAGTGCCCCTTGCCCCATGAAGGGGCTTGGAAGGGCCCCTTGAACTGCCACATGCTGGAGCTTCTTCCTGCCAGCCAGGCTTCTGTGCTTGGGGAAGGACTTACTTCCACAGCTCCTCGAGATCGCGGATGGCCTCCTTCTTCCGGCCGTGCTTCAGCTTAAAGTTGGCTGCTTCCCTGATGAGCAACAAATGAACTGAAGACTTTGGCTGCAAAACAGTACCTGCTGATGTTATGTTATGCAACTGAACACAATCAGAGCCAGCTGGACATAGTAGGTTGAATCGTGGCGAAAACAAACACATCAAAATTGAAGGTGTGATCTCTTAGTGAGGTTCTATTGAACTCCAAGATACTTGCCCCACCTTTTTTGAGGTTGTAAGCATCTTTGAGGTTCCACTGAACCATAAACTACTGCTAACTGAGAAAAAGCCTTTTCTGATTCCTTTGACAATTCCTTTGCAAGCAATACATTTCCTTTTTGAAAAATATGCAGGACAGTTTGTCTGTAAATAATTTTTTATTGACAGCATGTCTACTTATTTTGCCCACTGCACAGCATATTTCTGAATCCAATTGAATGCAACTGATATGGCCGTTCTCTCTCTTTTTTTACACTGCTGAAGAAGCAGGTTCACCCAATGCATCTGTCAGGGGACCTGCCAGTTAACGCCCACACATATGAATGGTTTTTGCTTCCAAGGACTGCGGTACCAAAACCGAGGATGTCGCCTCTAAGCCAAAAGCATGGTTGCTCCCCCAGTTCCCACTCATCCCTTCTGGTCCTGGGGGGGGGGATTTCAAACGACCCATCCTCGTGTTCAGCAGACAGCAACCACAACACGGGAAAGGGATTTCTATGGACGTGCAAGAAGCTGAACAGAAGCTGACTGCTGAATCCTGTGGCCAGGGGAGGGTGGAGGCTTTCTATCAGCACAGGTTCTGTCCCGTCCCCATCTCTACTGCTCTCTGTCCCCCTCTAAAGCTCCAGCATCTTCCTCAGCCCAGGGACAGAGCACGATGTCCATAGCAGAATTGCCCCGTCCCTTGCGGAAGCTGCTTGGAAGGCATGACCAAAGCACGAGATCACTTAGGGAGGCAGGAAGCAGATACGAGTGTTGGGATTTGAGGATCATAGCTGAGTTTTTATACTTTAATAGCTTAAGGAGGCCCAAAGCAGTTTACCAACACGTTTCCCTCCCCCTCCCCACAACAGACACCCTGTGAGGTAGGTGAAGCTGAGGGAGCTCTAAGACAACTGGGACTGGCCCAAGGTCCCCCAGCTGCCTGCTTGTGGAAGAGGAGTAGAGAACCAAACCTGGTTCTCCAGCGTAGAGGCCTGTCACTCAATGACTACAACAGAAGCTTTCAATTACAGTCTGCAGCTCAGCGGCCATTTTGTCATGGAGTGGTGTTTTTGGAAGTAGCACAGGACTGTATCATGAACACGAGTGCACTAAATCAGGGGTAGTCAACCTGTGGTCCTCCAGATGTTCATGGATTACAATTCCCATGAGCCCCTGCCAGCAAACGCTGGCAGGGGCTCATAGGAATTGTATTCCATGGACATCTGGAGGACCATAGGTTGACTACCCCTGCACTAAAATACATGAGGATTTCTCTCCACCACGCCACTATTATCCCTCAGCAACGTGAGTTCAAAATACATCCTGAAACCATACAGACTCCGGGTCTCCCATCCACTGGCATAACCATCGAACAATTGACTTGCCTGGAATTTTTCATACCACTCAATGGTTTGTGTCAAGACTTCAATGGCGCTGTCGATGTCTTCTTCGTGGCTGTACATGGTCACTAGGGCCGAAACCTGCGACCATTCAAAAGGCAATGTTAGATCCATTTATTTAGGAAATGGGCATGCTGCCTCTCCAGAGGCCTGCTTGAGATCGTGTAGAACTAAGACAGGAAAACAAAACAAAAGTTGAGTCCAGCAGCAGCTTTGAGGCTGAAGGGGTTTTATTACAACCCATACCCTGAAGAAACCTTTGGCTGGTTTTCAAAGTGCTCCGGGACTCAAACTGTTCTGTGGCTTCAGACCAACATGGCTGAATCTATAATAACACTCACCTATAATAAATAATACATCATTTAAAAAATCTATAGCAAAAGCCATTCAAGCACAACCATTTAGAAATAAGCAGGAAGATAGCTGAATACTATAACAAGAATATTTTTTATTATACCAACAGCTTTCTTACTTTACTAAGGTAAAATCTGAAAGGATAGACTGTACTGATGTAATCCTCAACAGAGATCAAAATGTTTAATTTGTAGTGCAATTCGGTACAGAGTTACTCCAGTGTATTCCCACTAAAATTAATGCTCAGACTGGAATAACTCAGCTCAGGACCACACTGTAAGAATTGCACAAGGCACTTGGAAGGATTCTGCACGTGCTTAACTTTAGACAATTACTCACCATGCCGGGCTTTTGCCTTAGTTCTTCTATGCTCCTCATGATGACGCATGCTTTGGTAATGTTGCCTTAAACAAATGAAAAATCAAAAAGCAGTTAACCAGTGTCTTTCTCCAGCTTTCCACTTGGCGTGTGTGTGTTGTTGTTCACTGAAACAGGAAGAAACCCTCTTTTTCATTTGAGAATGAGATGCAGAAAATTTTAACGAGGTCTCTGTGTATGCCACAGTTCTACAGGAGCCAGGTGCTTGGGAATTTCAACTTTCATTTAAACAGAAGCCATGTTTCTAGCCCTTATGACTCAAAACTCAAGTGAAAGTATTTTCTGTGGAAAATTCAGTAACTTCAGAGATGGCTCAATACAACTCCCAATTGATGGTGTTATGGCTTCAGTGCCTTGCATAAACTCTCTATTGTAAAAATGGAATCTGGAATAAAATTGTAAACGTTTTATTATTTCAGTAACTACTGGTGACGGTGGGCATTTAAACTGCAAATGATATTGTGCAGGTTTTAATCCAATGATTTTTGTGAACCGCCCTGAGCCTGTTTGTCAGGAAATGTGGCACAGAAGCCTAAAAAATAAATCAGAATAGATTATGCCAAAGAAAGAAAAAAACCTGCAAGAATCAGGTTGTCACATAAGATGTATGTGAAAGCATCAAACATTAAAGTTCTGTACTTTTTTGTTTAAATTTTTTTCAACTATCCAATTATTTTAATGTCAAATTAAAGATCCTGAAAACACGTTAATGTTGCTTTTTAAAGGTTTATAATAATCTGAAAAGTAATGAAAATTTTGCGATGCAACGCCGGTTGCCCATGGCTGTACCATACATAGCAAGGTTTACTAAGTCACATGCGCATCTCCTGTCCAGCCTCCTGGATGTTTGCACCTTCATGTTCTTTAAATTTTGCCAGCTGATGATTAGTTCCTTAATGAATTTCCATTGCATATCTTAAAAGGCTTTCCCAACGGCTGCCGCAGAAGATGTTTTCATATAAACTGCAGCGATGCCTTGCCCACAATAAAGCAGATTTGTTCAACCTGCAATGTTTATGCTATTGCTCAACTCCGCTTTTCTTGGTCTGACATTTGTAATTTCTTTAGCATAGAGCAGGGGTAGTCAACCTGTGGTCCTCCAGATGTTCATGGACTACAATTCCCACGAGCCCTTGTGGGAATTGTAGCCCATGAACATCTGGAGGACCACAGGTTGACTACCCCTGGCATAGAGCACAAGTGTCTCCAACCCCTCCAACCTTTCACCTAAGAATCTCCACTGAAGGTGTCTCCCTGTGGGGGAGAAATAATGAAGACAATGGAAAGGAACCAGTGCTGCAGCTGAATGCTGGTGAAGCTTCCTCCCAAAGAAGCAGTACCTTGGGCCACTTTCAGCTGGGCCATGGTCAGCTTAATCTCGGCTGCCTTCTCAGGGTGCTGATCAGCAAACTCCTACAGAAACAAGGGGAGGAGAACAAATCGAGAGACTTTCAGACATAATCGACGTCATAATTTACAGGACGGGAAATGGCAAGGGACTGACTGCTGCCCAGCTGAAGCATCTTCTGGTTCTTTAAGTGTCTACTGTTTTGGATGCTTGTGCTCAGGTCTGAGGCAGAAACAGGTGTGCCATTAAAAAGCAATAAACATCTAGGTGGATATCGGATCATTCTTTTCCCGGCAAGAAGTATGCCTCAACGAGTTTTTGGGGACAGTACATGGCAAAATATTACTAGAGAATCCTGCCTCTGTTTTGTCCTCATACACAAACACAATTAACAGTGCTATTAATCTAGTCCAGGTCATTAAAGGCCAGCAATTATTTCAGCCCATTAATTTTTTAAAAGAAAAATAAACAATATTACAGGCAAACGGCACCTTCAAAGACCTATTCGGTTCCCTGTGGCTGCAGATTCTCGAAATCATCTTCCAGCAATAGCTCTCTGAGCCACCTGACAGGGCTCTCATTCTTGACTAATTCATGATCTCATGATGTGCATTATCATCAGTAAGTGTATTCTTTCTACTGTTTATCCCAGCCTTCCTCAACTTTTATACCCTTGAGAAACCCCTGAAACATTCTTCAGGCTTTGAGAAACCCCAGAAGCCTGAAGAATGCAAGGAGAGCCATGATGACCTACCAGAGAGTTTTACATTTCACCCTGCATGCTTTGGTGACCCCTCTGACACATAAACAGGTTTCGGTTTCAAAGAACACACACTTCCACCCCCTAAATCTTGGCACACCTTAAAAATTAGGATCCATCAAAACTCAAGTTTTCTTGCTGCAAGAAATTAACACGGTTAACTTCTCTGGTTGCAGGACATTTAAATGCCACTTCAAAATACCTCTTCTTCTCCCCCCCCCCCCACCAATAAATAAATAAATACAAAACTGATTCTGATAATCAGTCATAATAAGCTAATCAATTCAGGACTTAACTGCACTTATCCTAAGAAAGAATATGAAATATAGAGATTGCAGATTTCTCACATGTATGGCCATCTTCTGGCCCTCAACCAACACATCCATCTTGAACTTCGGTATTCATTAGTCAAATATTTTGCCCATTCTCAGACGCTTACTGCATCTGGGCTCAGACATTTTTAAAAAATCTACTGACAATATTTACATAACTCTTATTTACAAAAGGCCTGTCGGTCCATCGTTTCGTACCCTTCCTCAAGGCTCTTCGGGGTTTCTGCACTCCTTTATTTGCTATGTCTCCTTGTTCAGCGGAGAGAATGAGCCAGCTCTGATCCAGGCCTCCAGCAGCAACCTCTGTGACTTTTTCCAATAAGGCCAGTAAACGTGACCCCGTACTCCCGGCCATACTACTGACCGTTTGTGAGGATGCTAAATAACCGTTGGTAGCGAGAGACACAAAGTCTTGAAACGCCTAAGTACAACTCAATACCTAAACTACAGTTAAGGCCTGAATGTAAACCAGCATGGTAAATGCCCCCCATAGGGCACTTTGCTCTGCATATATGATACTCCTGGTGGTCCCAGGCCCCCAGGATGTCCCCCTGGCCCTGGGTCCAGCCTGGTGGAACAAGCTCCTGGAAACGCTGAGGGCCTTGGCAAAGTTATCAACGTTCCACAGGACCTGCAAGACGGAACTCTTCCGACAGGAATATGGTTGAGGCTGGGGGAGATACCGGAGTTCGATCTATGGGTCCCGCCCTACGCCCTGCTGAGCTTAGCTGCATGGCAAGTACATCTGACAGCCTGTAGTTAACATTGTCTGCCACTCTGTTGACAGGATATGGGCAGCGGGAGGGGGGGGGAGTTATTGGGAGGTATTTTGATTTTTACCCGCCATCTTGTTATCTGAGACTGCCCTGTGTTTATCCTATTGAAAATTGCATTCTGCTCCAAGGGGATGAGGAAGAATGGAATAAGTCACCGGAAGCGACTGGGAAGGATCCAGTCTGTCCAACAACCGAAGGTGATAAAAGGATCACATTCAACACAAAGCCAGGGGGAACAATGAGAAGGGAGATGATAGTCAGCTTGGAACTAGGTTTCCAGGAATGCCTCCGAGATGCAGAACCGGCTGGTCCAGATCTATGGGCTGCCTGGGGGTGCCATTTCCTTAGAGGCAACCCTGCTGCTTATTCTCCCAAGCAAGAAAACCACAACCTACCTGCAGCAGGTCTATTGCCTTGGTATGCTGCTTCTCTCGACACAACTGAGCCGCCTGGATCAATACAGGAAGGAGGTGTTCGGGACTCTGCGACTGTAAGCTTGAGGATAATTTGCGACACTGATCTGCCTGCACAAGAATGGGAGGGGAGAGAAGCCCAGTTAAGAAGGCAGATCATGCAAGACTCAAGGCAAAGTATAGGTGTCCAGCAACAAGCAGTGAGCCGCAATGGAAGCAGCACAAGAACTCCACCTTACTGCAACTCGTCACGGAAAGACCTGACATAAAGTTTTACTTCCCAGGGATTCCTACTGGGATTTTGGTACCCCAGTCAAAAAGAAGAGTTTGTTTTCATATCCCACTTTTCACTGCCCAAAGGAGTCTCCTTCCTCTTCCTCTCCCCACAACAGACACCCTGCGAGGTAGGTGAGGTTGAGAGAGCTCTGACATAACAGCTAAATGAGAACAGCTTTAACAAGACTCTGACTAGCCCAAGGTCACACAGATGGCAGCAATGTGGAGGAGCGGAGAATCAAACTTTACAATCTTATACTGGATGCAATTTGACCCTCACTTGGTCTTCCTCAGAGCTCTAATTAAGACACACATACAATGATAAAATACCAAGTACATAACGCAGCCAGTTAAATAAATTATTTTTAAATTTTTTATCAAGGGTGACAAAATCAATGGATCTGATGGAAAATGTCCATTTATCAGCCAATACGTCGCCTTCTTCAGAGGTGAAGAGATCAGCCACAGTTACTGGCAAAATGTCAGGGACTAAAACTACCAGACCCTAGCCACACAGCCTGGAATGGCCACAGCAGCCAAATGAAAAAGAACTTTTTTTCCTAATGTTCACTTCTGCTGACAATGCAGTGGAATTCTAAGCTGCCTCAGACATTTCACTGACAGGACTTTGGAGGGAATTTGCACAAAGGAAAAGCCAGATTCCCCATCCCAAATAATGATTGATAGAAGAGGAAGGAACAAAATGGGAAAGTAGCTTGGAAGGTATATACACATCAAAAACATCTACAGGAGATTCACATTTCACTAACTAAAGTGATCTTGTAAAATGCTCTTAAGACAAATCCAGGAAAAGCAGAGAATCCCATTGTACAGCCTCAATAGGGTTATACTATACTATCCTCTGTTCCACTTAATATTTCTGGTAAGGGCTTGGAGGAGGAGCTGGTCTCATGGCTTAAGAGCCACTCAGCATTTAACACCCACTCAGGGCGGCTGTCCCACCGGAGTGTCTCCTCCTCCAACCGGCTTGACTGTCTGCCCAGTGCCAGCCAATCACCTTCCATCCCCTACCCCTGACCACCCCCTCTTCCTTCCCTCTGAGGCTTGGAAGCTGCAGATCCCTGCTGTATGAAAGCTGCCCCTGCTGGTGAGTTCCCTGAAGTCTGCAGCTTTTCCAGGACCTGGGGGGAGGGAGAGGCTATCCGTCTGCTTTCTGAAGTGGTACAATCCCCAGAGGACTGCATCTCTCCATTCTCCGGAACAGTCAGACAAGATCACTTCTACAGAAGCCATTAAACAAGTCTCGATACCTGGTTGGTGTACATGGCCAGCAAAGCTTTGTTGAACTCTATTGCTTGGAGCTGCTTTTTGGAGAGTTTATGCTCGACGCCTTCGGCATTGGTCAGCTTCACCTTTTTCTTGGAGTCAAAGACATTTTGGTCCTGCGGAAGGCAAATGGCACAGGATGAAGGGCTTTCTCCAACCGGACACCTGAACAAAGCAACACATGACCACGCTCCTTTTCCAAGTGGGGCACAGGAGCACCAGGTAGGGTATGGATGATCAAGACCAGAACGTTTTACAATTAGTCAGAGGGCAGGGCTAGCAAGAGCTGGTAGCCATGAGAGCAGAACTTTTGAATGCCGGTTACTGGAAAGGAACATAGCAGGGGAAGGTGCTCAGAAGCATTCGGCTGGCTGGCACTGCGGGCAACAGGGTGCTGAGCTGATCCAGCAGGGCCCATCGTATGTTCTCAATCCCCCTTGATGACCAACCTTATTGATGGTTATGATGTTATTGGCAATGACTGCAAGCAATCCCACATCCGTTGGCCTGCAAAGAAAAGAACACATTTGCCAAAGATGCACAGATCTCCCCCCCTACCATCCCTGCCCCCCAACAAACATGGTCAGAGGAAAGAAAGCAGATCCCGCATAGTGCAGGAGGTTGGATTAGATGACCCATGAGGTCCCTTCCAACTCTATGATTCTATGAGATCTGAGAAGCCCTTACTTCAGTTTGATTATCTGATTGTAAAGCTGCAGCGCTTCCTCCGTGTGACCCTGAAGCTGCAAAATATAAGCCATCTGCCCATGAATGATAGCCAGCTCAGCCTCGATATCTTCTTCGGTCACATCCTAAAGGGAGGTATTAAAATAAATGTTAACACGCTACCTCTCTTAAGAAGCTTAGAAGTCACTTGTTCACAACTTAAAATGTCACACAATGCACTGGTGGTTATGTTTTTGCTGCCACCAGAAACAGTAAGAATGTGGAGCGGTAACTAATTGCCAGAGAACACAGGGAGCCAGGTTTATTCTAGAGCAAATAAGTTAACTCAAAGCAAGAAAGCTTTGACGGGAACTGGGATTCAAGAAATTAAACGCAGCATGTATCTCTTTCTACTTCCCACACACATGTGAGAACCCAAATAATGAGGAAAGGTTCAAAGGAAAAACAAACCAGGCAGCTGTGAGATAACAGGGGAGCCTAAGGACAAGGGGGGGGGGAGTGCGAGTAGAGGAGGAAGGAAGAGAGCAATAACTTTTAAAGAGTCAATTTACGCATCTAACAACAATGAAGCATAGGCCGAAAGTAGAGGCATTCTGATGACAAAGAACAAACATTCCAAATCTTTTGTGACAGTGTCGAGACTCCGGAATCTCCAGGTGAGAACTGGAGATTTCAAAACTCTTACACTCCAATGCAGTGGTCCCCAACCTTTCTGAGGCTGGGGACCGGCAGGGCATCGGGCTGCACCCGCGGGCCACGCCCGATGCGCGGCCCGGCCCGGCCCTGATTCCCTGTCCCCGCCCTCCCACAATAAGAAGCTTCCCGGGCCGTAAGCTTGCGGCCTGGGAAGTTTTTTACTGCGGGGGGGGGGGGGGGGCGGGGAGAGGGAGCCGCGGCCCGGCGCCATGGCCGGGCTGCGGTCCGCAGGTTGGGGACCACTGCTCCAATGCATCCATTAATCCCAACAAGATTTACAAGACAAAAGCAGTTCTCCACAGGAAGGCAAGGCAATTAACACATTGGTTACTCTTCAAAGGCAGATAATAGTAACTATATGCAGAATAAATTGTTTGTGTGTGTGTGTGCGCGCATGTGGAATGATACACATTGGAACCACAACTACTAGACAGAACCAAACTGGTTCTGACAAGCCAGGGATCATTAGTCAGTTAGAGCTGGCTAAGTGTAGTGCTCTTTGGGGGGCAGAGTCCCATTTATTTCCATGGCAGAATTAGGCAAACATGTCAATCTTACTCAGAATTAAAAAGAAGTCAAAAGGTACTTTCTCAGACCTTAGATGGCCCAGGATAGCTCTACTGCAATATTATTTTGGAAGCTAAGCAGAGTCAGACCCAGTTAGTGCTTGGACGGTGTCAAAATCATGACTGACATTTGCCATTCCCCTTGATCTGCTCTATACTGTTTTATAACATGCCTTTGTTAGGATCACAGTCTTGCAAGACGCTCCCACCATCCCTGGAATGTTTTGTCTCTGAAGCTGCAACCCGTCCTTCCTGCATTCAATTCCCGCGTTCGACTCCCCGCTGACTCCCCTATCTCCTGGTCCTTCAGACTGGAGAATCTAATCCATCAAAAAGACTCTTTCTTGCCTAAACGATTTGGCAATGGGAGGGGCTGGATGCTTCTGGTTAACGGGGGGGGGGGGGGGCGGTGCTTGCCTAAGATTCCCCGTCTTAGTAAGGACCACGTGATGAGCTAATTTTTTTTCCCTTCAATAAACTACTCCCTTTTACTACGTCTGGTTACTGGAAGTAAATCGGAGTCTCACGGATGGGAGACCACCGAAGAAGTCCAGGATCGCCACGCAGAGGCAGGACACCTGTTTTGTCTCTTGCCTTGAAAACCCTCCAGGGTCACCTTAAGTTGACCACACCTTGATCTCATTTTCTTCCACCACTGCAAAAGGCGCTTTGTTTTTTCCTGTGTCGCATGCAAAGTGAGCACGGCTACTTAAACCCACTTCTACCTGGAGCCTGGGGAATGAAAGAAACTCTGAGTTCTTTTTGGCTATTTTGTTTCACAATTATCACAAACAAGTGGGGCCCTGGTTACCAAGGCTGCCCAGGCTAATTTGGCAGTGGTACAAGCCTTGGGGGGAAAGGCTTCACAAGACACCTGGGCAATTTGCACAGGCAAATTAGTCAGATGAAGAGAGATCTGTGAATAAATCTGCTGTATGTTTTTAAAGGGCAAACTGCAGCCCTCAGTTCAGGGCTTGCGCAGGGAAGGGAGAGAGGATTTAAGCCTCTCTTTCAGCAGCCCTAGAAGCAAAGGTTTTTGAATCTAGGTCTTCCAAAAAAAATCAAGCTAGGAAGCAGGGTAGGGTGGCATTTCCACCTGATGAAACCATATCAGGTTAGAGGGAATAAGCTGCTCTTCCCTGCCCCAGTGGGCATGGCTTAGTGGTAGAACATTTGCTGGGTATGCAGAAGGGGTTGAGTTCAATCCTCATCATTTCCAGTTTAGAACAAGGATCGGGCAGCAGGTAATGTGAAAAACCTCAGCGCGCATTCCCAGGAAGCCACAGGCAGTCTGAGTCGACAGTTCTGTTCTTGATGGACCAAGGATCTGATGCCATGAAAGAGAGCTTCCCATGTTCAAGAGATATGCCCATGTTCACGGACAGCTACAATTTACTTTTTGAAAACACTACGAAGTTCCAAGCAAGGACCTCCCAGAACCTTTTCTAGTTGTTTCCCTTCAAGCTTAAGACTTTAAACGTCAGGATTATAAAGGGAAAACAAGATGACCTAACCCCTACTGGATTTATATAACTAGCACACAAATGAGATAACCCTTCCTGTTTGGCAAAAAGGCCCATACACACCTTGCTCAACGCAAACGGCAGCAACTTACCGAGTCTTCTGCAAGGGACTGACGACAAAGCTCTGAAAAGAAAAAGAAAAAACAGGGGGGGCACCAAGATTAATCAGCTCCATCATAGACGACAGCCACTGATCATCAGCTTCTATGAGAGATTAGTACATACTTATACAGTAACCACAGTAATGCAAAAATGCTGAGGGTTGAATTTTTAAAATTAGGCTAATAGTTTAATCACAACTAAGCTGAATACTCTTTGCATGTACAAAATTAACATTGGGGTGATGAGTTTGGCCCAGTCCTCTCTTTGACTTACTACTGTGTTAAGTGCAGGGAACTTTCACAAATGCAGCCACCCCCATCTGCTGTATGTAGTGGTACAGTCCAGGAAAAGCTTTGCCACCTGATTCTGCTCAGTACAGAAACCGGTAGTTATCTTTGCCCTCCACACTAGTTGTATCTGACAATATCCCCAACATGGTTCATGGAATGGTGTTTCTAAAAATAGTGAAAAGCCTTGCTCTCACAGTTGGGGGCCCATTCAGAGACACGTGGTGCTCACCAAGTGCCTGTCAATCAGGACCACGGTTCTGAAGATGGTTGTACAAGGAGGCAAGACCATGGCTCTGAAGATTGTACAGGGGGGGAAAAAAGTTCTGAAGATGATTGTACAGGGAGGAAAAAACCCATGGTTCTGAAGATGGCTGTACAAAAGGGGGAAAACCATGGTTCTGAAGATGGTTGTACAAGGGGAGAAGACCACAGTTCTGAAGATGGTTGTACACAAAAGGGAAAAAAGGAGATACATGAACCACTCTTAGGGCAAAGTTACGATAATATATTATTATAATTTTAAAAGCCCATCCTTCTAGAAAAAGCTGTTAGCTTTGTTTTGATCATATACACTGATATCCCTGCCCTCAGCTAGTCAAAGTTATTTATACAAAAAAAAAACCATTAGTTTGATAAACAAATACTTATATTGTCTATCTGCCCACATTAAGTACAGTTTCAACACAGGATTTCTACAGTGAAGCTGTCTACACTAATACATTTAATACAGACAACTCTGTGTTTGAAAGAAAGCAGACAGACATTTGGGAAACTAAGTCATTGGTTTTGGAGAGAAAAATGATGGTAAGCCAGGTATGATTTTCTTATGATTCCCCTGCTAGTCCAAGAGTTGAGATCAGCCTTGAAGTTACGCCAGTCCTGACATGTGGCAGGGGCTCATGGGAACTGTAATCCATGGACATCTGGAGAGCCACAGTTTGGCCACCAGTGGGTTAAGGTATCCTGTGAAATAAGAGCCATCAGAATCCTTCTCTTTCAGAACCTGGGCGCCATGCCTTTCCTTTTTCTGCAAACCATGTAAAGAGAAAGGACACATTCAATGGCTCATTTGTTACCTTCTGCTTTTTGAAGGCTTTTAATTGCGTCATTCAGCCTGCCTTGGCCAATCAACGCACACGCAGCGTTATAGCACAGCTCATAGGTAGCTTCTTGGAGGCCCAGATCTTCCTGCAAAAGAGCAAACAATCCCACAGATCTATTAATTAGCGAGAGTCAAGTTGAAGGAGCATGATTTTGGAAGCAACAGTACAGCTGAACTCGTTCTGCAAGGCAGCTAGGCACGCAGCAAATTGCTTCTCCATGGGACAAAGAGGTCTCCCGCAAACATACAGTCAGTTCATGAACCTCAGAATCTCCCAATGTGCAACACGTGGCCAACAAACTGCACAGGAACAGTTTTCCGACAAACTGTATGCTAGTGCAAAAGAGTAAAACGCAAGTGAATTTGCCAAACCATTGTAAGAGATGCAGCTCCCTTCATATTTACAATGGAGGTCTCCGCCAGAGCCTTTAGTATGCATTAGCAGGAATCAGTGAGCTGCTGCAATAACAGAAAAGCTGGAGCGTGAGCCCGAAAAAACATTGTAAAGGGTACTACGTTTCAAACATGGCCTCTGTTCATGTGCTAGGGGAAAGCTATGTAAAGGCACCCCTTGAAAGAGAGAAAGTTATCAGTCTCTCCTTTGACTTTCAAAGCTGTAAAAAAATCGTATAATTTCTTTAAAGATGATCAAGACATTAACAAAACTCCTGAGGACAGAATACAAGTTAGTATCATTTCAGTGCACACAAAGAAGATGCAAAGTGCACTTTTAGCCTCAGTCATGTACCTCAATATATAACATGGCCTATTTCACATAAAGAATAAAGTGCCAAATTAAAACAAATGGCATTACTACGTACAAGAAAGGGGGAAAGCCCACAGTCATCCAGAAGGATCAGTTGTCTCTAAGCAGTTTAAAATCGCCTTTTCTCCCTCTCCCCATAACAGACACCCTTTGAGAGAAGCAGGGCTGAGAGGTCTGTGAGATCTCAATAAATCCTGCAGTTAACAGAATGATTCCTATGTCCTTACTAGAGGATGACTTTAAACACAAAGAGAAGTTCTCATATCTTCAGAGTCTTTAATATCACCAAAACAAGACTAGACTCCTAGGTAAAGGCTTGTTTCATTGTGAGACTTCTTCAGCTTTGCAGTAATAATTGCACGCATTCAAAAAAATTCAAACAGAACACAAGGTCTCTTGCAAACAGAATAGAGGTCAACCTATATTTTCTGGTTGCATGCAATTATTATTACAAAACTGAAGAAGTCTAACAGCAAAACTAGACATTACTCAGGAGTCTAGTCTTGTTTAGATGGTATTAAAGACTCTGAAGACCAGAACTTCTCTTTGTGTTCTATGTTAACCTCTAGTACAGTGCTTCTCAACGTGGGGGTCATGACCCCTCGAGGGGTCGTTCGGCCCTTTCCCGGGGGTCGCTGACGGGCACTGGCCTCCTCCACACCACCTTGGAGCTCACGGAAGCTGCGGAGGCCAGCGCCACGGCAAGCAGGAGTGGCAATGGTGGCAACACACACGCACGTACACATGCGCCGCCGCCCCTGCTGTAGGGGTCACGGCATTAGGGCAGTTGAGAACCGCTGCTCTAGTAGAATGCAGGAATTCTTCTGTTAACTGCAAGATTTATTGAGCTACATGGGTTTTTTTCAATGCAGTATATACCTTCCCGTGTGTATTTCTACTTTGTTATCTTGATTTACTACTTACAATATTTCCCAGGGTTCTGGATTCAGATACCCAGAGCCAGTACATGGCCATTGCTTTGCTCAAGTTGCAAAGGGCAGGAGTTCTACATGGGCGACCTTGACCCTTGCTTTTATTCAACATTCCAATATGGAAGATCCCCACGATTATACACAGCTTGCGCAATGCATCTGTTACGCAGCTGTTGTGAGAGGCGCAGCAAAGATGGTTGAAAGGCAGGAACAGTCACCCCACCCCACCACCACCAACTTACTTACTGGCACCACTTTCTCCCAGGCGCTCTGCGCAGCAACCACTGCTGAAAGGTTCGTTTTCCGCTCCTCTTCATAGTCATCTTGGGAGTTGCGAATGAGATCCCGATACACGGCCAAACACTCATCGTAACGTTCCAATCTGTACAGCTTTAAAGAACAAGAAGAGTTGGTTTTTATCCTCCACTTTTCACTGCCCGAAGGAATCTCAAAGTGGCTGACAATCACCTTCCCTTCCTCTCCCTGCGACAGACACCCAGTGAGGTAGATGAGGCTGAGAGCTCTGTCAGAACTGCCCTGTGAGAACAGCTCTAACAGAACTATGTCTAGCCCAAGGTCACCCAGCTGGCTGCACATAGAGGAGTAGAGTATCAAACCCAGCTCCCCAGATTAGACGGCCACCACTCTTAACCACTATACCAAGCTGGGGGGAAGGAGATTTTGCTCAATGAACCAGAGACAGAATCAAAAATATCTGTTGAGAATCATACATATGTTGGATGGGCAACAGGATTCCTGCTAGAAATACTTCTTCCCCAAGTAGTGCTCCTCTTTTTCCACGTCATAATCTCCTCCACATGCAGCCAGCTAGGTGACCTTGGGCCAGTCACAGTTCTCTCAGAACTCTCACAGCCTCACCTACCTCACAAGATGCCTGTTGTGGGGAGAGGAAAGCTTAGAAAAACTTAGGAAAGCCAACGAAGCCTACATTTAGGACATGGTGGCCAAATGGTGGCTCTCCAGACGTTCATGGACTACAAATACCATGAGCCCCTGCCCTGGTAGGGTGATTGTAGTCCATGGACATCTGGAGAGCCAGTTTGGCCACCTCTGTCTTAGGAAAAGCTCCAGCCTCATACTGAATTACAATTTGTATGTTTAGCTAAGGTTCTTTTCTAGATCTAATAACTGCACGAAGCTGCCTTGTTCTGAATCAGACCAGTCCCCCACCAAGGTCAATATCAACTACTCAGCCTGGCAGCAGCTCTCCAGGGTCTCAGGCCAAAGGGTTTTCACAGCACATCCCACCTGGCCATTTAAGTGGAGATGCCAGGGCGTGATCCTGGGACCTTCTGCATGCAACACAGGTGCTCTACAACCAAGGCTCTGGTCTCCACATCCGGAACCCAAGTCCTGAATTTAACAACTGGGCTCTTCCACAGAAGGACCCCAATGACATGTTTCAGACCAAGGCTCAGCCCCATCCTTGAGAGCGTCACAGAAGGCAGTGTTTTCAAAGCAGCAATTACCACTTGTCCATAAAGCTCCTTAAGCTTGTCAGTCTGCTGGCTGGCCCCTTGGATGGTCTTCAGGGCATTTTCAATCCTGTTCAGCCGGTATTCACAATACGCCTTCTCAAAGGCTATCAAGTCACTGCAAAATAAAAGCCAGGATTTAGAGGTCATTCCAAGGCATTCATTTCCCATAAAGACATTTATACTCGCAAAGCTCATGTTGCTGTTGATGTGTACTAGAGTGCCAGTATTATACGGGGGGGAGGAAGTTTAAATCAGGAAGGCAGATCGAGATGGTAATCTGCAAAAATAGTTAGTAAGATAACTTTTGGCAGACCCATATTAACAAAACCTCTCAAACTTTTAAACAGTTTTATTTCTTCACATGTGGCTTTAAATGTTGTAAGTTGCTATTTGAGAAGCCTCCAGTCCTCAGCACTTACCTGGTCAGGACTTTGGTGTGGGTGTGGATCACACTGAGGGCTTCCTTGAAACTTCCGTTTTGGATCAGACAGACCACTTTGCAGTGCAGAGCAGTCACGTCATCCTTGTTGACTTGCAGTACTAGAAAGCAGCAAAAGGAGTGCCTTAAACGGGATTGTTAACCCGCATCTCGTCAGAGTTTGGTAACTTCCAACAGCATTGTGGGGACATACCAGCCGATCCTCTATAAGAACTGTAACAGACAAACTTCCAGCATGCCGTAATGGTTAAAAGCAGCGGGCCCCTAATAGGGAGAACATGGTTTGATTCTGTCAAAGTCCCAATCGACTCCTCAAATAAGCAGGCTTGGCATGTTCCTCCATGTGCAGCCAGCTGGGTGACCTTGGGCTAGTCACAGTTCTCAAAGCTCTCTGCCTCACCTACCTCACAGGGAGGTTGTTGTGGGGAGAGGTGATGGTAAGCTGCTTTGAGATTCCTTCGGGTAATGAAACCTGGTCTTCTTCCTCTTCTGCATATGTAGCTTCCCCATCCCTGTGGATTCCCCGTAACTCTAGGGAAATGTTCAGTCTGTTATACAACAGCGCTTGTGGAGCAATGAAGGGACCCAACAAGCATGGGCAATGCCATACAAGAACTGTGAATTCTAGGACATCTTTTGGAATTCATTCTGTGACTGATTAGTAGCTCTTGGAAGGGTTTTGTGAATGCAAAAAACAAACAAACAAACAAACAAGAACTGGATGACTGCCAGAGCTGGTTAAGAACAGATAACTCAAACTGAAGACCACATGTGTGTCAACATTATGACTGCTTTATAGACTGCCAAGTTAGTACCAGGTTCCATTCATATTAGTGGTTCTCATTTTAAAGTTCTTTGTCAACAAAGTCCAGGACACCTTCTGGAGTCCCTCCTCCTATATATGCTCTCCAACTCTGCTCTGTACTTTGCTGAGTAACCCTAGACCAGTCACACAGTCTCAGCCTGACCCACCCCACAGGGTTGTTGTGCCCTTTTTTGCCTTTTCTTCCCTTTGGCTCCCCTATCTTAACTTCTAGTCACCACACATTATTTCTAGTGACAATAATAACAAATGTGGTGAGAGCCAGCTTGGTGTAGTGGTTAGGAGTGCAGACTTCTAATCTGGCAAGCCGGGTTTGACTCCCCACTCCCTCATATGCAGCCAGCTGGGTGACCTAGGGCTCACCAAAGTATTGATAAAGCTGTTCTGACCGAGCAGTAATATCAGGGCTCTCTCAGCCTCACCTCCCTCACAGGGTATCTGTTGTGGGGAGAAGAAAGGGAAGGTGACTGTAAGCCACTTTGAGACTCCTTCGGGTAGAGAAAAGCAGCATATAAGAATCAACTAACTGATTTAATTGATTTTAAATGGTTTTTAATTGCTTTAGTGATTTATAAGTAACTGACTGACTATACTGTATTAGTGTATTTAATTTTATGTGTAAACCGCACAGAGACAGTTTACTGAGAGGGACGGGGGGGGGGTACATAAACAAAGAAACAAAGAAGTGGAAAATTATGTACATTGCTTTGAGTTGCAATTGAGAAGAAAAGGCAGGATATAAATACAATAACATTTTATAAACCTGAAACATTAGTTTGGGGGTCTTCTTCTAATATAATCAATAATAAAATGTTATTTATAGCCCGCCTTTCTCCTAGAGCTCAGGGTGGGTAAGAACATTAAAAAAAAAGAATTAACATTATACTTTATGTTAAAAACATAATGTGTCCCATAAAATAGATCTAACTGCTTCTCTTCTTGTAGTGGGAGGGTTTATATAGAGCAAATGTTCAGGCTCAGACGGTGTTTTGAACATGGAAGCCAGGACTGGTGGAACACCTCTGTTTTACAGGCCCTATGGAACTGTCCAAGGTCCCACTGGGTCCTGAACTTGCCAGGGAGAGCAAGGCTGAAAAGGCCCTGGCTGAGACCAATCTGATATAGTGGTAGGAGATCTTAAGTTTTTTTTTGGGGGGGAGGGGGGATATATGGGAGAGGCTGTGTCTTGTCAGCTGTCACAAGAAACAGTGAGTGTGTGTGGGAGGGAAGTTCATTCTGGTTTTAGTATTGCAGTATTTCTTCTCTGATCTTAGTTCATTACATGAGGCTCTCTTCAAGCCTCTGAAAGGACAATAGACTACTTTATTGCAGAGGGGATTTGGGAACAGTATGAGGAGTTGGTGGGTTTCATAAGCTTGTTTCCTGTTACTCCAGTTGTGATCTTGGTTGCTGACCTTATCCTGCTTTTATCGTAGGGTTGGCTTTTATTATGTTTGCTTTATATTGTGTGCTACTCTGAAAGCCAAGATAGGGAGGAAAAGCTGCCCGTTTGATTTTCTACACAATTTCATGTCGCCTTCAGCAAGCACGGCAACCCCTACCAATGAATAACTTTACCATACCTCTGGCATTAGTGGTAACATGAGAAGCCTCTTTATTACTCACACAGAAGCATCTTCTGCATGGGAACCATGAATTGTGTGAAGAGGGCGTAGGTGGTGCTGGCCAGAGATCAAAGATGGTAGGATTCCTGTAATGTTAATGCTTGCATAGAAAATCAGCCTGTTGCGGGGACAGCCATGGGGGGGGGGCTGTACATGATTAATCTTGCTCTCCTACATAGCTATTAGACACAGGAATCTCTTTGTCCTTTGCACTCAGATTTGATATTTTTAAATTCTCTGCTTTTTAAAAAGGTAATTTCTTTGACAGAAGCAGACTTTCCCACTGAACAATCACTGGTGGGAAACACCTGTTTTTAAGAGAATGGTGATAACACTGGCCTTTCCCACAGGTCTGCTGTAACAAGTGCAAATCTTCAGGGCCGTCTGAAAGTGGTTATGTGCATGTGACATAACAGAAGGTGCTGCCCTCCAGCAATAAAGGAAATAGCAGTGGAGAAGAAAGCAGTGTTTTTGTACCCTACTTGGCGTACAATCACCCTCCCTTCCTCCTCCCCAAACAGGCACCATCTGAGGCAGGTGGGGCTGAGAAGCTCTGAGAGAACTGAGACTGGCTCATGGTCACCCAAACATACGTCATGTGTCTCAGGGGGACTTACAATTGCCGGTGTGGTAGGTGGGGCTGAGAGAGCTGTGAGAAGACGTGGTAGGTGGGGCTGAGAGAGCTGTGAGAAGACGCTACCTCAAGGTCACCCAGCTGGCTGCATGTGGAGAAGGAATGGGGAATCAAACCTGGTTGTCCAGATTAGAGGCCATTGCTTTTAACCACTAGACCAAGCTGCCTCTTCAACCTGTGACTGGCATCCAATGAATATAAGATTTTGCAGATCACCCCAAGATTGCTCATCCCTGTGGATTCCCCACTTCTCCAAAGAAGAGCTGTTTTTTGTACCCTGCTTTTTATTACCCGAGGGAGCCTCAAAGCAGCTTGCAACTGCCTTCCCTTTCTGCGAGGCAGGTAAGGTGGAGACAGCTCCGAGAGAACTTATGACTGGTCCAGGGCCCCCCAGCAGACCTCATATATCTCAGAGAGGCTTACAAACACCTTTCCCTTCTTCTCCCCACCACACACATGCTGCAAGGTAGGTGGGGCTAAGAGCTCAGACAGAACTGCGACTGGGCTAAGGTCACCCAGCTGGCGGCCTGTGGGGGAGGGACAGGGAATCAAAAAACCTGCTTCCCCAGATTAGAGGCCGCTGCTGCTCTTAACCACGACCCCCAAACTGGTCCCCCTCCCCCCGGTCATTGGCACCCAATGCAGACAAGGCTTTGCAGAGAGCCCCAAGCTAGCCTCGCGAATTCCCCACTCGTGCATAGAGAGCGGCTGCTCGGCGGCCACTTGCGGCCATTTTAACCGCCCGGGTCCTAAGTAGCCAGCCGGACGCAGGGAGGAGGAGGAAGAGAAGCAGCAGCAGCAGCAGCAGCAGCTGGAGCCCCCCCCCCACTCCTCCAGCCACGTGACCCCCGCGCGCCTCACTCACTCTTATTGACCGACTTGAGAGCGCGCCCGAAGTCGCCGTTCTGGCCGCTGCGGTTCACGTCGCTCCAGAGAGACGCCACTGAGGCGGCCTCTGCCGCGCCGGCGCCGCCTCCACTCCCCGCGCCCGCCGCCATCTTGGCCGAGGTAGAGAAGTAAAAAGGGGGGGGAGGAGTGAGAGAGCAGGCCGAGGGATGACCTTTCAACCCGGAAGCAGATCTCTCAGATGCTGGGCCCTGGTTTTGCCCCTCTACGGTGCCGCGTCAGCCAGCGCCCCCTTCCGCTTTTGCGCACTGAAGGGGGTGGGGTTGCTCGTGGGCTAGAAGAGAGACGGAAACCGACAATGATATATACATTTTAAACATTTTATTTATTTCGATTTGTAAGCCGCAAGTGGGCTAAGAACGCAAATAAATAAATAAAATTAAAGTCCTCTTAACATATAAAACAATTTAACATTCTAATTTATGCAGCAGAACAAAAATGCCACTGCAGGACTCTTCCTCAGTCTCGATGTTGGGGGACCAAAATCTTTTCAACCAGCTGGAATAACTTTTAAGTAGTCTTGAAATATAAAATAATTTAAAATTGAAATTGAAAAGAACCAACATTGACCCGAAACAGCACACATGCTTTTGAGTTCTCTAGGACTTTTCCTCAAGTCAAGATAAAAAGCCTGGTTGGGGGGAGAAAGGCCATGAATTCATGCCATTATTTTAGAAAGAGGCTGAAGTTGGTTTCCTGTTCCCAGTTCCTTATTCATCCCTTTATTGGGCTGAGAGACACTATCACCTTAGAAGCCTTCCTCCAACAAATCCATTTATCATTGAAGAAAAGGAACTCATCACATCCTCACCAGAAAAATGCAAATAACACACACAAGACAACAATTCCTTTTCCATCTATTTTCAGTGCTTGGGGTAAGGGAGAGCCTTCATCTCCAGCTTTGGTGATGGCTAGTCACTATTCAAAATCGTTTTATGCTTCCCTTTCTCATAGCCCAGATTCCATGACTGGGTATTGTGAGCCCCCTTCCCTTTTTGGTACCTAAAGTTGTTGCTGTAACCAACATTTCAGAGGGAAATATATTCCAGGGTTCTATGCACAGCATGGGCTCCTGAGCAGACAAACTGAGTACCTGAGAAAAGCGAAAAGTTTTAAGCTATGGTTTGCAAATCACTGCCATCATCATCAGCAGTCTCCAACTTGCCCTTTGAGGGAAGGTGAGAAAGTGGGTGGCGGCGGAATGGATGACATCTGTCCTTGACCCATTTCAATCAGGACTGGATTTGACCCAAGGCTGTGTTGATTGCACGGGTGGACAACCCTCAGCACGGTAGCCCAAGCAAGCCCCATTTTGGAAGCTGAGCGGAGCTGAGCCTGGCTAGTATTTGGGTGGGAGACCTCTAACGGACATTAAGGTCATGAAATTGAGGCAGGCAATGACAAACCAACTCCTAATGTCTCTTGCCTGGCTGCCAGAGAATCTTAGGATCTCCTGGCTACACCAGCCACGGCATCTGATAAATACTGATGGAAATCTCAACGGGACAGGAGTCAGTTGTTGCTAATATTCTTATACCTTTCAGGGGCCTTTGATATAATTGACCACTCCATCCTTGTTCATGTTAAAAGTCATTTGTGTGTGTGTGATTTGTCTCTTTTATCTGAGCAATCTACTGGGTAGGGTTGCCATCTGCGGGTTGGGAAATTCCTCCACTAGGGCGTGATCTCAGCAGGCTATGCTGCCACAGGGTCTAGCCTCCAAGGCAGCACTTTTCTCCAAGGGAGCCGGTCTTTGTAGTCTGTAATTCTGTGAGGTACGCTACTGGCAGGCCGACTCGTGGTAATTGTTGCTGTTGTCCACCGATTCTCATTTGGTCGATAGGCAGATGCAGGCTGAAAACGGTGGAGAATCTTCATCACCACATGATGCCATCATTTCTGGCACAACCCAGAAGTGCTGGCATCACACCAGGGCAATGCTCTAGCACTTGCTCAGAAACCCCATAGTTTTCCAGGTTACACTGCAGTAAGAACCCCCTTTCCATCTCCTGCTGGCTGCCAGTTCATGTCAGGTTACCCAAGCAGGAGGTCTCCAAGCCACACCTAGAAGTTGGAATCTCTCGCTGCACCAGCTGCAGCCCTCAGCCTGCCAACATCTGGGTATTCCCTCCCTAAGGGGTATCACCTGGCATTAACAGGGACCCATGCTTCCCTGCAAAGACCTTTAGCTCTCTTCATAAACATCAAAAGCTGGGGCGGGAGGGAAACTGTAAGAGGAAAAACTGCTGCTTCATACAAAATTATGCAAGTCTGCATTCATATAGATCATAGAGACCTCTTTTTGGAGTAGCTGGGTGCAAAAACGTCATTTGAACACATGGCTTTGTCCATACCCGCATTGAGAACGTTACAGCCAGTCTTGAGAAGCTGTTGCTGAAAAACCACTGATTGATTCTTCACATGGTTCCTGGAACAAAAGAAGACTCGCTGCCTTGTTAGTCACAGAATAATAGAGTTGGAAGGGATTCCAGGGTCACCTAGTCCAACCTCTGCAGAATGCCAGAAATTCACAACTACCTGCCCACTCACAGTGACCCCAATTCCATGCCTAGATAATAAGATGTTCATTAAACAGCCAAGCAAGGTGGTATTTAATGTTTTTTTTAATTTTTCTCATCAAAAGTTCTCTTGGTAGAAGGATGGCAATGCTGTTCAGTGCATATTACATGGGGGGAGGGGGAGAAGGGAAGAGAACACACCTCTCAAATGTCTAACCTGAAAACCAGAGACAGCGCTGTGTCTAAAAATGAACCAACAGTCCTCACAATGCTGCCCACACAATCCACATACAGGAAATACATTATATTGTTCCAAAGTGGGTGCTTAACCAAGGTGTAGCCACTAACAAAAGCAACGGAAGTGCGTGAGAGAAGAAAAGCCATTTGCTAGGGGTCATGATTGGGAGGATCACAAAACAAGGTCACATCCATCCGCAGAATGACATGCGCCACCTTTGGCGCTCAGAACTGCCAAAGGAGCTTTGTGGACTTGTAAGCTCAATGAACTGGGCTTCCAAATCTTGTAAACTGAGGGGGGAAATCAAGTACTTAAGGAATTTTCATGTGGAAAAACATGGACTAGATCCAGACAGTTGTGGAGCTCGTTCCATGCTTATAAGGGACTTTGGACCTATGGCTGTTAAATACCAGCTGCCTCTTCCCTGGCCAGATGACAAATTTGAGGCATAAACCAAGGGGACTTCAAAATCTATTGAAGAGACAGCACAGGAATGGGGTGGAATGGGTACCTGCTACCTAAAGAAAGATTAGGGAGGAAAAAATCACCTTCAGCACCCCCAAAGGGGGCTCTTTAATTCTCAGCCTCGACTCTGTTTGGAATCGGTCTCTTCAGAGCCCCCCCAGCCTGTGTCCATCTCCTGCTCCTATTCTGACAATACAATACAGATGTCACTCTCATGATCAGCTGACTGCAATGCTTGCTTTGCAGTTCACATTCATATCGTGGCTTTTTAAAAAACAAAATGCACAGAAACCCAATGATGCTTATGCGCCAATAAAGATTGCAGTGCCTGATGCATGCAAGGGGCACACACGATGCTCCGACCTCCGTATGTCGCTGTTTCAGTTACACAATCTGTAGGTGGTCTTCATGCAGCCCCCTTGCAGCACACAAGGCGTCACTTACAACCAGAGGCCAATATACGGCTCACGTATTCATCCAGGTGCCTTTTATCTCCCCAAGGCCCTGCCCAGGGAACTGGCAAGATGAAAGGTGCCGACGGGGTTGTATGGGAACTGTGCAAGGAAATGGCTTTGATGCCAACTATGTTCAGCGGAAGCCGCTTCCACTAGCGGAAAGAGGGGAGCGTCTTTACCTCTCACTGCAGTACCTCTCTCCTGTCACTGTTCACATCTAGGGGAGGCGCAATTTCAAGTGAGCTCAGCAGAAGAGAAAATTTGTTTCTACTTGCACTGAATAGGATCCAGTGCGCATTGGCATTGTGGTGCATGCATGCCTAACCGGTTAAGCCCAGGAGAGCAAGAAGATTCCACTGAGCTGTATTATGGAGTGCCACTGCTGTGGATTATGCTGACTGTTTCAAAAAAGTAGGGTACATGCTTAGGAACTGGATGTGGTGATCCCACCTGACTAATTTAGATGTATGCACAGGGTTAGCGCACAGACAGGCATCTAAACAACCAACTGAGGAGCCAGCAGTGAAATTATCACACCAAGAGAATAGGAACTAATAAATGTGGTGATTTGTGGTTAACCGACAAGACCATTTAAGAGGTATGCAACAAATATTATATAGTGAAAATATTACAGGTGGCGTATTCTAACAGAACTACAGGTCTGATCTAACATTTAATACATTAAATGCATAAACTGAAACATTGACAGTCACTTAAAAAAACAAAAAACACCCTTCAGTCAAAGATTTGCCGGAGAAGCCAAACTTTGACAATATTTTAATACAGCAATCAATCTGCTCCGGTAAGTCGTCACCTACAGCAAAAATGTCAATCTCCATTTTAAAAGCCTTTTGATACCGTGTATAAAATAAATTACAAAAAGGGAAGCAAAAATCCTTCGGTTATATGCTGCAAATGCAGTGGGCACAATCTGCTGGGAAGTTCTCCTGCAAAAGACCCCGTGGAAAATTATGCAAGGCGGGCAAATGCATTGCGCGTGGGGAGAGGGGGATGCCACGGGGGAACTTCGGTCTGGCTTGTGCCCATTGTCAGTAGTTCCATGGACGTGCCGTTCGTTTCCCCCTTTGGTACAACTGAAAGAGCCGGCACAGGATGCCAAAAGCATGCAATATTTATAAATAGAAATGTTTCAAAAACCTTTTCTTTAAAAAAAATGAGATTTTAAACATTGGATTCCTCTGCCGAGAAGTGCTGCCTGCCATTTATAGCATCTGCAAATAAAACGTTTGGACACTGAGCGGAAACTCTCAGAATAATTAAAATGTAGAAACCCCTTTATTGTCAAAAGCTGTCCTGTCCCGTAGAAATGGCATGATCTCTCTCTCTTGCCCCCCGCCCTCAGCTCCACATCAGAACAAACCACTCACTGAGCCTTTCTCTTTTGCCCTTCACACATCACTGGCCAAAATCCTCCAGGCATGCAGATGTTTGGGAATTCATGGCAAAATCAAGCCAAGGTGACATACCCTATGTCCTTTGGGGGGCACGAAAGGTGGGATTTAGTGTTCAGCGCATGTCTAAGCCTACTGAACAACCTTAGCATTTTTCCTTGGGCGTTATGCCTCTCTGAACTCAGTGGGACTTAATAATTCCAAATAACCACGCCTAGGGCAGGGAAGCCAAAAGTGCTTTCCTTTGATTGGGCTTCACTCTCAGCTTGTTGTCAGTTTGGTTATAGGATTGTATCTTACAGATTATTTTTAAAAAACCACCCAGGGTTTAAAAAAACCTGAAAACAATGGCATCTTTAAACATATTATGAGATTTAAAGTAAAAAAAACCCCAAACCTTTAAACATCACATTTAAGTATTCTGGCTCCCACACATTAAAATAAAAAGGCGTCAACAATTAAAAACGCTTGAAATCAAAGAAAAAGGTTAAAAGAGGGGAAAGGGATGACAGAGCATCCTACGCCTAGGGTCTCTCTGTGGAAACAGTACATTCGCTTTATTGCCCGTTCTCTCTCTTGGATGGATGGCCACTGAATGACGCATGATGCCCGATAGTTCTCTGGAGCATTTTTCACCACTGCTGCCAGCTGAAGTCGTCGTTGCTGCCAAAAACCAAGAAAAACCCTAGGATGGTGGCAAAGATGACCGTGTTCCCCGTCAGGACAAGTGCGCAGGCACCCCACTGGATCTGGGGAGGGGAAGTAAAAACAGACACACGCACAAGTTAGGCCCACAGAAGGAAGGGGCAACGGTGGTCACATGTTACATCGCCCACTATTTTTTGCATTTACATTTCTTGCTGCATCTACCATCACCCCCTCTTCCTTCAAGTGGCTCAAGATGGGTTCGCAGATGGTTTCGGAGTGCTTCTTGGGGCAAGATCCTATTTGCTTCAATGGTACAATGACACCATGTTGCCATTCTCCGATAGGCTGTATCTTCCGCTACCCATGAATAGGTGAGCTATTTCCAACTGGCAAAACAGTAGGGCCACTGGGCTTCTATTGAAAGTGGTAAAAATCTCTTTAAAATGGCCAGGTTCTGGTGCAGTACTGTCACAAACCATAATTTCAGGCACAAGACGACAGCGGCTGGGAGACTGACAACTACCTGCTTTATCAATACACCAGGCTGGTGGTTATGACTGCCCCAAACACAGAATACAGCATGAGATCTTTCTCTCTCTCTCTTCTTTTTTTTTTTTTTGGGGGGGGGGGGAGATGCACACAGGTCTAAGGAGCAGATTTTGCATTTTAAAAAGCCCCTAAGGGCTATTTCTAACAAATGGACCAGTTAGAAAACCTCAAAATGACAATCAGGCAGAGCCATGGGATCTCTTGCCAGCAAAGCTCTCATGAGAACACCTTTTGAGATCTCAGCTGCCACTGTGGGCAGATTAACATAACAATGGCCTGACCTGGATGGCCCAGGCTAGCTCTGTCTTATCAGGTTCTGGAAGCTAAGCAGGCTTGGTCCTAAAGCAGAATGGGAGACCACCAGTTTTATGATGCGGAGGCAAGCAATGGCAAACCACCTCTGTTCATCTCTTGTCTTGAAAGCCTAATGGGATCGCTGTAAGTATGATTTGAGGGCACCTTTTGCCACCAACACAAGAAGAAGCCTGAAGATCTGGACATGCAGGTTTGTACCCTCTCTGAACCTGGCCTCCAGCACTTGGGTGTGGGTACTAAAACTAAAAACTAATCCAGAGAAGCACAGCATGAGGTCTTTATGGGGGTCACATCACAGAAATGGCCTTGGGGATGGGTGAACAGCAGGCTGGTGGGGTGTCCCGGGAGAGAACCTTCCTCTGCAAGTCCTCACAGGTTCAACAAACACAGAGAGCCAGCCATGGTGCGGAGAAGCACTCGAGTCAGGATTCCCTGCCAACTTCAATACTGTTAGTCCCCCACACCCTATAAGAACTGAGGGATTGTGGAGTGCAGTTTCAATTCCCTGGAGTTTGCCCTTCCCACCAACCAGGTTAGCACAAAAACCTGGGGCCAGTCCTGCTTCAAGCGAATCCGGAACTTTAATTCACATGACAGCACATGTCATTTTTAAAGCACTTGACCATCGCCACTGCAGAAAACATGCTCAAGAGGAGAGAATACTAACCAGATATGCTCGGGCAAACACAATCGGAAGCCCGAATGCCGAGACGACGATGCCCGTCGTCAGAAATATGGCGAGTTCCTTGCAGGCGTTGCTTGTGGCGTCTGTGTCTTCGACGACTCTTCTTGCTATGCAGTAGGGAATCGGAGAGAGGATGTAGAAGAACAAAACAAACAGGGGCCAATATGTGCTAGAAGCAAAGGGAAAAGGCAAACATTCAGTCACTGTGCAGACTCTCTTCTTAAAATGATAATAGTAAACCGAGGATGAGTTAACAATAATCTAAAAACAATACATCATCATTATCATCATCATAAGCAAGAAAACGATAAAACAGTCATACATTTAACTCCCTGTGGGGTTTCTTCAGAGTTTGGAGGGGTCCCTGTCACTGGGTAATTCCATTGGGGAGGCCAGCATCTCATGAAGTCATTACCTGGCCTCAACCATAGAAAGGCCTGGCAGAACAAATTAGTTTTGCAGGCCTTCCAGGATTGTGTGAGATCCCAGAGGGCCCTGATCTCTTCAGGCAGAGTGTTCTGCTAGGGCCAGGGACCCAAAGCAGATTTGAACTGCCTAATCTTCATGATCTTTGAGAGTATAGGGGATACCCTGCCAAGCATTTGCTTCAGATAAGAAGTTCTGTTCCCATCATGCAACTATATTCAGTAAAGGCTTTGGGGCGGCATTTTTGCTTCCAGGTTAATCACCTGAACTGACGCCAATTCTGAAACAGGCATCTTTAAGGCAACTGCCGATGCTCCAGGACAGAGAGAGAAAAAAACCTATCCCTAGGCTACTAACAGTATTTTCAAAATTTGTATAGAATAAAGTGGAGGAAAAGGTCTCTTCGTTCAGTGTTGCTTTATTAGAGTGTAGAATCCAACCAGAACGGTTTCTAGATATATCCCGTTTTCAAAGGGTAAATTTCCTCAGTGGTTGTCCTCTCACTTGTAAGTATAATGGTAATCCAAATAGATAATTCAACACCTCTATTAATTAGTTTAAAGCATATACCGGCCTTTGGCGATGCTAGTAATCCGACTGCTTCCCAAATTAATCATCAGGACTGACGCCCATTCTGAAATAGGCATCTTTAAGGCAACTGCTGATGCTCCAGGACAGACAAGCTCTGAGTCTGAGGTGGCATGGTGGCAAGTGCGGAGGCAGCTGCATTAGTTGCCAGTTGCAGTCTAGATCAAGTTACAAGTTCTGGTTTTGACCTTTAAGGCCCTTCGCAGTCTGGGACCCACCTGTCGCCCTATGCCACTCCCAGGGCCTTGCACTAATTTGTTGGTGGTGCCCAGCCCCTGGGAGGTTTGCCTGGCCTTTTCAGCCCTGGCCCCGCCCTGGTGGAATGAGCTGCCGAAGAGCTGTGGGCCCTGCAGGAACTGTTGTGGTTCTGCAGGGCCTGTAAGACGGAGCTCTTCTGCCAGGCCCTCGACTGAGGCCAGGGCACGGAAGATCTAAAGGGTTCCTCCGAGTCAGACAGTTACCGGATGATGGCACCCCTGGACTCTCCTGAGGCACCAGGTGGGGGCTGCTGGAAAACAGGGGAGGAGGTTGGAGCTCACTTTTTCACCACCAGATATTAATTTTGTAAAAGGGGGTATGGACAGTTTTAACTTTTTATATGGTTTTTTTTTTTTTTTAATGTAACTCACTGCAAGCCGGGTTGCCGAGAGCAATGGGGTATAAATCTAACAAACAAACAAACAAGAGAAGAGGAACCTGGATTAACATACCTGACCATACCCAAGAGAGGCAAGGTCTCCCCTGGTTTTAACAGGGTGGGCAGGAGCAGGTATGGCTAAATGGGACAACTTGTGATAAACAGGTTTAGCCTATGGAGAGTTGGAACAAGGAGTGCTCAAGCCAGAGAGCTGAGAAGGGAGATCTGCTGGCTGTCAGAGGCAGTAGGGGGTGCTTGTGTTTTTGGTGGGCAGAAAAGGACTGAACGGTTAAGGTTGGGCATTATGTATCCTGTTACCAGGCCTCTCCCATTTACCAGCCCTGGTGAAAAAGAGTGGGCATGTTAGCTCTACAAACAGCTTAATCTGTGACTAGGAATTCAAACCATATGGTTCTACTGAATCTAACAGAAAGATATATCTAGATTCCAATTGCAAAAGTGTTCTTTTAGGATCTCTTGGCTTTAATATGTTCTGTTTGAATAGACGTATCACAACAAATCTCAAGTCTTCTATACAATGTCCCTTTTCCATAACTTAGCATATTGCAAACTCCCATGTTTAACTGACATCAATCTGCAAGGATCAGCAGAGCACAATCAATATCCATGTCAGCATCTGGCTGACTAGGGACCATTCTCAGCTGAGTTCAGGCCTGGCTGGTGTCTTCCTCCCTCTCCAGAGCTCAAGGGCATTGTTTGCCTTTTTGCACCATGAAAGAAGGCCAGAAGCCTCATGGGGACTTGCCTGAGCAGTTCCCCATACAAGGCTCAGCTGAACCCCATGTGACCAGTTTGTTCTTGTCTGTCAAAGCATCAAAGAACTAGGAAGGAAGAAGACCAGGGCACGTGTCTAAGCACTATTCAATGCTCAGCTGAGTGAATGCAAAACAAACAACACACACACACAAGAAGAAAAGGAATAGTACAATAGCGAGGAATAGCACTAGAGGATGGGGACAAGGAGCAGCAGCCTAAAAGAGCTAGGCAGCCCCGCCCCGCCCCCAGTTATTTAACCCATTGAGATTCAGCAGCAACAATTTCCTAGAAATCACATGTGGATTCCTGAGGTCAAGCTGGGTTTTGCTGCTGCACTGACCAATCTACTGAATTCCTAAACTTGTCAGATTCCTAGAAAGGGAGCAGAGGCCTTATAAATTGGGGATTATCTGAATGGCTGTCGGTTTCTAATGAATTTTGCTCCTGCTGTTTTACCATCTTGTTGTGTGTAGGTCTTTTTTTAGACTGCAGAGTTGATTATTTAATAGCTTTGCTCATTTCTGAGGGCAGCTATGCAGGCAAGCATGTTGCCAGGGGAAAAAAAACAAAGCACCTTACATTGCCTGCTCCAGCATCCCTCCGGTTCCCCACTCCATATCACGGGTCACCAGTTTATTTAGCACTGAGAGTTTGAGGAACGAAGGTCAGAGAGAAAAGTTTAAAGGAACATCACTGGTCTATGGTTTTGGCAAATAAACAAGAGCGAGGAGCAAAACAGTGCGTGAAAAAATATACATTACTTGTACTGTGGAAGGGCACAGCCGAGCATCAAGAACATGAGGCCAATGGCTCCCCCGAAAGACAGGCTAATCAAAGCTGTGAAGGAGAAACACAGAAATGTATCAATCTTCCCAACATATTTGGACCATTTTCTCTATCTACCGCCAAGAGCTCTAGGTGACACCGAGGAAAGGACTCTGTTCTCAAATCAGGAGTCTGAATGCTAAAGATATAAGACACTGAACTTTAAGTACTACAACTGTGGGTTGCAAGTGAAAGTGCAAGCCTATAGTAAAGACCCCCCCCACTACCACACTTCCAGTCACATTTGAATTAGGAATAACCTGACATCTTTTCATTATATTTATATTAGAGATACGGCATTATCCAAGTTGGAAACACGCTATTTATACAATTTAACTGTTCCATATTAAGTACTGTCAAATGGGAGACTTGTGGAGAGAGGGAAATCCTCTCATGCCCCCTGCAGACTCTCTTCCTGTGCTGCCTTCATATCCCCCTCCCCTCCCTCCACCTGTTTCTCCTTTGGGTGTTGATCACAGGCACCGCTATCACAATGCCAGTGGATTCTTCTGCAGACATGGCAAGTGGTGGGAAGATGTCAATCCACAGAGCTTACAGAACCATTGCTGTAGCTGTGACTGCCCCCTTTGTAGCGATTCTTATAGCCTCTGGCTATTAGTTGTAAAAAGATGGCACTGAAAGTTTTCCAGCTGCCCTTGTGACAATTATTAGGCCAAAAAAGAACTCCTGTATCCAGAACCCGAGAGCATTCAAAGTGTGCTGCATACATTAGCTTTAGAACAATTCTGTAAAGCAATCATAATTAGCATTACTAATAGCTGGAAGAAAGTAACTGGAGGGAGAGAGAGAAAAAACTTCAAGAGAGAATTTTCAAAAAGATTAGAGCTCTGGTAGAATGGAACAGCCCAGCCACGCACCTTTAATTGCTAACTCTGTACATGGAAGCAGATTGCAGACTGCTACAATGAGTATCACAGGTATTGCTTGCTCTTACTGCATGGCCATATACTTTGTAATCGACTTTCAGCACTGTTCATCAGTTCCGTGTTGGCTGTTTGCATTGTTCTCTCATTCCGTAAACCTGTTTTATCGCCTGTGATAAACCACCTTGAGTCCCAGCAAGAAAGCCAATAAATTTGGTGTAGTAGTTTGGTGTAGTGGTTAGGAGTGCGGACTTCTAATCTGGCATGCTGGGTTCAATTCTGCGCTCCCCCACATGCAGCCAGCTGGGTGACCTTGGGCTCGCCACGGCACTGATAAAAACTGTTCTGACCCAGCAGTGATATCAGGGCTCTCTCAGCCTCACCCACCCCACAGGGTGTCTGTTGTGGGGAGAGGAATGGGAAGGCAACTGTAAGCCACTTTGAGCCTCCTTCGTGTAGGGAAAAGAGGCATATATCAACCAACTCTTCTTCTTCTAAATAAAACTCTTATGATTGCACTGCTCGTCATTAACATACAATATGCTAGCTAGTTTATACAGTTTATACAGTAGCTATTTACTTCCAGTTATTAACACTACCTTTATGACTACTTGTAGTTTCATTTCCTTGTTTCTTTCTGCTGTCCAGGCACAGCTGACTTATGGTGACCCTGTGCAATTTTTCAAGGCAAGAGACACTCAGAGGTGGTTTGCCATTGGTTGTCTCCACATCAGGATCCTGGCCTTCCTTGGTGGTCTCCCTTCCACACACTGACCAGGGCCAACCCGGCTTAGCTTCCAAGCTCTGAGGAGACCAGTCCAGATTGGGCTATCCCAGTCCTCTACTCTTTCAATTATTTGTAGTTTGATTCTCATTTACCCTCATAGTCAGCCTCTACAGCTGAGAGAAAAAACTTGCACAAGGAAATGGCTTCAAGTGGGTAGCCATGTTCAGTCTGAAGCTACAGAATAAAGCTACATGGGACCTTTGAAACCAACAAAGTGTCTACCCAGAATTAAACATCGCTGGTATTAAAGGGGCGGATGCACTCAAACTTTGTTCGATTGCACATGGAAAAACCAGCTTCGATTGCACATGGAAAAACCACCACTCACACCAACAACACTCACACCAACAGCCATTCAGGAGCTACTTTGGATTCACTTGATCTCACGGCCCCCGCCATACTGTAGCTATTCATCTTTAGGTTTGTATTATTTATGGGGCATCAAGTTCTAAAACAGAAAATTCTAGTGCTTTTTTTTAAGATTGAAGGAACTCTGTCCACAATGCCCCATGGTCCTGCATTGAGCAGGAGGTTGGACTAGATGGCCTGTATGGCTCCTTCCACCTTTATGCTTGTATGATGAGATGATGTGACCACGTCACTTGTGGCTACAGAAAAACAGGCCTGCCATATCCTTGCCCCCAGGGCCAAACTAACCCAGGGCATTCAGAGATTCATTCCTAGAGCGCCAGGTGTTTTTGAAATTCAGCTATCAGGCATGCAGAGACTCAGTTTGGACTGAAACAACAGGGTGAAGGATCTAAGCCCTCCAGCACTGTTTTTTTAGAACTAAACTAGTCCCAAGAGGCTGCTATTGGTTCTGCTGGGCAAACACAGAGGAGCTATATGACACTCCCCTGTGTCTGTTGTAGATTGGAAAAGGGGTGTCAAGAGCCTAAACTCATGCTTTCTTAAGAATCCTAATTCGAAATCAAGACCCTGAACACCCAATAAATAGTCATAGGGGAATCTAGAGCTCTAGGGTTTCACTTGATTTAAGTGACTTCAAGTGATTTCACTTGACCATAATATGAGATAAGAACTTCAGATGTGAATCATCACACTGGACAGTTCTTGTGGCATTTCACAGTTGTGGCATGTCCCCAGCAGGTCTCATAAAGGCGTCCTGCTTATACCATAACAAAAAATCCTGCCTATTTATCACTAGAACTGTCCAGAAAGAAAGAGCCAAACAGACCTGCACAGATTGTGGCTGTTTTTAATTATGTGATTAATGTTGCGAGTTACTTCCAGATGGCAAAGATGGAAACGTTTTAAAGACATATGCAGCTATCAAAGGCTCAGGGTTTTTTTTCTTCTTCTAGGCAACAGGTAACTGTGTAGGTTCGGAGGACAAGCCCACAGATCAGATGAGCTGCTAGGCTGCACACTTTTCTTTGGAAAGTCATCCCACTAAACTCAAATGTAGTCATTTCCAGTAGAACAGCTGTGCTACCTTGGCAAAACATCAAATGACCTTATGGCAACTTACAGACACATTCATCCCATCAGGTGTGTTCACAGACATCAAAGGGGATCTCACTTATGAAAGCCCTTGCTATACTAATGGTTGTTTTTTTAAAGAAGGAGTGCAGCTTTTTTAAACCCTGGTTTTCAGGAGTAGTCAACCTGTGGGCCTCCAGTTGTCCATGGACTACAATTCCCATGAGCCCAGGCCAGTTTGCTGGACATCTGGAGGACCACAGGTTGATTACCCCTGCTGGTTTTCAATTCCGAAAGGAGTCCCATAATGGCTTACAAATACCTTACCCTTCCTCTCCCCACAACAGTCACCCTGTGAAGTAGTTGGGGCTGAGTGAGCTCTAAAAAGAACTGTTCTGCAAGAACAGCTCTAAGACCACTGTGACCAGCCTGAAACTACCTAGCTGGCTGCATGGAGAAGAGTGGAGAATCAAAACTGGTTATCTGGCTTAGAGTCCACCACTCTTTCATCATTAGACAATACTGGCTCTTTAAGGTAGCACAAGGTAACCATCCAGTAGCTCAACAGGGCTTGCTTCCAAAGAGATATCTGCATAGGAATGTATTCCAAAATTCCACTTCATACAGGATGCAATTGTTCTTAATCTTTTAATTTTTATTTAATTAATTAATTAATTTACTTACATATACTTACCTACTTACATCTATATACTGCCCTCCCCGAAGGCTCAGGGCGGTTTACATAGAAGGAAGGATTAGCAGCCAGCCAGTCATAAGATGCTAGTAGGGTAGTCACAAAAGTCAACAAGCCCTTCAGTCTTGTGGCCAAAGGTACACAAGGTTCTCTTCGCCTATCACAGCCAGCAAGCATTAACAGACCTCGGATACGCTATGCGGAAAGTATGCAGTAGGTGCGCTATCTAATAAGGTGTTTCTAGCAGCCCATTCTGCACACGTTGGATAATGCACTTTCAGTATGCTTTTGCAGCTGCATTTCGTGCAAAAAAGGAAAATCAACATATCCCCTACATATCCCTGGGCAAACACCCCCTTCCCTGAATGCAAGAAGCAATGAGTGGGCCGGATGCCAGAAGCACCAGTAGATGTTCACTGGTATGACTGGTCTATGGCTTCATACAGAATGTTATTGTTTTATTGCTATATTGCGGACAATGCAAACTTTGCATGGTTTCTAAATGTTTCAAACTGCCCTGAGCAGGCTAAGCTGGGAGGGGCGGTTATAAAAATTGATCAAACACCAAATAAGAATAATACTAAAGTGCATAGAAAGTGCACATTCCGCTTAAACGTGCCTTCTTGGGTAGACCCGAGCCAGCATAGCTCCCCGGCATCCTGCAGACAATTGGAGCTGGGGGCTGCGGGGGGGGGGGAGAGACTCTCCACCCGCTTCCGCGTACCCCAGTCCGAGTCGCCTCGCGCCCAGCCCGGCGCCTGTCGCCATGGAGACCGAGCGGGGCCCAGGACCGTCGGGCTGCGTCACCACCAGAGACGGCGGGGAGGGGGGGTGCCGTCCCGGGAGAAGCCCCGACTCCCGCCGCATTGCTCTGGCCGCGACTCAAGGCTTCCCTTCCCCGCCCCTCCCAGCCACCGCCGGAAAACTACCTTTGATGCCAGCCATGATGCCGCCGCTGTTGTTGCCGCACAGGCCGCTCCCCGCCGACCACAGACAAGCCCCGGAAGTACGCGCTCCCTGAGTAGGCGAGGCTTCCGCCAATCGGAGGACGCGCGTTCCAAAGACATGTCTAGGACTCGCCTGGGTGTGAAGCTCTATGGTAAAGAGGTCTGCGTGGGTAGTCGGCTCTGGGTTGGGAAGACTTGAGACTTTGGGAGTGGGCGTGGTTTAGGGTGGGACCTCAGTGGACTATAGTCCACCCTATGAAACAGCCATTTTCTCCAGGAGAAACTCGGCGGAACAAAATATGAGTCCAGGGGCACTTTTAAGACCCAACAAGGTTTTCTTCAAGGTATGAGCTTTCGTGTGCAAGCGCACTTCCTCAGAGACAATGGAATGGAATTGATCAGTTCAAAGGTATAGGTAGTACGGCTTGGCACTTGTAGGGATGCTTCCATTAACATACAGCATAGTGAAAATGGTTAACAGGTTACAGAGATAAATAGGGGAAAACAGCAGCTTGGATTTGTTCGTATTCACTTGAAATTGAATTGCATGGGAAGCAATACATGTGTCTACATTAAGAGAGTGATGAGCAAATACATAATCAATTGCTGATAGCAGTTAGCTGAGACCCTGTCCTTCTGTCCCCTGCCTGTCCTCTCAAGCATGGAAGCATCTTAGGGCATCAACTTATTTGAAGTACAAAACATTTGACTAGATTCAAATGGGTAGCCATGTTGGTCTGAAGTAGCACAATAGAATCAGAGTCCATTAGCAACTGTCTCTGTTCACAGACCAGAAAAAGCATCTCTATCTATCTATCTATCTATCTATCTATCTATCTATCTATCTATCTATCTATCTATCTATCTATCTATCTATCTATCTATCTATCTATCTATCTATCTATCTATCTATCTATCTATCTATCTATCTATCTATCTATCTATCTAAAGCTACATTGCTTTATACTATCATTACAGTACAATCTACTTGTTCAAATCAGTTATTCCAAATAAGAGATAAATTAAAATACGGAGGACATTAGGCCTCTCTGATGGATTATTTTAATTTATCTGTTATAGGCTGGGAGGGGGTGGGAAGGAGGGGAGGGGCCCCACACAGCTGTGCTTCCCAACCATATTCTGCATGATCATGTTAAAAGTTGAGAATTGTGAATCTGTTAGGTTTTTTTTGTTATAATCTGTTAAGTTTAATTATGGAACCACTGTTATGTTACTATCATTATATTTCAATGCATACCCATGATGTCTTTTGTAAACTGCCCTGAGTGGTACAGAAATTCAATAAATAAATACATCATACCACTTCTGGGATTTCTTGAAGTCTGAAGAATGTTTCAGGGGCTTCTCAATGGTAAAAAAAAAAAAAGCAGAGAAAGGCTGCTCTAGAACCAGCATGTTTTAATCATACTGTAAAGTCCACGTATATGTTTAGAAATACACCCATTTAACAAATACACTAACTTTCAATAAACATGAAGAGGCTACTGATATTTATTCTGAAATAATTACTTCCCATTTCATTGCAGCCAGTCTTTAGGAGTACATTTGACTCAGTTTCACCCGTAAAAATAGATGGATTGACTGTTCTTCAGATGGTTCATTCAGAATCAGATCCATCACAATTCAGCTGTAAGCCTGTAGAGAAGTGCAGCCTGAGTATTAATCTATTTATTCACTGACCTTATTTATAGATCACCTTTTTCATGCAAAGTAGATTAAACAATGTAAATCAATGAAATAAAATTTTGTGAGACACCCAATGAGACAACAGTGTCGCTTGCCTGTGATTACAAAAAAAAACCCAAACATGAATGTTGTTCCTTTTATAATGCTGCATTCCCAAACCTTTGCATTTCACTATAGCATTATTCCCTTTATAAAAATGGCTCCCTGAACTATTCTTTTACAACCTGTGGACTGAGAGAAGTACTGGATCCTTCCCGGCCACATCAGGCAGGCCATTCCACAAGGTGCAAAGAATAATAGAGAATTCACTTTGAAAGCGATGTGGCCCTGTGACTTGGATATACCAGGGTCATTCTTAACGATTGGTGGCCCCGATCCTATTTGAACCTCAAGAGGTCTATTCACCCATTGAAGTCTTCTCAATGAAGCCGAGAAAGTATCATCAGAATTGCACTGTTAAGTCTTTTAGGTCCTTCAGTATTCTCAGTTTTTAATTCTGCAACAAAAGACGAACCCTAGACATATTCCTGGCCAATGACCCACGTGCTTGGCAAATATAAAGGAAGTAGAAAGAGTTTCCCAACCTAGATCCAGCAATCATAGCTTATATCATCATTGTAAACCAAGATTCCTGCTAGCCCCAAATCCGCTATCAGCGCCGCACCTCCAGAACGTTCCTTATCCCCTGGCTTACTAACAATGGATTACGCGAAACGCCAGGACCCTGGATAGACACGCATCGCAATCCTATTGGCTACTGGCCCTTCTGTTCCACCCGCTCCTCGATCGCCACGAGCCAATTGGATTGCTGGGAAGGCAGCCCGGCCGCTCCTCTTCCCACGTTCTGCGAGCCATCTCCGCCTCTCATTGGCTCTGAGGTCCCCAAGGGCGGGACCACAAGAAAGTAAAACCACACGACGGCCCTCTGTCGCTAAGCAGACGCGAAGGCAGAATCGGCTGCGAAGATCCAGCCGTTAGGGCGGTTGACGCATGCGCCGTCGCTATAGACGCTGAGGCGAAGGCGCTTCCAGGCCTGAGGCTGAAGCTGAGGCGCCGTCATGGCGGCGCTGTCCCGGAAGCGGCTGTGGCTGCCGCTGTTGGTGGTGCTGACGGGGAGCGCAGCGGTGTGGGGCTGGCAGCAACACGGTAAGGCCGAGGAGGGACCCGTCTCGGGGAAGGCCCCTTCAGTTCGGGCGGCAGAGGCGAAGCGGCCTGTCGATGCTGGACAGAGAGAAGTATTTTTATTTAGTATCGCCTTGAAGAGACAGCGAGAGGTTTGGGGCGGCCTTGTGGGATGCTCCTTTCAGGCGACGTTATAAAATAAATAAATGCATCTTTATTCTTACTTTTAAATATCGCGCCCTTCCTAAATGCTCAGGGCGATCATCATCATCATCGATAAAGTATGATATCCCGCGACGAAACGTTTTAGGATTCAGTTTGCCCGCAGCTGGTTTAAAATGGGGTGAAGGGTTGGCAGCTCCTTGAAGGATGGCTCTTCCCTCTGTTTCCAGGGGTGAGGCCAGCGTTTCTTTGAGGTCCCATCAGGGACCCGATTGTATGACAACTTCAGGAGAAGAAACCAGCCCTGCCAGCGGGGTGTTGTGGTTAGGTCAGAAAATGGGTAACCGGTGTTTGAATCCCTGCTCGTGCTATAGATGCTTGTTGGGTGACCTCAGACCGGCCTGCCTCACAGGGTTGTTGGCAGCAGTAGCAGAGCAGGTCTGAGAAGGACACTGAAATCGGAGGATGATTTTAGCTCAGGGTTGTCCTGCTGTTCAAAGGCAGTATGCATAGGTATGCTGAACTCTGACCCTAATTTTGTGGGTGACCTTGGACCGGTCTCTTTTCCTGAGCCTGGTTGATCTTGCAGGGTTGTTGTGAGGATCGCGCTGAAGAAGAGTGAGTTGTGGATGCTGCCTGGTGCTGTTTAGGGGGAAGGGAGGGGGTGGATAAAAATTGTTGCAAATAAAGGGGAGGAAAGTAATCCCCCCCTCCCACTTGGGCATTTGCTTAGCGAAGACTAGCAATGTGTATGTTTATTTATTTACCTTTTATTTTTTCTTACATTTTTATATCGCCCTCCCTTACAGCTCAGGTTGGTTTACAGATAGCATGAGGTCCAATGACAGATACAACATAATTTAGTAACTATATCAGTCATCAATAACATAACATCAATCAACATATTTAATGTTTTGACCATAACCCTGCAGATGGATCAGGTCCCGATTGCCCTATGAGATGTATGGTGGGTACATCTGAGTAGGAGAGGGTTCTGGAGGGCCCAACAGATGTTGTCAGTTCACTGGCCTCAACCAAATGCTTGGTGGAAAAGCTGTTTTGCAGGCCCTGCTGAACTGTGCTAGCTCCAACAGGGCTTGAATATATGATAAAGTAGCAGAAACTCTGTGGAATCTTACGCTGGAATAAAAGTTTGCTGGTCTTTAAAGTACCCCAGTACTTTTGTTTGAGTAGTATTACTAGCGTATTGGTTACTACCAATAAAGACAGGGAAATTTAGCTTTTGATCTGCCCCTGGATGCCAGATGCTGGGCACAAAGAATATGGCACAATGTTTCCTTTGCCGCTGAGCTTTCTGGGGGCATTCTGAGAACTAGCTTTTTGTGATGATACTTAATCTGTCTCAATTTCAGCTTCGATGGAAACCTCCATTTAGCCTGGTTATGGAGAAAGGTGGGCTTTAAAAAAGCTCTAAGTAATTACATTTTGGCTAGTCGCTGTGGGAAACAGGATGACACAGTGGATGTATTATATTTCTGTTTTGCTTCTCTTCTGTCCTGGACTTCAAGGTAGTGTGCACAGGGTTTTTGGAAGATTTTTATAGCCAGTAGTAGCATCATTGATGTTGCTGTTAAATATAGCATAATTCTAGTTCTACCAGCTTAATTGGACAGTGAAGAAAGCTTATTTATTTGTTTGTTTGTTTATTTATTTATTTTATTTGTTGGGGGGGGAGTTTTATGGATGCTATGGGTCACCAAAAAGACAAGTAAGTGGGTTCTGGTTTAAATGAAACCTGGACTCTCCCTAGAAGCTAAAATGACTAAACTGAGGCCGTTTTACTTTGGTCACTGATCCTGGCAGGCCTTTGTTTGTTTGTTTGTTTGTTTTTAATGTTAGGAAGAATTTCTGTTCAATGAAACTTCTTGTTCCAAAGCAGCATGCCTGGGGAGGGTGGCAGTGGGATGAGGTGCCGGTCTAGCTGCTTTTGGAAGAAGAATCCAGTATTGGCCACCATCGGATCCAGCAAGGCAGTTCTTTATGTATCAATATTGTTAGACTTGACAGGTAGTAGCTCAGTCCTTTGAACAAAGTTCCGCTGCGTTCAATTCTCAAGCATGGAATGGCCTGCATTCTAAATGGAGCTTTTGTGTTCAGGTACAGTCGACCTTGCCAGGATTGTATAATGGTTAGTGTCAAGCTAGCATGCACGTTCAAACTCTCACTGTGTCATGAAGCTCACTGGATGATCTTGGGTCAGTCTCCCTTGGCCTAAAGTATCAGGCCAGCGTCCTGACACTGCATTGCGTCAACTTTGTTGTGGGGATTGAAGGGGAAATGTTGTATGCTGCCCTGAACTCCTTGGAGAAAAGGGCAAAATCAAAATCTGATATGTCAAAATTCTATATGTCCTAGAAAGAGAACAAGAGATTGCCGGGTATTGCTTTAAGAGCTTTCAAAGCTCTGATCTAGCCAGGCAGTGTTTGTGCTGTTGCTGTTAATTACACCTGCTTACAGGGCGTTCTGCATAAAAATCTTTTTTAAAAGTATTCTATTTCCATGCTGTCAGTCACCGAACAGCCTTGTAGCTATATTTTTACATTGCTAAATAAATACCTGATTTTTTTTCACAGGGAGACAAAAGCTCAGAACAGGAGTGGTTCTTCTGGGACCTCTTGTCAGCTTTTAAAGCTTTGTGCTGGAGGCCCTATATTAACGTCTGCACTTGCAGCTTTGGTGTCTTGTTCCTCAAGTCTTTATATATATCAATATGTTCTTTCAGAAAGAATCTTGTTGCGAGATGTTCAAGCCCTGACGCTCTACCCTGGCCAATACACCAATTCCCGGCGGACGTCTCCAATCCCCCAGTTGCAGTGCGTTGGAGGCACAGCTGGATGTGCAGCATACACCCCAGATGTTGTCCAGTGTTATAATAAAGGCTGGGATGGCTATGATGTACAGGTATGTTGACTTAAAACTTCTATGAAATATCTGATCAATAGCCAGTTGCTATAAAAATGCTTCTAAACCACTGATGCTCACTCAGAAGAAGAGCTGGTTTTTATAATCCACTTTTCACTAACCCAAAGGAGTCTCAAAGGGGTTTACAATCTCCTTCCCTTCCTTTCTTCACAACAGACACCCTGTGGGGTAAGTGAGGCTGAGAGAGCTCTGAGAGAACTATGATTAGAAGAAGAGAAGGAGTTGGCTTTTATACCCTGCTTTTCACTGCCTAAAGGAGTCTCAAAGCAGCTTACAATTGCCTTCCTTTCCTCTCCCTAAACCAGATGCCCTGTGAGGTAGGTGAGGCTGAGAGCCCTGACAGGACTGCTTGGTCAGAACAGCACTATTAGGTCAGTGACAGGGCCAAGGTCCCTCAGCTGGCTGCATGTGGAAGAAGAGTGTGGAATTGAACTCATTTCTCCAGATTAGAGACTGCCACTCTTAACCATTACACCAAACTGGCTCTCAGTGGCTTGGGAGCCCCCAGTTGAAGAGTGTGCAGGGGCTTTGTGATGCTTGTCCCTTTCTAGCTCTGTCAACTTGCCATTGGCCAGCCTGCTGGTCCCTCTGGCACTTCTCTCAAGAACTCAGAATGGGGAAAGAAAGGGGGGTTGCTCTTCTTGACCCCTTCTACTCTGCCTGCACCCTTCCCGGCAATTAGAACCCCCAGTCTCTCTCTCCCTATATGTAATGGTTGAGGAAATGTTGTTTCATTGTATCATAGAAAGTGTGCAGGCACATGAAAGCTTACATCTTGAATAAAACTTGATTGGTCTGAACGAAAACTTGGTTTGTTCTGCTTGAGTCATTCATGAAGTGATTAGTGTCTGTCTTGCTGTAGGGGTCGGGGCACACATACAGCACTTATAAAAAGCACATAGTCATTCTTGGCTCAGAGGCAAGGTGATACTTTTCAGGCAAGGGAGTCGTTGCCGTTAGCTGTCTTTGGTCAAATTTAAGATGGCTCCTACATTTCTGAGCAGAAGTTCAGATGCCTGCACTCTTCATCAAAGTTATTTGGAGGCCAGTGGTCCTGTTGCCATTTAAAAAAGTAATGAATCAATGTAAAGGCACCCTACTGATGTTGATAGATAAGGCATCTTTGCAAATCATGAAACTCATTAAAAGTCAATAGAAAATTGACATGTTGCAAATCTCTTGTACAGTCTCATCTCAGAAGGGGAAGATCTATCAAGTTTTAATCGCTGCTTTATTTTCTTTTTGGAAAACCCAAACTTGGGTTGCAGAATTTAAAATTACTCCTGGGTTCTAATGTTATCTTGCAACGCATATGGAATAGAACAAAAACCTCCAAATACTATTTTGCTTTTCCAGTGGGAGTGCAAAGCGCAGATGGATCATTCGTATCGCTTTGGAAGAATCGAAGTCAGCTGCGAAGGCTATGACTACCCGGATGACCCTTATGTGCTAAAGGGCTCGTGTGGCTTGCAGTACACTTTGGAGCTAAGCAAAGGCGGGCAGTCTAAAACCAGCTACTTTGGCGGCAGTCACCAGTCTGCCACTGCTCATGATTCAATAACTTCTGGGGCTGGATTGGTCCTGGTAATATTATTTGTGGTCCTTGTGTATGGCGTTTATAAGCTGTTCCTCTGCGACAACCGGCCACAACATGGCTTCTCATACGGCGATGGACCATCAGCACCCTACGGGCAGAGTCATCAGAACCCACCTCCACCAGGATTTAAATCAAATTTCACAGGTGCGGTTCTAGCCACTTTATGGCAATTGGGAGCTGGTGACAAGGCCAGGGTGGTATCTGCTTGGCAGTCAGACTGTAGGAGGACTGGGTGGGGTCTGGGTTTTCCCATTTCTTGCGCTGACCCCAGATCCCGTAAAGGCTGTTGATGGAGTCTGTACTTCCCATGGCCGATCCTTGTGTGCTTAGTTCAGTATTTTTGACTAAGCCAGCAGTGTTGGGAACGGTATTTGAAAATGAGGATGGTCATTTTTTAATACCAGTTTAAATCTCAATCTCAAAAATTATGGGTGATTTTCAGGGGTTGACTATTAAATACGATAACAATACAATAAAGTTTGTCGGCCATGGCTGGAGGCCATTACAATCTTACACATGCAGCAAATTGTAATTACAAACCTCAACATTTAAAAAATCTAACTGGGGAGTACTAGTCAAATACAAGCGTTGCCCTTATTAGATGCAGCTCTTGCCCATATTTCCTTGGCTGCTAAAGCAAAGAGTAACACTCTGTAGGACACATATGGCTCAACATCTGAGAGAAGAAACAGCAGCATCTCAGAGCCTGAAGCAGAATTTAGGCTCACTAAAAAGAGAGAAATTTGGTTCTGGGCCCTACATAGAGAGGAACTACAGAACGATGTTGGTTTTCGTCTGGCAAGTCTACAGTTAGCCAAGTGCAAAGGCATGCAGAAACAGGGGATATGGTTGGTTGCACCCTTGGTGTTGACATAAATTCCTTTAATGTCACAGTCCTGTGCAGGCTTAACCAGGAAGCAAGTGGTTCTCAAGTTGTTTGCTTCTGACTAAACACATCTGGAATTCAGTGCTCAGAAATTGCAAAGGTAAACAGGTACTAGCACTGGAGGGCTCTTTTCTTGCATTTGGCTATTAGACTGGTACAGTATTTTCTTTAAAAACATTCAGGCTGGTTCACATCCTTACATTCACTCACTAACATCAAGTGATGATTTGCACATTATCTGCACATCACAGATCGTTCACCCCAGGCAGGAGGTTTTTGTCACACAGTGACTTCAATGTAAGCTGTCCAGACGTTCAGCTGTGAGCCTTTTAAGCTTTACCAACCCATAGTGTAGTTCCCCAGCACATTCTCTTCCTTGAAGTTCTCCAGCAGGCCTTTAAAAGGCTGAGACCACCAGAGAAGGGAAATTGGGAATAGGGGAAAAACCAGCACAGAAAGGGGGAGGGGACCGGAGAGGCACTAGAAAGTTGAAAACGTGTTGAATATTATGACATTTAAAAAACATCATCATTAAAAAAAACCAATAACAAGGAATATTTCTTTATACTCTTATTTGAATGAAGGAGCTGCCAGTGGTTTCACCTCTGATTCAAATTCAGGACCTGGTTTCTGGACCGGATTAGGTGCTGGAGGACTGCTGGGATATCTAGCTGGTAACCGAAGGTAAGCACTATGATTACCCATCTTGGGAGTGTGTGCCTGTGTGTTTTAGTCAGCAGCTGGCTTTTCCATCTCCTGATGAATATGCTGGGTGGGGTGGGAGAGATGGGTTTTATTTACCACTGATAGCTCTCTTGGAAAGAAAAGTACATTGATTCCAGGAGTTGTGAGAAGAGTTTATCCCCCCCATTAATGTTTGATGTCTTGAGGTTTTGCAAGCATGGGTTCAGCCATTGGAAACTTGTATTACAATGCTCGATGAAACCCAAGGGTTTGGTTTTCTGACTCAAGTGCATTTCAAGCCTGTGGTTGGTTGCTTAGAAGCCATGCCGGCCACCTGAGGTCACAGAACTTGGCTTCCCCTGACACATACCCCCTTCACGGAATGATGCTCTTAGCTTTGCAGTTGCACAGCCTTGCATCATTCAGATGAAGAAATCCCTGCTGCAGTGTTAAAGCTGAAGCTTCCAAGGGATGGCGTTAGCAGTTTCAAATTTGACACTACAGTTTATTACAGTAGAATGTATTTGCTATGTAAGGATTTCCTCATCTCTGGTTGCTGGAAGTTCCATTCTGAATTACTGTAATGTGTTTTTACTTGGTCTTTTCATGTACTACTACACAGCCATTTTTTTTTAATTTGCATGTAGATATGGTCATGTTTCTCAGCTTTAATCTTTTATTTCATTGGCTGCCTATTCACATTCCGTTTAAGAGCCTGGTTCTTAATTTCAAATGTATTCCTGCCACAGCTTCTTTATTTTCTCTCTCGGATTTCTCCGCAGTGATTCCCTTTGCATTTTGGAACCCAGATTTCTTCCTCTTTGTGCTTTCATTGCTGAATATATTGAACCCCCTGCGTGGTCGTATTCTTTCAGCTGATTCGTCTCACCTCCAATATATTTTTGGAATCTTATTCTTTTTTTTTTTTTTATATAATGATTTTTTTTATTTTCATAAAGATAGAAATATAATCATCATTTGAGAATATACGACCCCACATTGACTCCACAGTGATATAAACTTTTGCCCAAAACTCTAAGAGCCATGAGTCTAAGAGCCGTCCACATTTCCACTACATTTAAAAAAAAAAAAGGCCTGTTTAGATATACAAAAGAAAAGTTATTATTAGTCAACTTACTTGAGAGATCGTAGACCTCACATTAACTGCTTGATACAATCTAAGAGCTATCCTAGCAGATATTTCTAGGTTTGAGTTAGATGCTTAACATTAAACATTTCTTATAGCACAGTATGAGTTTTGGCCCTGTATCAATACCCTGATGAAGGGAGAGGAAAGTAGGGCTTTGCCTTAAAGATGTACAAAGAAAAAAAATTACAAAAGGATTTCATAATTTCTCCTTATCCTTAATACAGATACATCTACAAACCATTTATACTTGACCCATTCTAAGAGCCATCCTGACAAGTATAAGTTGAGAGCTTTGCATTTTCTACAGATCAATATGGGCTTTGGCCCTATAACAATACACCAATAATAAAAAAAAATAATAAGGGGGGAAAGCCCCATTTTATATTTCCAACGCTAACAATTATATTACCTATATGCCTACTAAGAAAAAGAAACAAGAGAGAAAAAAGGCACTGCTTCCCCTTTTTCATAAAAGTAGCAATGTAGAATACAGTATATGTTGTTAATACAGAGAATAATAAGATTTCCAGGTTTAGATTAAATGCTTAACATTAAACATAAAACAATATAAGCTTTCAGTCTTCTATAGCTTCTCCTTATCCTTGGTTCTGATACATCTACAAAACAATTTATGCTTGACCCATTCTAAGAACCATCCTAACAGATATATTTTCAGATTTAAGTTGAAAGCTTAACATTAAACATTTTCTACAAGTCAGTGTAGGCTTTAGTCCTAGGACAATACACTAATAGAAGAAAGAAAAAATAAGGGGGGAGAACCCCATTTTACATTTTCAGCACTAATGATTATATTACCTATATGCCTACAAAAGAAAAGAGACAAAAAAAACAAGAGAGAAAGAGACACTGCTTCCCCTTTTTCATAAAAATGGAAATATAGAATACAGTATAACATTAAACATAAAACAATATGAGCTTTCGGTCTTCTTAAGGGGGTCTCATCTCGAGGCTTGCTACATCTTGTCGTTCCCGTAAAATTATATTCTGTCCCATAGGCCATTGGCGTAGAAAGTGCAGTTGTACTCTTTCCCGCAGAGTATGCATCGATAAATCTTGAGGCCGTTGCACCTCCTGGACTCCAGTATCAATACAATTTTTTCCCCAGAGAGATCCTTTAAATCGGTTACTTTCACTGCAGATCCATATTTCTTTTGATTGATTTTTGTACACTGTTGCTTTGAGATGGCTGTATGTCTTTTTAAAAAGGGTGTCCTTATCTGGGCTGCCGAACTCCGGCATCCCATTTTCCGTCTCCAGAATTTCAGATTTCTCTTCTACTGTTGGTTTTCCACCTTGTTTAGAGTTGTCATCAGCCACTGTTATTGATCCATTATTCCTGTTAAGACGTCTTCCTTGGCATCTTGGATCTCCTTGAAGATATGAATTTCAGATTTCTCTTCTGCTGTTGGTTTTCCACCTTGTTTAAAGCTGTCATCAGTCACTGTTATTAATCCATCATTCCTATTGAAGACTTCTTCCTTGCCATATTGAATCTCCTTGGAGATATTTTTGATCAATCCATCTAAGAATACTTTGTAATCTTGGGTTTGTATCTCTATTAGATGAGCCAATCTTTTTAACATAGACATGATTTTGACTTTAAAAAAACCCGGCCTCAAACAATTTTACAAGTGGCCAGTAGAGGTCCTCTGTTTTATCCTCTAATGTTCCGGCACAGGCATGTGACGTATTAAAGTCAGTTAAGGCACAGAGTTCTCGTGAGATTTTCCCATTCACAGCTCTTATCTTCTTATCTTCGAAAACCAAAACAATTACAATAAGAGCTTTTGCCAATTAATTCGAGTTGATTTGAGTCCTTCTTCTGCTTAGTTAGGAGAATTAGCCTGCCTCTTAACGAGGTGGCTTCAGGCAGAGCAGAGTAAGAGGAGGGGGGAAACAAAGGGCTTTGATGCAGGAAGAAAGACGAAGAAAAAAAAAACGAGAGATACTTGCAGTAAATGATGTTTTGGAACTCAGCCGATGTCCTCCCCTCAGTTCAAAGCGTTCATTTGTGGTAAATCATCATGTAGGGTTGAAGCAGATACTTTAAGATTAAAGAAAGAAAGGAAAGTCCGAGGTAGAAAATGGCAGTCGTCCTCTGGACCTGGAACGCTGACAGCCTATAATCCAGGGAGATATACTCCCTAAAGGATTGGAGACGGCCCCAAGAACTTCCTGGGTAGAAAGGTGAGGTGGGGTTTGCGTACCCCTCCTCTTTTCTGCCAATTGCTTGCACAATTGACCCCTGTCAGGCTTCAGAGATAGCAGAGCAGATGCCCTGCCACCCTCTCAGGACGACATCTTTAGCTACCTTCCAGTCAAGGCTTCTTAATCTGGAATCTTATTCTTGAGATCATCAGCCCCCTGCATGGGGACTGCCTCTTAATTTCTTCTTGCATAGCACTTAATTTTTGGAGACACGTTTGATTTATACTGTCCATATTTTCCGGCTTGTGCGATTCTTTTTTAATGGCGTACTGAATATGCTTGTAATATTAGAAGGCTTGTTAATAAAGTATGCTTCCTTGGGATGCTGTGGTTTATCTCCAGGCACCTATTGGTGTTTTGCCTCAGGTAATTACCCTGCAAGGGACCAGATCAATTCCCAGAGCCATTCCATGGAGAAACAGGTTGAATGGTTTCCTTCAGTGTTCTGTGCAGGCGACAGCCCCCTCCCAAGTTCTTGCTGTATTAACTCATTTTTTTATAATCATTTTTTTCCAGGAGGACATTCAGGAATGCAACAAATCTGGATATTGTTGTCTTTAATCGTGATGTGTGCATTAATGATAGTCAATTTGGTAGTGGTATTTTAGACTATTGAATTGTATTGGCTGTTCAGCAGAACCACAGTTTCAGGTGCTGGTCAGCACAGTAATTGATATTCAAATGTGTCTCATGGAACAAGAGTGACAGGAAGGGGGGGGAATGTGAGGAAGCTGCCCTACAAATTGGGGTTGCCAATTTCCAGGTAGGGCCTGAAGCCCCCCCCCCCCCCGAATTACAACTGATCTCCAGATCAGAGATCAGTTCCCCTGGAGGAAATGGCAGGTTTGTAAGGCAGGCTGTGTGGCAGCTGAATCCCCCCTCTCCCCGAATTCCACCCTCACCAGACACTGCCCCAGAGTTTCCAGAAATTTCTCCAACCAAAGTTGGCAACCCCACTGGAAATCCTTCTGCCTGTGGAAGCATTCTGGTGGATCCAAGCTGATGTCTGTTTCTGCTATGGCCCCCTGTCTTTCTTTTCTCTTTTGAGTGAAAAGGGGCTTTGTATAAAATGGCCTTCCCCATGTGGCTTTCTCGGGCATGCTGGGTATACAAATGCTAGATTTTAAAAAAACAAATGATGCATCATAGTGGACCCCAGACACATGTCTGATAACTTCAGATCAGCAACAAAGCCTTAATAATTTCAAGGACCTGAGAGATACTTTCCAGGTTTCAAGTTAAAAGAAAATGATGATATCTTTGTAGTCTAATTCAGTGGTACTTGCTCTGTGGCTCATTTGCTGATTGAAAGTGCTGTCAAGTCACAGCTGATTTATGGTGTCCCCGTAGGATTTCTGAGACATTCAGAGGTGGGTTTGCCATTGCCTGCCTCCGCACAGAAATTTTTTGGTGGTCTCCCACTCAAATACTATCTGGGACCATTCCCACTTAGCTTCTGAAATAGCCTGGGCCATCCAGGTCGGGTCTGCAGAACCGTATTCCCATTTATCATCAGCCAAGAGACTCATGACTACAAGCACATGAATAAATTATAGTAATAATTAATATTATTATTATTTAATTTGTTACCCGCCACTCCCAAGCAGGCTCATGGTGGGTTACAGATGTCCAGTTAAAAGCCCCCATTAAAAAAAAAATTAAAATGGGTGCAAAAATATGGTGCCAGTATAATCTTTTAAAGGACCAGATTAAGATTACTTCTGAATGTGCTGGGCTGCCCTTTATCTAGGCCCTGTGTCTTTGAGGGGAGGAGAAGGGCTTTCCTCCCTGCCTTCTCAGCTTGAAGCACAGCAGCTCAGGTAGGAGTGTGAGATTGCTCAGGTGTCCAGAGGGAGAATAGGATGGCTGTGGAGGAAGGGGAATAAAACTACCACCCCACCACTGCCAGCTTGCTCTTTTTCTAGCCCTGGAAATTCCATGATGGTGTCCTTCTCTCTTCTCTGCAGCCAGCTTCCTCTCTCACTAGCTGCTGCCCAGGTGTTAGGATAAGAGTGTGGAGTTTGTGGGTATGGCAGGGAGTGATATCTTCACTTCATAACACAGGGCCAGCTCACAGCTTAGGTGTCTTCCAGACCCTCTGGCAGCAAATAGTTCAACACTGTGACCACCTGCCAGCCACAAGCCTACCAGGCAATGGCCTTGCTCACTTTCCGGGAACATGGGCTGGGTATGGGGGAGTGGTTCCTAGAAGAGCTACAGGTGGCTCCTCATTTCCGTGTCTTAAAGCAATGGCAGCAGACTTCCACAGAGAAGCTGTTATGAGAACTGTCTTAGTAAGCATGAATGAGGTTTAGCCAAGAAGCCTATCAAGGGTTTTTCCCAAGAGGTCATCTTGGAAGAAGACCAAAAGATGTGATGTCAGAACTAAATAATTAATTCCCTGTGTACTAACCGAGTCCTCTTACAGGCACAAAATGGTTCCATTGATTTTGATCTTTGCCTGCCATTATGTGAGGATGTGACAACTGTGAAGCTTGGTATCCTTTCTGTAGGGGGGGGCATGTTAGTTAGCCAGCACACAGCTGACATTTCTTCGTACGCATTTTAAGCGAAGGCCACCTTAACCGGAGTCTGAGCATATGATTAAATTGTGCAACCATCTCAACATAACCTGAATTCGTGTCAATATATCTTACCTGGCTTCCATTATAGTTATCTAACATTTTGAATGACATTGCATTGTGAAAATATCCACACTTACTTGTCCAGGCAACTCTGGCCAATGGAGAGTAATTGAGTTGGATTTGGTACATGAAAGTGTGACTTCCGCCATCACCCTGGAATAACATGGGGGGGCGTTTCCCCTGCAGTGGGAGAAGGACAGAGGACTTCCCCATGAAGTGGCATGATGGGGAATTGGAGGACTGCCATGGGAGGGAGGAGTCAGCAATAATTACTCCCTTTTTGTGTGTGTGCACACATCTTTCCACAAGATTCAGCCTGCCAAAACTTTGCTTGATTTTAAGGGATTAATGATTGCCTAATATGGCTATTCATTTACATGAAAGTTATGGCAACCACAATCTTGTGTTTTAATTTATATACTGAATGCTAATTTGTTAGTTTATGCTGATTTGGAGCCTCAGGATTAGTGTTACACTATATCTGCAAATTCTTCCAGCTAGCAGGGAGCTCTTAAGTATTGTAGATAATATATATACTAAGCTATAAGCTATATTTTCTAAGAAGTTGAGTAACTGAACTGCAGTGCGGGTGAAACTTCTTGCTGTTCCATTGCAAGGTATTTTGGTTCGCCGCAATATGCTTGTCATCGGCTTGGTGTAGTGGTTAGGAGTGTGGACTTCTAATCTGGCGAGCTGGGTTTCATTCCCCGCTCCTCCTTCACATGCAGTCAGTTGGGTGATCTTGGACTCCCCACAGCACTGATAAGGCTGTTCTGACTGAGCAGTAATATCAGGCCTCTCAGCCTCACCCACCTCACAGGGTGTCTGTTGTGGAGAGAGGAAAGGGAAGGTGAATGTAAGCCACTTTGAGACTCCTTCAGGAAGAGAAAAGCAGCATATAAGAAGCAACTCTTCTTCTTCAGTAATATCAGGGTTCTCTCAGACTCACCTACCTCACAGGGTGTCTGTTGTGGGGAGAGGAAAGGGAAGGCAACTGTAAGCCGCTTTGAGACTCCTTTGGGTAGAGAAAAAAGCGGCACATAACCAACTTTTCTTCTTTTTCTTCTCCTCTTCCTCCACCACCACCACCACCAGTGACTTGGAAAAGAAACAAAATCACAACATATTTCTCAAATGTCAAGATATGCTTAATGCCTTTTGAAAATGGTTGGGGACACCTAAGATTTAACTGACCAGATAGTGCAACTCTACTGTATGTAATTTTACGCCCCACTGACCTCTATAGTCTCTCTACATTCATAGGTCCAACATTACTTGATTCTTTAATCTTTACATTGGTAGCTGTTGGAAAAAAGTATTCCTGGCAATGGTCACTAAAATTCTTTAAACCATCTCCTCTGCCCAGGTCTCCTTCGTATTCTCCGTACTACAATACGTGGACTACTCCAAGTGCTCCACCTCCTTCATTTGGTCCTTCATATGGCTTTGCATCCCCAAGCTCAGGGACAAAGTCCACTTCTGGTAAGATTGAAGCTGCTTTGCCTTCATTTTCCTGCTGCCTATTAAGAAACAGAGCACCCTTAGTCTCCTTCCAAAATTGATGTCAGGGAAGCTTGAGTTACTTAACAGTCAACATGCCATGGATTTTGTTAGATACAATTAACAGTCTCTGGATTGGGGCCTATGTGTGCACAAAAATTAGGCACACCATTTAATGAACATAAAGTTACCAGGCTATTGAGAAATGTAAACTGATTTGTAAGTGTTGTGGTCTTCCAGCTCTTGCTTGATATATTTGAGCACCTCCAGATCAAGTCAGATTAAATGCCACTAATTTTGTAATGGCCACTCTGATAATTCTCTCTTTCCTTACTCTGTAGGTTATGGAGGCACCAAAAGGAGATGAGTTTGTCTCCTCACCTGCCTGAGCAATTGAATAAAAGCAACGTTCCAGCCATTTTGAAGCTTGCTTGTTGGGTCGCTTGTAAGAGTCCATTTCTGGATGGAGTTGTACATATTCCTGTGTCAGCCTTTTGTATAAATATGCTGTCAGGTCTGAAGTTTAAGCCTATGGTGTGTTGGATAAGTGTTTGGAAAAGGCAAAGTAGAAATGTAGAATAATGAAGAAATCCTTCTGAAAATAAGACTGCAATTCTTTTCTTACCATCGTACGTAAATCCTGTTGAAAGCAGCGGGACTTGAATCTGAGTAAACTGTAGTTGAGTTCAAGTTGTCTCTGTCCTTGGCTTGGCATCCCATGTGTTTCTTCAGCAAAGGCCTGCAGGGTTACAGTCCGTGGCCCTCTAACCGAGGCTTGTGTGGTAGGACTTTGGGATGTTGGTTATACTTTGGATCTGACCCAGGAAGAGGCACAGTGAAGCTAGTGGAGTGGGACTCTCACCTCCCTCTTACCTGCTGTGGCTTCCAGACCTCCCTCAGATTGTGCCCCTGGGGATAGATACACTTGGGAAGAGCATGAGGAACAAAGTGGGGGCTGGAAGTAGTCTCCCCTCCTCCACTAATGGACACGGGGTAGTGCTGGCCAAACAACACCCTTCAGTTCTGCCCTCTGATCCTGTGCTGCCTTTCAGTCAGTTCCGATGGTAGGGGCAACATCTGTGATGTCTTCTAACGCTTTTAACGGAGAATGGGTTTGAGATGTATGCATGCAAACTGCTGAAGAGTCTTTTTTTGGATCATGATTTGTGCTCTTGTAATAATCATGGAAGGAAAACTTATTCATTTTCAAAGAAAAACAGAGTACAGTTCAAATCCCATTGCACCTAAAAGACTGATGAGATTTTCAAGCTACACACCTTTGAGACTCAAAGCTCCCTTCATCAGATACCTGACAGTGTTTGACCAAGGGAGCTTTGACTCTCAAAAGATTGCGACCTGGAAATCTTGTTAGTCTTTTAAGTGCGACAGGACTTGAATCTTGCTCTTCTACTGAAAACCAACAGTGGCTACCCACCTTCACAGAAAGATATTTATCAGTTGCAGCAGTAGAAAATCAACAACATTTGTATTTGAATAAACCTCTATTGGGGTGGCCAACCTGTGACTCTCCAGATGTTATGGACTACAATTCCCATGAGCCCTTACCAGTATGGGAATTGTAGTTCATGGCCATCTGGAGAGCCACAGTTTGGCCACCCCTGCTATTAAGGGGCTGGATTCTGCAAGTCTGTCCTGGTAGCAAAGAAGCTTTCTGCTTGCACAAGGAGCCCTTCACTGATGTACTCAGAGAGCCTCATTTTGGCAAGGCTCTTCCCACCCAAGAACAGCGCTTTCCTCAACTTGTGGGCTGTAGCAGCTGCTATTTGATCTGGAAGGGATTGAGTCATCAGGAAGGCTTGATCTAGTTTGTGCCACAGGCAGCTAATGAGACTTTACAATTTGTGGCATCCTCCAGCCAGTTCAGGGGGGCTTGAGTGAGCACTGTGTTGCGGGCGTCCATACAGATTTCCATATCAGCTGCTCGGGCAGAAGACTACCTACCTGCACGGATCCTTCCTTCTTGACTGGATACAAAGGATGTGACTTACGTAGCATGAGCTGGACTACTTTTTCTGTGTGTGCATCCCCTGGCCTTTGGTCCTGTTGTGTATCAGACAATTTTAGTTACCAGCTCCTTTGAGTAGAACTGTCCCAATTTTAACCCTGTTGAACGTTTAAAAAAATGTAGATGCTGTGTTGTTTTCTTTGTCTCCCCAGCCTGGAAATAAACAAAAGGTCTGCATTAGAAACATTCTAAAATAAACTCATGTTGTGTCTTCTCGTCTGTGTCACAGATGAGTTTTAAGTGAACGTGATTTGTGACTTAACAAGTTGGTGAGGACTAATGAGTGGCATCCTAAGAAAGGGCCTTCTTGGTTGTGGCACCATAGCGATGGAATTCCCTCACCAGAGATTAATGTGTCTCTTTCTATCACTTTTTATTATCCCACTGGCCAAGGCTTTTCTGTTTTGTTTGGCATTCCCTCACTGACACCTCCCCCCCTTCCACTTGTGCATCTACATATTCATATGTACTTTAAAACTTGTTAATGTTTTTGATTGATTCCTTGGGGATTCTGAGCTGGGTGAGGGAACATATCTGCAGTTAGCCCCATAAAGCCATCCATCCATGGACAACAGAGGAGGGAATGCTATTTACTATCTAGTCCTCCACCCCTACCATGTCTATTGACAGATGAGCTCAACAGGGTTCTGCATGAAGAAGATCTAAGATCTGCTCCCTGAAATACAGCTGTTGTCTTAGAACTGGATATCAGGCTTGGCTGTGGGCTAGAATAGATTACCTCTTTGTTGCACTGCTGCCAAGGGATGGCCCCCTGGCATGGCACTCTGGCAGTGGACAACCGAGGAAACATAGGTTGCCATTTTCTGAGTGAAAGCCAGAGGAGCTTTGTGGCAGCTGGGTTAGGAGAGGTTTATTTTCTTCTTGGGGCTATTACTGTATGTCCACTGCATCTCGGGCTTAGCATTTGGGGAACAGATATTGAAATAGTGTGCAGTGTTGGGAAACAGCTGTGGTGAGAGGAGCTTGATATGGCAAACAGCTGGAGAGATGTGAGGGTAGACATGTAGGTGATCTCTGGTATATTCAAAGGCGGGCATAAAGAGGCTCAGTTTCTTCACTTCCACTTTGATGTGCTTTGGTCTGAGTGATCAAAACTCTGCTGATAACTCTGTTGCTGTCAACAGGATTCTGTCTTAATTGATGCCAGTTGGATTCAGGCCTGTTATCAGCCCTGAACTGGGGGGCTGGGAGGGGGCACCCACTCAATTGAGGTTTTCTTCTGCAGCCTCTTGGGAGAGAAGGGCCAGCATTTAGCTTTCTGCACCTAAGTTACTGGTGCTGTACTTGGCCCTTAGAGTTGAACCCCTTGTATTGGTAAGATCATTTTCTTTGACGGTGAAGCACAATAAAATCGGAGTCCAGTAGCACCTTTAAGACCAACAAAGATTTATTCGAGGCGTGAGCTTTTGAGTGCAAGCATTCTTTGTCAGACTATGAACTGACCATCATAATAGTAGGAATATATAAGCAAAAGTTAAAAGTTAATTGACAGTGAAGTTTGTTATTGCTACACTTTTCTGATGATACTTTCAGATTTTTTAAATAGGATTTAACAGAAAAGATCACAATATGGTGGCCGGGCATTTGGAGACCGAATGGATATTGGAAACCCTCGCTCGTTCGCTGATCAGACTGTTTCCATCAACTGGAGAGTCAGTGGTATAGGATTAGTCCTGCAGAGTCTCAAAGTTCTTCTTCCTCCTATGACTTTTAATATTTTATTTCCCAGCACTGAGTGAGATCATATATCGTTCTGCAGTTGGGTGTCATTAGTATGTCAATGAGCCCCAGTCTGGCATTTCTGTGTCTAAGAGCCTCTTGCAGCTACTGACTGCCTGAAGCTGTGATTAAGAGGACCAAACGGAAACAGAGTCTAGACTGATGTGGAGATTATATTGGATGGGACTGATTGACTGGCCCTGGGTAGGGTGTGTCGGACAACTCATGCAAAGTTTTTGGACCTAGTCTTTCAAGTTAGGGTGCAAGCTGTTGCTGAGATTCGCATTGTTCACACAAATTACCTTCCTGCCTGAACTCTTCAAACAGCAACAAGGATCCATACAGTTGTGATTTCTATCCTGGACTGCAGCATGTGGGGGGTGGGGCTTCCATTCAAAAAAATTACGAAGCTACAGAGCAGTCGGGTCCAGCTGCTTTGAGCACGTATCACTTGCTCTGAAATGGCTTCGTATTTGCTTCTGGCCTCAGTTTAAAAGTACTCTTATCTTCAGAGCCTTTGGGCAGTTAAGGATGTATGTTCTTGAAGGACTAGCTCTCCTGGTTATAGCCCTTGTTCCAGTTGCATTCCTCTGGCCAGTAGTTTATCATGGTAAAAAGGTAAAGGTATCCCCTGTGCAAGCACTGAGTCATGTCTGACCCTTGGGGTGACGCCCTCTAGCGTTTTCATGGCAGACTCAATACGGGGTGGTTTGCCAGTGCCTTCCCCAGTCATGACCGTTTACCCCCCAGCAAGCTGGGTACTCATTTTACCGACCTCGGAAGGATGGAAGGCTGAGTCAACCTTGAGCCGGCTGCTGGGATTGAACTCCCAGCCTTATGGGCAAAGCTTTCAGACGGCTGCCTTACCACTCTGCGCCACAAGAGGCTCTCTCCTATAAATCTGGCTACTGGTAAACCCTTCTCTTCATCTAATGATACCATTACTATATGTCTATACTGGGAAGTCACACCAAACTGGTTTATCCATGGTGCTTTCCAAATGGGGGAAGGCTTGTGTGGTTACGCATAGCTGTGCTCATATAGCATAGCACTAACAGGGCTCCAAAATGGCCTCCTCTGTGCCACTGGGATTTGTAAAAGTTTTTCTTTGAACATTATTATAATTGGGGGTGGGTGATGTATCTGTTGGAATGGGATTCCCCCTCCCCCTCCCTTGCAGCTATGCAGGTTTTGCTATGATCTTTGCTGGAACTTCACATCAAAGCAGGTTTGGGATAGGCAGGGCATAGTCTGGTAGCTTTAGTCCCATGCATGGTCTGGTAGCTTTAAAAAAGGTAAAGGTATCCCCTGTGCAAGCACCGAGTCATGTCTGACCCTTGGGGTGACGCCCTCTAGCGTTTTCTTGGCAGACTCAATACGGGGTGGTTTGCCGGTGCCTTCCCCAGTCATTACCATTTACCCCCCCAGCAAGATGGGTACTCATTTTACCGATTTACCGACCTCGGAAGGATGGAAGGCTGAGTCAACCTTGAGCCGGCTGCTGGGATTGAACTCCCAGCCTCATGGGCAAAGCTGTCAGACGGCTGCCTTACCACTCTGAGCCACAAGAGGCTCATTCTGGTAGCTTTAGTCCCACTTATTTTGCCAGTAACTGTGGCCAGCACCTTTAGAGTCTGGACATGACAAGATGGGGATCTATTCAGTCAGTCAGTCAGTCAGTAACCTTTTATTGGCATAAAATGTATAAGACATATAAAAATAGGGTTTAAAATTTCAACAAAATAGTAAAATGGGGTTACATAACCAAACAGATCTTAAAATGATTAAATAAACTATAAAAGATAAAATACAAGGTAGGCAGCATATTATAAAAGCATCTTAGTTAAAACTCTGGCAACTAAAATGGTTATCTCTGGGTCTTTGTCAGAGAGCAGAAATTGCAAGGTCATAGATTTACTTACAGAAGGCTTGTTTCCCAGCAAGGCAACAAAGCTGTCATCCCGACACTGCTCATATAAGGGGCAATCTAACAAAATGTGTGAGACAGAGTCAGGGCAACCAGAACCACACGGACAGAGTCTCGCATGGTATGGGATATGGTGGAATCTTCCCTCTAAGACCTTTGAGGGGAAAGCATTCATTCGTGCCAGGAGAAAAGCTCTTCTCAGGGGTGGGACATCAAGGAGATGGGGGATCTATTCATTCAGAGATAGAATAGGGCAAGATGGGAATGGAGAGATTCCCATCTTGCCATGTACTACCTCTGAAGATGTCGGCCACAATTACTGGCAAAACGTGTGGGACTAAAGCTACAGGACCAGAACCACACAGCCTGGAAAACCCACCACAGCAGAACCATCTACAGTTTGCACAGGCATCTGCATTCAGAGTTCATGGGCAACTGGAGCTTGAGTCATGGTTTCCTGATCCCAGAAACCTTTGGTGGCACTCTCTGTGTGATTGGAGGAGGACTGAAGCATGCTGGGAAGCACAGCAGTAAATTCTGTTTGCACCCATCCCATGACCTCTGAATGCGGTCCCTGTTTCGACACAGGAACCATGTTTAAACAGCAAGTATTGCAAGAAAATGCAGAGTTAAGATTAATGAGCAGAATTGAAACCTAAGTGACAGGAGGAATATTTGCACTGTAGTGTGGGAACGTTCAAACAAAGGATCTAGGACACTTCTGAAAGAGCCAGGCTGTCCTGTGGACCCTACTCACACTGGGAAATAGCTTTCCTTCTTTCCTTCTTTCCTTCTTTCCTTCTTTCCTTCTTTCCTTCCTTCCTTCCTTCCTTCCTTCCTTCCTTCCTTCCTTCCTTCCTTCCTTCCTTCCTTCCTTCCTTTCTTTCTTTCTTTCTTTCTTTCTTCCTTCCTTCCTTCCTTCCTTCCTTCCTTCCTTCCTTCCTTCCTTCCTTCCTTCCTTCCTTCCTTCCTTCCTTCCTTCCTTCCTTCCTTCCTTCCTTCCTTCCTTCCTTCCTTCCTTCTCTCTCTCTCTCTCTCTCTTTGATTTGCTTCCCACCACTATTGAGGAACTGTCTCACAGTGGGTTACAATCACAGAACATAAAACCCCCAGGGTCATAAGGCATAACCCCCCCCCCCCCCAAATTAAAAACCTGCAGTTACTAAAAACTAGATTGCAGCATAAAAGCTCCACCTTCCCCCACCTCATGAGATGGAGATAGTTTTGCTGGCTTTAGTTGGCAACCTCCTTATAAATGTAGTCCAAGGTTAGGCCTTCTTGTTGTTCCTACAGGATTTATCTGCTGCCTTTCAACACAGAGGATCCTGCCATCTTGTTGAAGTGCCTTTAGGCAAACTTTTCATATCAACATCATTTTCTAAGTTTTCATTGGATAAAGCCTCTTGATTCATCGTTTCATCTGAGCCAACATATTTTGTTACAGCTGTAGGTTTCCTTTTAGTACGTGTTGATCCTAATGATTTGGCTTTTTCAGGAGAGCTACTACCCTCTTCCCTGCTGTTTTCTGTTGAAGCTGAAATATTTCCAGGCATATTAACTTTATCTGTATTTTTTCTCACCAATACTCTTAGAGGAGAATTTGCACCCTCAGATTCTTCAGAGGAGTCAGCCAAAAAGTCTTGAAGTATTCAGCTTGCTTTCACTTTAAACAAATTGATTCTGTCCCTCAGTTCAACCACTATGTGATGTGCTCTACACCAGCAACACTTTAGTTGTCCAATGGATTACTTCCCCAGAGAGCCAGCTTGGGTAGTGCTTAAGAGTGGCAGCCTCTAATCTGGTGCACCACATTTGATTCTCCACTCCTCCACATGCAGCCAGCTGGGTGACCTTGGGCCAGTCACTGTTCTCTCAGCCCCACCTACTTCACAGGTTGTCTGTTGTGGAGAGAGGAAGGGAAGGCGATTGTAAACCATTTTGAGACTCCAGGTAGTAAAAAGCAGGACACATAAAAACAGCTCTTCACTAGGTGAAAGGTAATTTCTGAGAAATATGTTGGGTTGATCATGCTTGAAGCATGGGTGAGGGTCAACTTAAACCATGTCTTGCACTTTCTTGGCAGTGCTTTACTCTGGATCCTGTTTGTCTGCTTCTCCTTCCCAGGCCCTTGTCATCCATCTTGTCCAGGTGGTGGGGGGGGGGGGGGAAGGCTTGGAATCCCAAGTTTGATGTCTCTTCTCCCCCCCCCCCCCCTTTCCCATCTAGCTTTAAACTATACATTGAAATTTGGATGGGCAAGCAGTAACTTTGCGAACTACTTCCCAGAAATGCTGGATTTCTGTGGAAGTTCAGGGGGGCAGGAGGCTTAGCTAGATGGCAGACAAGCTGATACCTCCCCTCTTCTCCCCCCATAAGCTCTTTTCCTGCATTGTACAACCTCTGGACAATCTGCTAGGCTGTGTTCTCATAATTAGGAAGTGACAATGTGGCTTTGACAGGCGCTCTGGGTGCCTATTGTAAGCTGACAGGTCATGTTGGAACATGCCCCGGAGTCATCTACTGTATGCTGGGATTCCACAACGGATACCAGAGAAAGTCCTTGCAGAGCATGTTGACAGAGAACAACGTGGCAGTTGACTCTTAAGAGTTTGGGTAGTTTTTGTTGCACACTGGCTGTTCTTGACCAAGGACCTGTTTTGCCTGCTCTACAGTAGCTGTCCAACAAAGTTGCTTATTACACTAGGTTTTATTATGGGATGGGGGGAAGCCATACCTTAATGATAAAGCATATTCTTTCCATGTACAACCATTAAGCTTGCACGTGCAATACTGTACAGATTCTGATTTTTTATATTTTAAAGCTGTTTTTAAATTTTAAAGCGCGCTAAATAATTAATATTTGTATTCTGATTTTCTTTTTTCTTTTTTGTTCAGCCTTATGGGTCCCTGACTTGTTATCTCAGGCTGGGGTTTTGTTCCCTTTCTGTTTTGCATATTCTTTGTCTGTCCACCCCTTTCTAAGGTGCCAGCATCAACCGCCCCGCCATCCTTGGCTAAGAATATCCCAAGCAGCAGAAGATTCACAAAACTGCTTTGTGTCCAGGAGCAGGCAGCAGGGGGGATAATGGACTGATGGCCCGCCACAGCACATGGCGTCATCACTGGCTCAAAGTGATGCCCTCCACCTCTTCTCTCACAAGTGCAGTGGTTTATGCTAGAGCCAACAGCACTTGCATCGTTCTTTGCAATCGTTTGAGGACAGCCTGTTCTATAGTATTATAACAGGTGGAAGAGAATGCCAGGAATGTGTTTCCTTTCTCCACTCCTGATACGCAAGCCACTCAAGATGCCTGGTTGAAACAAGCCAACGGCTCATTTAACTTGCATGCTGCCCTTTAGGAACTTTAGACTCAGTGAGGTTCCCGTTTGTTTCAGCACAGTTTGCTTACGGTTACTGGCGGATTGGGTCCGATGATAACTAGTGGAGAACGAGAGGCATCTGGCTTGCACATCTCTGGAGTGTTAAGTCTAATACTGGTTTTGCCCCATGGGCTGCATTAATCAAAGCATTCTGAAATTCTTGGCCCTAATATGCTGGCGTCATCCAAAGACATTGTGTGTGTGGGTAAAATGGTATCATATCAAAGCTGCTATGGGGTGAACCCGTGGGGTTTTCAAGGCAAGAGACATTCAGAGGTGGCTTTCCATTGTTTACCTTGGCCTAGCAACTCTGGACTTCCTATTTAGAAGAAGAGTTGGTTCTTATATGCCGCTTTTCTCTACCCAAAGGAGTCTAAAGCAGATGCTAGCCACCTTCCCTTTCTTCTACCCACAACAGACGCCCTGTGAGGGAGGCGAGGCTGAGAGAGCCCTGAGGTTACTGCTCGGTCAAAACAGCTTTGGTGAGCCCAAGGCCACCCAGCTGGCTGCATGTGGTGGAGCCTGAAATCAAATCTGGCTCACCAGATTAGAAGTCTGCACTCCTAATCAGAAAAAGCCCTAATTTTGGTTGACGGCAGTCGCACCTGCCTTGGCAGCTTCCCATCCAAATACTGACCAAGGCTGATCAGGTTGACAAAATCAGGCTTACTAGAGACGCTGCTCAGCTGTAGATCAAGTGCTGGCCACTTGATTGCTAAGAAGATCTTTAAATACACGTATGATATTTTGAATGGAGAATGCTGCTTTCTACTTGGTCAGATCTTTAGGTTAGTATTATCTAACCAAGAACAGGTTTTCAAGAGGTTGGCCAGGGAAAGGCCCTTCCCAGCACCTGAAGTCCTTTACTTGGAGGCCAGGGATGGACCTTTATCACCTTCTGTGAAGAGAGCATGAACACCACTAAGTCCCATTCCCTTCCTCAAACAAGAAGCCATCACTCTTCCATGGAAGTTCACTGGGTGACTTTGGGCCAGGTACACATTCTCAGCCCACAGAGATGATGTGATGACAGAATGGAAGGGAGACCAGAGACCAGAGTAAGTTCCTTAAGTCCCTATCAATAGCTGTAATTACAAGTGATTGCATAACAACAGCCTAATTTACTAATAGTAGAGAGAGTGGTAAGAGCCTCTTGTGGCGCAGAGTGGTAAGGCAGCCGTCTGAAAGCTTTGCCCATAAGGCTGGGAGTTCAATCCCAGCAGCCGGCTCAAGGTTGACTCAGCCTTCCATCCTTCCGAGGTCGGTAAAATGAGTACCCAGCTTGCTGGGGGGTAAACGGTCATGACTGGGGAAGGCACTGGCAAACCACCCCGTATTGAGTCTGCCATGAAAACGCTAGAGGGCGTCACCCCAAGGGTCAGACATGACTCGGTGCTTGCACAGAGAGAGTGGTCAGAATGCCTGTTTGTACTGGCAAGATACTCTGTAAAAGATCCAAAACACACACAAAACGTAGGATTTTTTAAATAATAGGAAACCAAAAACTGCACAAAACAGTCTGCTAAATTTCATATGGTTTAGAACTCTATATCAGCATAGGTCAGACAGTTTCAGGCTATGATCTTAATTCCTTTTCTAAACACAATGCCTGCTGGAGGACGCACGGATTATGCAAGCAGGGGTAGAGCCAGTGTCATGGTGCACCTCTGGCTTTCTGGGACAATCCAGGCTGACAATAAGAAAAGCCCATAGTGGATCACACATCTATCATAACAGCAAACAGAATCAAATGCACAGGGTCCCTCCTAAGGCTGAGAGCAAACACAGAACATCCTAAGAGAAGCACTGCATGGCTTGTCCTCTGGGATTTTGGTTTGGGGCAACATGGCTACTTGCAGCCTGTGTCTGTAGAGTTAAGACTAGGGATACTAGCCTCCAGGGGAACCTGAGGATCCTCTGGAATAGAGTTATCAGCTCTGGGTTGGGAAATACCTGGAGACTTTGGGGGTGAAGCCAGAAGTGGGCAGGATTTTGGGTGGAAAGGGACCTTGGGGGAGTCAAATGCTATTGAGTCCCCCCTTCAAAGCAGCCATTTTCATCAGGACTGAATGGCATTGTAGCCCACTGAGGTCCCTGTCTTCCCCAGGCCCCATCCCTAAATTTCTAGGAGATTCCCAACTTGATGGCAACACTGTTCCCCCTGACTCCATCCTCAGCCAATGGCCACCCACAGAAAGCAATCTATTATCTAAAGGCCTGTTGTGTGATGGGATGGGGGCCCAGGAGGGACACAACATTTTGTGTCCCCTAGCCCAACTTCATTCATCAGCACACCCGAAGGTTTAGAAATAGAGGCGTGTTGTCTCTTGTCATGCTTTTCCTCCAGCAGAAGAGTCGGTGGGAGGCTCCAGTGGGCCAGAGGAGGGGCTTCAGATTTGCCTAGAGAGATGCCGGTGGATTTGAAAGGGTTTCCTGCTTTTTAAAGTGGATTGGGTTAATCCTGGTTTGACTGGTTTGGCCTCATTTTAGATGCTGCATGGGATGACTCAGAGAAGATTAGCATTTCAAAGTGCTGCTTTGACACAACAGGCCCATTTACATTTTAAGCCTGGGCTGGAGGAAGTCTTCAGAAGGGAAAGAAATGCTGCACTAATTCATTCCTAATGTATGTGAGTGTAAGTAACACAAATTACACACACACAGGGAAATTTCTTTGAAACAGGCATGGTGGGCACCTGCTACAGTTGTGTGTACCTTCTGGTCCTCCCCTCCTTCTCCCCAAAAGCATCTCACTCCAGCCAACCCTGACCTTCATCTCCATGGAGCAAAAGGTGCTTTGAAGACAGGGTTGCCAACCATGCACTAGAAAGTTCCTGGAGGTCTGGGGGTAGAGTTTGGATGGGGGAGGGAGTTCAGCAGTGAGCCCACCCGCCAGATGACCTCTGTAGTCTGGAAAGCTGCTGTCATTCCAGATCTCCAGCTGCTACCCTATCCAAAGAAGGGAGGTTTACAAAGAGGCCAGGACACCTTTCCAAGGAGCACTCATTGCTGTTGAAGCGTCCTGCTACCGTTTTGTGATGTCAGCACTGCTGCAACAATTCTGTGCTGCCAGATTCAAATCCAATAGAAGGAGAGCTGATCTTTATACCCTGCTTTTCACTACCCAAAGGAGTCTCAAAGAGGCTTACCTTCGCCTTCCCTTCCTCTCCCCACAACACACACTCGGTGAGATAGGTGGGACTGAGAGAGCTCTGACAGGACTGCTCTGTGAGAACAGCACTATCAAGGCTGTGACAAGCCCAAGGTCACCCAGTTGGCTGCATGTGGAGGAGAAGGGATAAAATCTGGCTTGCTAGATTAGAAGCTGGCTCTTGGTGCTGCCGGACTCAAATCTAATTGCTTTCGTGCAGGCCAATATGGCTACCTTCTGAAACCATTTTGTGGTGGCGCTGACTTCTATTTCCCATAATTCTGCAGGTGCTCGCATATGCTCTGCGAGTCTGGGAACCCCTGGCTGAAGGTGTCTGAAACCAGTGCTGTGGACAGCCATGCAAAGCGCCTCCCTTGTGGAACTTATTTGTGGGAGTCATGAAGCCTTATTTTAAACGAGCCCCTCGCTACTGAGTGTGTTGAGACCTGAAGCGCATTTGCCTTTTGAATTACTGTGGAAAACTCATTTCATTCTTGTCCTCCAACTCATGTTGGTACACTAAAATCATTGGGAATGTAGGTAGGCAAGGATTTTCTTCCTGTGTCTGATCTCCATTGAAAAATGACAACACAGCGGGCTTCACGCACCTTACCTCAAAAAGCCTTACAAACCCCAGCGAGGTTGACCTAGATCAGCCTTTACCAACTTTTATACCATTGAGAAGACCCCAAAACAGTCTTCAGGGTTTGAGAAACCCAAGAAGTGGCCCAATGATGCAGAATATGGTTAGGAAACATAACTGAGGACACACCTACCTGGGGCCCCTCCCCACCAGGCCCATTGGCCATTTTGGGAAGGGGTCATATCACCCGATAAATATTTAACAAATTAAAAAAATATAAAAAGATTTAATTAACTCCCGCCCATTCGGGAAACCCTTCCAGGGCTGTCAAAAAAGCCCAGGGTTTCACAAAACCCTTGTTCAGAAAGCCTGACCTAGATTATGGAATGTCGCACCACTTAGAAAGTTCACTGTAAAGGCAAGAGTCAAACCAGGGATGCCACTCAAGCTCCCAACAGCATTCTGGCAACTCTCAGTGGTTGTTCCTCGAATTGTGAATCATTAATAGCATCCACCAGAGCCCAAAGAGAATTACTCAGTGAGGACAGCTCTAATAGAACTGTGACTAGACCAACATCACTCAGCTGGCTACATGTGGAGGATGAGTAGGGAAACAAACCTAGTTTTTCAGATTAGAGTCTGCTGCTCTAGAAGAAGAGTTGGTTCTTATATGCCCATTTTCTCTACCTGAAGGAGCTTCAAAGCGGCTTACAGTCACCTTCCCTTTCCTCTCCCCACAACAGACACAACAGAGGTAGGTGAGGCTAAGAGAGCCCTGATATTACTGCTCGGTCAGAAGAGCTTTATGCTGTGGTGAGCCCAAGGTCACCCAGCTGGCTGCATGTGGGGGAGTGCGGAATCGAACCCAGCTCGCCAGATGAGAAGTCTGCACTCCTAACCACTACACCAAGCTGGCTTTCAAAAAAGCTATTGGGAATATTTTGTAATCTCACCTTTCGTCCAGTTTTATGGTTCTTTCATGCCAGTGTTTGTCCTCACAACAGCCCTGTGATGTAGGTTATACTGTGAATCTGTGACTTGTTCAAGGTCACCTGGTGAGTTTCCTAGCCATGTGGGTGGTTTAACGCAGGTCTCCCTGACCAGAATTCAACAGTCTAGACCTCATTGGCTCTTAAATGCCTGATTTTGTCCATGTACAGCTGTCAAGTTACAGCTGACTCATGGTGACTCCAACAAGGGGCTTTCAAGGCAAGTGACAAGCGGAGGTGGTTGGGAAATATCTGGAGATTTGGGGGGGGTGGAGCCTGAGAAGGGCAGGGTTTGGGGACTCTATAGTTTAATGCCATAGAGTTCACCTTTCAAAGTGGCCATTTTCTCCAGGGCCCATTTAGCATACACTAGATAATGTGCTTTCAATGCACTTTTGAAGTAGATTTTCCAGTTCTACACAGAAAAATCCAGTTGCAAAAGCACACTGAAAGTGCATTATCCAGTGTGTACGGAATCAGGTGAACTGCTCTCTGTCACCTTTAGATCAGTTGTAAAAGTGGGTGATCTCCAGCCACTACATGGAGGTTAATATAACAAAGGGAGGAACACACAGTGTAGGAGTGAAACAAAGAGAAATGCTAATAACAATAAACATCAAGTAATTCATGAACTTGTCACAGTTTCTTCCTTCCCTGAAAATATTGAATTGATGGCAGAATTCCTTTGAAGAAAACAACTGAAAACGTTTTGGTCTGTACCTTCTTCAGCTCAGTTCAGTATCAAAGTAAATCAAAAGCTGTTGTATGTCCCAGTCAAACATAAAAATGGTGGCTGGCCAAGAACCTATAGTGGGTTTCTCAATTACTGCCCTGATGTGCTCTCTCAGTGACATTCAGTACAGACAGAAATGTTTTCAATTCTTTTCCTCAAGCAAATTCTGCTATCAATTAAATATTTTTATCAAAGGAAGAAACTGAGACAAGTGTATGAATTATTTGATGTTCACTGTTATTAGCATTTACTACCTGGCGACTGGCAAACTTTACTCTGCAGATTCAAATGAGTAGCCATGCAGAATCTTCCTTGGTTGTCTTCCACTCAAGCACGGACCCTGGTTAGCTTCTGAGAACTGATGAGACAGGGCTATACCATGCCACCTTCCTTCCCCAAAGTGGCTGCTCACTCATTTGACATTTTAATGAGCTAATCCATTAAGTATCCAAGCTCTATTTTTTAGCTAATTATTTTTTAGCTAATTATTCTCAGTTGTTATAATGTAAACTGTCCAGAGCTGGATGAAAGTGTGGTATAAAAATCCAAATAAATAAATAAGTTCAGAAGTGAGGTCATCATGTCATGTCAGCAACATTGGGGTGATGTTCTAGTATTTGGGCAAAAACCTCAATGATAGAAGCCAAATTTACTATAGAATTTTTGCCCAAGCACCAGAGCACCGCCCTGACATTGCTTCATGATGATATTACTTCCGGGTCATGTTGGAAATGATGCAGACATGTAGCTGCAGTGTCGACTGGGCCTCCCTCCCGCTCTTGGTAAGGCTCCCCATCCCCTGCCAGTTACCAGGAAGGACCAAGTAACACTTAAATTTTTGTTTTTAAATGTATGCAACAAGGTTTGAATTTACTTATATCACAGTCCCTAACCCAAAAGAGCAACAGGATATAAAAACAAAGGAACCCCCCTGACTTCCCTGCAGGGTCCACAAATATTGAGACACAACCAGAGAAACTCTCCTTTTGGCCGTTGCAAGACAATAACATTAGTGTGTGTGGGGAGGTGATGAGACAGATGTCTCAAGGCTTTGGAAAAGCAGAGGCGACCCCCCCCCCCAGTCCTCTCACACAGCAAAGAGAGATCCCTCAATCCCTCCATAAAACAAGGAAAATCTTCTGTGTGCCAAGTAGATGCGTGGCCACTGAGTCATGACCCCTCCCATATATGTGGAGGGAATGGCAGGCAAAGGTTTGTACGGGACTGAAGGAATTCTCAGAGATGCTTTAGAAAGGGAAATTACAGGTACTCCCAAGGAGTCCAAGTGTGCAATCTTCTGCAATCACACTCCTACATATCTGTATAGCTTCCTGAAAGACTTTACGTGCCACTTCCTAATAAAGGGCTCACAACAATAATTGTTTGGACAACATACATTTTATGCATTATGAATCAACATGTCAGTAAAGTTAAACTGCATAGTCTATGCAGGGGTGGCCAAAAAACTGCAGTTTTCTATATGTCAATGGACTACAATTCCCATGAGCCTCTGCTGGCATGAGAATTGCCATCCATAGACATCTGGAGAACCACAATTTGTGGCCATTCTTGGTCTTTGGGTTTTCTTATACTGGCTCTTTCTTGATTTGAGCTGGTTTATTCTCAGCATCAGCCTGTGCAAGTCCCATGCCTTCTGATGTAGTCATTATGACCTAATGCTTATAGTTAAGTCCTATAATACGCCTGGTGCTCTACAGAGGTGCAGAACCCAGCCATTTAGTAGTGTTCTGAAGACCAAGGGCCCTTGAAGGAGGGTGCTGATAATCTAAAACTGCCTGCAGATGTTTCCCCAGACCAAAGCAATGGCTTCTTCAGGGCCGTTGAACGTTTGCCTCACCATTCACATACTGGTCTGGTCATTCTAGCATCCCACAGATGCCTCCAACAGAATTTAAGTGACTGGTGTTTTTTGGAGTCCATTTGCCTCTGGAGCTCTAGGATGCTGTAGAAACAGGAGTTGGCAGTTTTGAGGGAACAGGGATGGGGAGAGATGAGGGGTTTGCAAAGATGCAGGCACCTTGAGATGCAGAAATATGTCTGGTAACATAAGGTAGAGTAGTGGATAAGGTTGCCAGCTCTGGGAAATACCTGGATACTTTGGGTTAGAGATAGGTGTATGTGGGATTTGGGTCAGGAAGGAATCTCAGTAGAGTATAATGCTATGGAGTCCCTCCTCCAAAGCAGCCATTTTCTCCAGGAGAACTCATCTCTGTCATCTGGAGATGAGCTGAAAAATGGGGGGGGGGATCCTCAGGTTCCACCCAGGGACTGGGTCTGCTGCTCTGCTAAGTCTCTGTTTGCTGCCACTTGTGCTCTTCTTCTAACTTTATCAATACAGCACAGATTACAAGGTCTGCTATGCCTTCTCCTTCAAAGGAAACCTGCCCAGGAAATGGCCTCAGCTGGGGGAATGGGGGAGTATGTAACCCTTTAGAAAGCATTAGCATAGATAGTTGCAGAGGAATGGTTTGTCTGCTGTATGGAAACGTTACAGTCAGGTTAGACTGGTTTTTTGAGGGGGTAAGTCCTTTGTGTATCGAAAACAAGGATTTTAAAGAGCTTTTGAAACAAAATAAAGCAGTGATTTCCCGCTTGCTGAAGAGGTTTAGGGTTTTTTTTTAATTCAAAGGATAAATAAACTAGGCCATCTATAGATAATAAGCAAAGTATCTTTTACATTGAATGGAAAGATGCATTTTCTCAAAGTAAAGCATACTACTATATAGCTTCAGGTGGGCCTTTGTGCTGGTCTGCAGCAAAAGAACACACAAACACTTCTACCCAGAACAAAATTTAGTTGGTCTTAAAGGTGCCACTGGACTCAGATTTTGAGAGTCCTGTCAGGGCTCTCTCAGCTTCACTTCACTCACAGGGTGTCAATTGTGGGGAGAGGAAAGGGGAGGCGATTGGAAGCCGCTTTGAGACTCCTAGTAGAGAAAAACAGCATATAAAAACAACTCTTCTTGTTCTCCTGTAGGGTTTGGCTGTGGCCTGTTGAGTCTATTTCTTTATTTTGTCCCATTCCCACCCGCCAACAGTATCACAACTTCAAAGACAGACTTCAGTTCCACTGCTTTGAAACAGAAAGGGGGTCTTTAAACACAAGACTGAAAGGCCTGCAAATAACAAGTAGGTGAAGCAGAACGCACTGTCTAGCACCCTTCAGAAATTCATCTCCGGATGAGACAATCCCTGGGCTTCCCTCTCCTTCCTCACCGCGCACAGCTTTCCGACTGCTGCGTGTCAGTGAAATCAACATCCTGCTGCTGGCCTATCCGTAACCAAAAGTCAGCTGGAAGAAAATGTGGAGGAGGGGGAGGAATCCACTACTGGAGGCAGGGCAGGTCAGTCCTCTCCCTTTTTGATCTTAAAATCACCCCCCTCATATTCCTATGCGTGGCAGACCTGTATTTCAAGTGGCAAATTTGCCACCTGCTACTTCTGGGAGAAATAAATAAACTCACCCTGGTGAGTTTATTTATTTATTTCTTGTTGAATTTGCCACAAGGTTCCCTGTTCTTTTTGTTACTTCTGGGAGAAAAGCAACTTCTTTGGCCCTTCAGCGTAAAGCCAGTCACCAGGTTTTTTTCACCGCTAGCATGACCTCTCTTTGTGCCATCCCCCCACCCATTTGAGCATTTCTCATCAATATTCTATATAGATCCATTTAATATTTTTGGCCTGCAGCTGAAACACAGCTGGTTATCTCAAATCAATATGTAATTTTTCATCTCTTTGAGAGCTGGCTGTGTGCCCCTTCGCCCCGTCCTCTCTGCCTGTTATCTCTCCCATTTCTTCTTTCCCTGTTAGACTTTACCCTTTGTTTGTTTTCTGCGATTCACTTAGAAAATGTGTGTGCTACTTCTATGGAGACCTGTTCATGCTTGCTTGCAAGTAAAAGCACTACCAGGAGATAATAAAAACAACTACATGAATGATCGGCATTTATTTATAATTACAGTTCTATACCGCCGCTCCCTGCATAGCTGGCAGTATAGAAAAAAAGCCATTAAAAGCAGCCCACATATAAAATCAACATCAAACAACTATAGAGCAGCCTAAAAATATCCATAACACTGACCTTAGGCTATAGAAGCAGGCCATTAAAAAGCATTAAAAAGGGGGGGGGAAAGAAATGCTTTGATCGGGTGCCTAAAAGAATATAAAGTAGAGGCCAGTTGGGCCGCATTCCAAAGTGGAGGGGCCACCACTGAAAAAGGCTCTGATCCCCAAAGATCTATTTGTGTCATATTACCTTGCATTTATCTCAAGAAGAGTTCTTCACTACCTGAATAAGTCTCAAAGTGGCTTACAATCACCTTCCCTTCCTCTCCCCACAAGAGACGCCCTGTGAGGTAGGTGGGGCTAAGGGAGCTCTGACAGGACTGGTCTGTGAGAATAACACTATAAGGCAGTGGTCCCCAACCTTTTTTAGGCTGGGGACCAGCAGGGCAACTGCCCTGCCCGCGCATCGCGCATGCGCGCCCGGGGCCCTGATTCCCTCTCCCCCCCTCCCGCAGTAAGAAGCTTCCCGGGCCTCAAGCTTGTGGCCTGGGAAGTTTTTTATACTGCGGGGGGGGGGGGGCGGGGAGAGGGAACCGCAGCCCGGCGCCATGGCCTTCGCGGCCCGGCACCGGGCCACGGCCCGCAGGTTGGGGACCACTGCTATAAGGGATGTGATGAGCCCAAGGTTACCCAGCTGACTGCATGTGGAGGTGCAGGGAATCAAACCCGGCTTGCCATATTAGAAGCTGCCGCTCTGAACCCTTATACCAAACTGGCTCTCTCACAGTAGAATAGAGCCTTACAAAATGTTCAAAGCACTTTGCATACCATCTCAGTAATTCTCGCTTGGACTGGCCGTATAAAGTAGGCTGTAATTGTCATATCAAAAATGAGGTTACACCCTCCGTTGACCCTCAGCAATTCAGAAGTACCGCCGCCACTCCTCCACTTAACTTCTTTGTTTGGGACACATTTGCAAAGCACATCTACATTATTTTGCCTCTACTCAACATCAAATGCAAGACTTTCACCCAGTTCACACGGAACACGTTTATATTTTCCATTTTCAATATTTACATGTGTATAGTGCTACTAAGCAAGGAGATGCATTTCATGGTCATGAAGTAGAGTCACACCCAAATAAGCCATCCACCTCCTCCACCTCCTCCACCTCCTCCTCCTTCCAGCCTCCACTCTTTCCTGGCCTGGCAGTTCACTGGGATCCTAACCCATAGCTTGAGAATTATCTTCCTGTGATTAAATAGTGCACACTCTCAAGCAAGTGTGCATAGGCTTACTGCCAGTGATCTGAGATAGTCTATTGTCCCAAGCAAACCTGATAATGGAAGCTCCACAGGGTCAGCCCTGGTTAGTACTCGGATGGGAGACCACCAAGGAAATCCAGGTTGCCATGCAGAGCCAAACAATGGCAAACTCCTCTGTCTCTTGCCTTGAAAACCCCAACAGGGGATGCCACAAGGGGGCTGCCAGTCGATGGCACTTTTCACCACAACCAGAAAGTCCCCAGCTTAAATCTCACCTCTGCTGCTAGAGAATCATCTGCTGGCCTGGGCCAAACTACTATCAAGTTCAGCCCTCCTACCCACAGCAGAGTGGAGCCTAAGGGCACTGCGCTCACCCAATTCAAACAGGCTGTCAATCCCCGGCCCCTGAGAGGTATGTTTGGCTTCAACCAGGGCCAGGACCTTTTTGGTCCTGGCCCCTACCTAGTGGAATGAACTCCCAGCAGAGCTGTGAGCCCTTCTAGAGCTGGCACAGTTTCAAAGGGCCTGCAAGATGGAGCTCTTCAGCCAAGCATTTGGTTGGGGCCAAAAATGAGCAGCAGCATCTGAACTGGGCCCTTCCTGCAAACTCCCCTGGGATAAAATAGCACATATTTAAGGCAATTGCTTCAGACATGGAAGCAGTAACGGAATTTGAGAAAGGTATTTTAACTTGTTTGAATTTTAATCGGCTTTTAACTAATTTCTCCTTTGTTGTTATTTTAATCATTATGTATTAATAATCGTATTGTTAACTTCCCGGAGCTGGCTTGCCAGGAGGAGCGGTCATAGAAATATGAATGAATGAACTGATGAATGAGTCAATGAGTCAATGAATGAATGAATGAATGAATGAATGAATGAATGAATGAATGAAAGGGTTACTGAGCTAATGTATGTGAAGCAGCTAAACAACCAGAAAGCCCTGTGCCAGTGCAAAGTGCCATCATAAACAGGTCTCACGAATTCAACTAGATAGCCGTGCTGGTCTGAAGTAGCAGGAAAAAATTCAAGTCCAATGGCACCTTTAAGACCAACAAAGATTTATTCAAGGTGTGAGCTTTCGTGTGCATGTCTGAGGAAGTATGCATGCACATGAAAGCTCCCACCTTGAATAAATCTTTGTTGGTCTTAAAGGTCTCATGGAATTCACCCAAATAATCCCAGAGGGTATTCTCGTTAGACCTGGTCTGGATAGCCCAGACAAGCCTGATCCTGTTAGATCTTGGAAGCTAAGCAGGGTCATCCCTGACTAGCACTTGGAAAAGTGACCTCCAGGGAACACCAGGGTCATGAGGTGGAGGTAGGCAAGAACAAACCACCTCCTAACGCCTTTTGCCTGGCTGCCCGTCAATCTTAGCATCCCCTGGCTACATCACACACATGGTTACATAGCACACAGGCCACACAATAAATAAAACTCAAACAGGACTGTGTTGTAGTTTTCATATCTATAAAAATTGCCTAGGTAGCTTTTGTACTTCTAATAATATAGGGGTGGCATAGGGAATGGCATGGTAAAGCCTGATCTTATCAGTCCATGGAAGCTAAGCTGGTGCTTGGATGGGAGACCATCCAGGAAGATTCATCAGAAGGCAAAATGGCCAACCACCTCTGTTCCCCGCTTGACTTGAAAACCTCTTGCTGGGATGGCCGTACATTGGTTGTAACTTGATGGTAAATGCATAATATTGTGAGCCATTTGCTGGGCACTCCAAATCAGGGAATGACCCATCACCCCAACAAAGCAGTTATTCATAATTTGCATACAGCAACCTGTCCTGTGGATGATGTGGAGACTGTGCCCTACCTGGCATGAAATATGTATGTATGTATGTATGTATGTATGTATGTATGTATGTATTTGAGCTCTATACCGCTCTTCCCTATGGCTCTAGGCAGTTTACATTAACCGTTGTGGAATACTTACATAGAATATTATAATACTACAAATAACAATCATAACATAACATGGCATAACATAATCATAACATAACATGAAAACCAGAACAGTGTTTTAACAGTTGGAAGTGATTTTTAACAGAATAACAATGACAATCCCTGAGCAGATCAGATTTGTCAGTCATGGAAGAGCATCTGGGGGGGGGGGGAACCAGCAGATGTTTGAGTTGGTTGGCCTCACGCAAATGCCTGGTGGATAAATAAACTGGGTGACTTTGGGCCATTCAGTTTCCCTATCTTACAGGGTTGTTATGGGGATAGAAACATACACCTGTATGAAATTGCCTTCCATTAAATCAGAATTATCTAATCTGACCAACAGCAGTCCCCCAGGCTCTCAAGTTGGGGAGGGCTCACCCAAAACCAGGATTTCCACATGCTAATTTATATATTCTGAGCATTAAATCATCCCCCTCCTCCTACATAAAAGGGAAATTGTGATCAAGGATGGCTCACCAGTTAACCAAATGCTGACAAAACCACACTGCCTTTTTTCTATTGGTGGAATATCCCCCAATCAGGGCCAATCATGGCTCTTGCTTAGGATTCCGCACCCTTCCTTCCCATCAGGTATGCTGTGAAGGAAGCCTCTTACAGCAACTGATTTAAGTGAGGAATTCATTTCTCTGCCTGTCTGTGTCATGCTGAGGGGCAGCCAAAGTGATGCAGGGGTGTCCATGTGCCACTTACAATCCTGCTTTGGCTGACCTCACTGCTGGAGGGAACACACAGTCAAGCCACGTATGTCCATCCTCCCCCGACACCTCCCCCCCAGACACTGCCATACCCTCGGCCTCTCCACCAGCACCAGTTTTTTAGGGTCCCTTGTAATTTTTTGCACAGTGGACTTTATTGCTAGTGTACATATAATTGTTATAATGTAATAGAATGGCAACTCACCCTAGCATCAACTCTGTTCTGTTCTCCAGAGGTTAACTTTGGATGAGGACCTCTTCAAGACCTCTCCCTTTTAATGGCTTCCTTAATTCAGCCCAAGCCACCTGGCTGTTTCTTCAGTCTGCAGGTAGCTCTAGGTACTTTGCACTGTTTTAGGGATCTATCCTGCACAGCCACTGAAGCTGATTTTCCTAGACAGAAGTCAAGGCTTCAGAGATCAGTTTCTCTGGAGAAAATGGCTGCTTTGGAAGGTGGACTCTATGGCAGTGGTCCCTAACCTCCGGTCCGGGGACCAGTCCCAGTCCGTTGATCAGTCGGTACTGGGCCGTGGCTCCTCCCCAGCTGCTGCCTCAGGGGCTGCCCTGCCACTATGCTGCTGGCTAACCTTCGGTGTTCTCCAGCAGCAGCCATAGCTGGGGCTCCCCCTCGGCATGGTACTGTGCAGCTGCTGCTGGCAACGCCCCCCAGCGGGTGGTGGGAAGTCAGGGGTGCCAGCGGGAAAGCAAGAGGTGTAGGGGCTCAGGCGGCAGCGACGTCCCTCCGTAAAAGATTCCGCCCCCCCTGGGCCTCAGTAAAATTGTCAAGCATTGACCAGTCCCTGGTGATAAAAAGGTTGGGGACCGCTGCTCTATTATTTATTTATTTATATTTATATACCACCCTCCCGCGAAGGCTCAGGGCGGTTTACAGGGAACAGGAAACAGATACAGATAAGAGCCTGAGGGGCTCTTCTATGGCACTGTACCCCACTGAAGTCCCTGTCCTGTTCAGGCCCCACCTCCAAATCTCCAGAGATCAATAGAAGGAAACCCAGAGAATACAGACAACTGCAGAAAACCACCAGAAGTTTCCCATTCTGGATCTTGCAACCCTCCCATCTCCTGCCAGTAGCCAGGGGGGACATTAGCCATCGATTGCCAAGTATCCCCTGGCCACTGGTGTGGAATGAAGGGAAGGGTTGACAGATACAGGTTTAAAATCTACTGGAAGTGTGGGGATGGTGCCTGGGGAGGATGGGGACCTCAGTGGTGTCCAATGTCAGAGAGTCCACCCTCCAAAGCAGCCATTTTCTCCAGGGGAACTGAGCTTGGTCGTATGGCAACCAATCGTACAGGTCTCTGTAGTCAACCCCAGGAGGCTGGCATCCCTATAGGGTGCAACTATTATCCTACATCGATCACAGCTCGAAGACTTCTCTTGCCTTTTCCTCCTCCCTCAAAATTTTGTACACTGCTCATGTGTTTCTGCCTGTAGGCTGCCAACAACTTTGCATTGCAACCGCCGCTGTCCACAAGGCTCTTGCTTTTGCGCTTAGCAAAGTGCTGGAATAGGCTAGCCAGCCTGACTAGAATGCCCTAGACGGGACACTCTGCTTGAGGCACTGATGCTCTGTCGGTGCTGGGGGGGACGGGGGGACGGACAGTGGGAGGGCGCTTTACTTCTACTTCCCCTCCTCCCTCAAATTTGGGTGTACTGCTCATGTGGCCTCCCTCAAGGGCGCCAACAACCGTTGCAGCGCAACCGCTGCTCTCCACACGTCTCGGCAAAGGGTTGGAAGAGGCCCGCCAGCCTGGCCGGAGCGTTGCGCCAAACACCTGGCCAGGGGGGTGGGGTAGGGTGGGGGGAAAGGCCCGTCCTCCGCCCGCCGGGCGTCCTGTCTCGTCTCGTCTCGCCTCCCCACCCGCCCTCCGCTCCGGCTTCGACTAGGCCTGACCTGAGGGAAGGAAGGACGGAAGGAAGAGGGGGGGGGGGGCGGAGAAGCCAGGAGCGAAGGGGCGTGGCCGGGCCGCCGCGCAGCCGCGGTGGGCGTGGCCGGCCCTCTCCCTGGCGGTGGCGGCCGTTGCTGCCTGCCGCAGCCGCGCGCGTGGTGAGTGTGGTGGAATGCGCGCTGCGGCGGCCGCCCTGAGGAGACTCCCGGCCGCCGCCTGCGTCGTCGTCGTCGTCGCCCCCGCCTCGGCCTTCCCTTCCCGAGCCCGCTGAGGGGAAGGTGAGCGAGCGGGTCCCTCCGGCGAGGCCGCGAGCGAGGAAAGGGAAGGAGGGAGGGAGGAGGGGGGGGTGGAGGAAGAAAGCGGGCGCGAGCCGAGCGAGCTTGTGGCGCTGTCCAGGGCTGATTCTGCAGGCGGCGGCGGAGGGGGCGGAGTGAGGCGGCGCGGGGAGCGAGCGCAGGCAGGCAGGCAAGGCAGGCAGGCAGGCCCCGGGCAGAGAGGAGGGAGGCTGAACGGGCGGGCGGAGGAGCCCCCTCCCCCTCCCGCAGGCAGGAAGCCGCTGGGAGAGCTCACCCCTCCCCACCCGACCCCACCCGCGGAGGCGACGTCTCCCCGTGGCCCACCGCCCTCCGTGGCAGCCAGGCAGGCAGGCAGGCAGGAAGAAAGGCGAGCCTGGCGAGGCGGAGCTGGGAGGCCGCGGGCAGCCGCCCTGGTGGAAGCTGGACAGCGATTTCTCGCCCTGCCCCTCCCCGTGAGTCGAGGGGGGTGGGGAGACGCGGCGGCGGAGGCGGCGGACGTGGGAGGGGGGCGTGCAGGATGAATGGCCGGCCCGAGGGGCTCTTCTTTTTCTGCCCCCCTGCAAGTGGGGCCGGGCCGGGAGTGGGCCTCACCACGTTTCCTTCCCCTGGGAAGGGGGGGACCTGGCGGAATGCGCTCTCTTCCTCCCAAGCACGTACACTCGTGCCTTATTTCCCCACTGCTGCGGGTGCTCCTCGGCGTTGGGCCGTGTGCGTGGAGGTGGAAAGCCCCCCCCCCCCCCCCCGGCCCAGCCTTGCGGAACAAACGTCGTTCTGTTTGGCCTCGGCGGCCGCCAAACTTCCCACGGCTGCAAAGTAGAGAGCGAGGTCTTCGCCCCTCTGCCCAAACTCGCTTCTCAGCCCCATCGCTGGTTCCTCCAGCCTCAAACCCCCCCCCCCATGTAAATATCGCTCGCCTTAGTGAGAGGCAACCAGGTGACCATTTCGCCTTCATTTCTCCACCCCCGCCCGCCCCAATTTCTCGTCCCGGGGGAATATTTGGGGCGAGGAAGGAAAGGCTTTCCCCACCCCGCCTTGAGCGTGGGGGCTGGGCGAGGCGTTGCGCCCGTCGAGTCGGGAAACCCCGCAAGAGAAAGTTTGTGGAGGAGTTATGGTAACTTTTTTTTTTGAAGACGGGCAGGGGAGCAGAGACAAAATGGGGGAGCCACCCGCGTGGGGGGTTGACTCGGCGCCGTCCTTGCCCTTGGAGGGTGGGGGGAAACAAACCAACCGACCCCAACCAGCCGACTCGAGGGAGTTTGCGATGTGTGCTGCAGGCGAGATTTTTGCGCAAAGAGTCGCTTTGTGCGGCTGCTTCCACTTGGTATTTGAGAAAATGGCCGAATGCCTATTTCTGGAATGCAAGAGCAAGCCGATGGTGGTTGGGCTGGTGGCACACATGAAATTCATTGGGGGGGGGGGGGGGAGGCAGTGTTTTAATTGCAGTCTCTCCTCCGAGGATTTGTAGCCTACGGATGGCAGTCCTTTGAGTGCCTACTTGGGAGTAAGACCCACTGAACTCAGCAGGACTTAACTCCCGAGTAAATATGCACAGGGGAGCCGGGCGGCGAGCGGCTCTTGCTTTGGGAAAAACTTTTGGCACCTGGAAACTTTCGAATGGAGCTGGGTGTTTGTGTGTGTGTGTGTGTGTGTGTGTGTGTGTTTTGCTGGCGAGTCGGAGACCGAGCTCAGTGTTGTGTATGTAGGTCATTGAGCTGGTTTGCGTTTAGGCCGAAATCAGACCAGTGCTGAAGTAACACCCCCCCCGTCCCCGCGCCAGCGGCTGTTGGTTAGCTCCTTTCAAGCACAAATGATCTGCCGAACATACTTTTGTTGTTGAGGAAGAAGCATATATTTTTGAGGCTCTATGGCCTCCCCCCACCGCCCTTTTCAGGAATATAGCAGCGGAGACGGGGACAAAAGAACTGGTGCAATTTTCTCTCCTGTTTTAAAAATAAATCTTCAACTACACAGTTTAAAGCATGTTGCCCCCCCCCCCAAGTTTTGCTATGAATCCCCAAACCTTACTTAAAGCAATGTAGGGTTGTATTTAATATGAATTAACATGGAGTACATGCCTTTACATGTTAAGCTTTACTGCCCCCTGTTCTACTTGAATAGTTAGGAAGTTCCTGCTCTAATAAGCGTGTTACATGCATTTATTTCCTTAATAGTCCTTTTTTTCTGGCTGAGACTCAATGCAATTAAAAAATAAATGCAATAAGAACAGTGTAATAACATTTGGTAAATAGAGTTTGCTTAAGTTTGCCGGCCTTGTAACCCCATGTAGATATGCTATAATATTAAATAAACATCCTGAGTAGCCCTTTCATATAGATTGACTTCTGAAAAGGTTTTGGTGGAGACAGAAGTATCATGGGAAGTAAGGCTGATTGCAGTGAACTTATAGAATGGCAGTATTGCCTTTTGGTGTAGTGGGATAAGCAGACCTTCTGCAACAGCTGTTGGTGTCTCATCAGACATTAACTCTGGGGGGGGGGTGTTAGCTGTGTTTTTTGTACACTGCTAGTGATCTTCGCAGGGGCTTCAGTCTGGCCTCTACTAGGGACACAGTGTTGGAGTTTATGCACACTTTGTTTCATGCCTGTATGCGCCTGAATTTTTGAAGTGTGATGGAAAGCCATGCTCTTTCTCAGTTTTCAATTATGCAAACTCAAGATCTCATCACACAAATGATTGGACTCTGGTGTACCTCACTAGTTCTTGCAGTTGGTATCATTAGAATGGTGAAAAGTGATGCACTTTCCAGAATCAGTGCTTCTTCATGAAAGGGGAATTATAATCTGCATTAATCATTGTTCCAAAGTTAGGCCTTCTGGGAACAGGCAACTTGTTCTGGAGATTCATACAAGCAGATGTGAACAGACACATTCCCACAATGCTTATGTGTCTGCATACTTACACTCTTAGTCTTGCTCTTTGACCTCTGTTGAACTATGACTACCTTGGGTTGTTAATTTCTTTGTTCTCATCTGACCCCCCTCTTCCTTTTTCTACTAAACGGCCTTTTTAGCTTCTTGTTTGATAGAATTCTGCCGTAAGCATGTACATTACCACTAGTTGTAACACTAGATTAGTTCCCTGGTTTAGAAGTTTCTGTTGAGAAGAGTGTACTGTGCTGCTCGTACCTTGAAGTGACCTTAGCCTAGACCATCATTGATTTTTTTTTGGGTAGTTTGGTTACACAGGAATATTCTCTGGACTCTTTTTGTCAGTGCTTGTGAAATTATGATCTTTTTAAAGCAGCAGAGGGGCAGAAACTAATGACTGTTGCATAGCACGCAAGAAAGTTTGGCTGGGAGAAGCTGGCCTTTGTGCTGACTTATCAGACCTTGTGTGGTTCTGTTTGTGGGCGGGTGTTTTCTGTGATACACGATAAAACATGAAATAAAAACATTGTTTTATTACATTTTTGTATTTGCGAATGATAATAAAATCACACAGATCCAACTAAAACATGATAGGTATCAGCTTCCCATTACAAAATATGTAATGTGGCTTTCAGATAATAGAAAACAGACTTTCCTTTACATCCTCTAAAATCAGTTTTTAAATTGAATTAGAGCTGGTCAGTTGATTGGTCATATATGGTCACGTAATCATTTCACCTGACAACTGATTTTGTTCCTGGTTCGTTCATATAAAATAATGACATTTTATTTCCAAATGTTTTGTTAGTTGTTTTTAAATTGTATTTAACTTTCATTTCATGGGACTGTGTAAGACTTCTTGACTTTTACTGCATAAACGCAGGAATAACCAAACAGCTACAAAACTTTTTAAAAAATGAAAAGTTAGTCAATAAATTAGACCATGGTCACAATAGACTATAAGGGATGTCATCTATAAAAATGAGGGAGAGATCCTGACTCTTGTAGGGCTGGGGATCAAGAAGTCTTCAATTCTTTCTTTCTTTTTTCTTAGATGGTGACAGAATGCATTAAGAAAAATCTGGTGTTTGTAGAGAATGTTGCAATATTTGTAGTAAAATATTAGAGGCTGCTCAAGTTTCTGCGTTTTTATGTAAACCCCCCTGAGCCTCAGGAGAGGGCGGTATATAAATACAATAAGTAAATAATAAGTAGATTTAAAAAAAATTGTCCTTTAGGAAGAAATGATAAAAACAAGCTTCCAGCAAGAAAAAGCATAATGAAGAGAAGCTATTTTTACTTCTGTTTTAAGCATTAACTGAAATTCTTTTGCTTTTGAAGATTATAGAATGGGTTCTTCATGAGACTAATATTCATAAAGTCTTTATTTTGTTTCCTTTTAACAGAATTGTTACTATGGCAACACAGGTACTAGGGCAGTCTGGTGGCAGCGGCCTATTTCCTGGCAATACTAACCTTGGCATGGCGCTGTCAAACGACATGTATGACTTTGCTGAACTTTCAAAAGCTGAGCTGGCAGCTCCTCAGCTTATTATGTTGGCCAATGTGGCCCTGACAGGAGAAGTTAATGGCAACTGTTGTGATTACATGGTTGGTGAAGAGAAGCAAATGGCTGAACTGACAACTGTGGGCAACACCAACTTTTCAGACAGTGATGGAGAAGATATGGATGATGCACAGGATGTGGAGAGCGACCATGAAGGCATGGAAGACATGGAACTGGCAGGCCTTGAAGCCCCTGTGGCTCCTCATACTGAAACTGCAGAAGTGACTGAGTCTTCAGGTCCTTCTAGTCCAGGCAAAGACATCCCACAGAAAGCATCTGATGTTCCAGACGCTCCAGACACCACAGATGAGAAATGTAAGAGCTCAAAGAACAAGCCGTTTCGCTGTAAGCCTTGTCAGTATGAGACAGAGTCAGAGAAGGAATTTGTGGATCACATTCGGGTACATGGTGCCAACAGGTTCATTGTAGAAGAAAAAGCTGAGAAGCATGGCCAAGTGAAAGAAACTGAGACTAGTGGCCCAGAGGAGGTGGATTTCTCCAAGGGGCCCATTAGATGTGATCGCTGTGGCTATAACACAAGCAGATATGATCACTATCTAGCTCACTTGAAACACCACAACAAAGTTGGAGAAAATGAGCGGGTCTACAAATGCACCATCTGCACATATATGACAGTCAGTGAATACCACTGGAAGAAGCATTTAAGAAACCATTTCCCACGGAAAGTGTACACATGCTCACAGTGCTCCTACTTTTCTGACAGAAAGAACAACTATATACAACATATTCGAACTCATACAGGTGAGTGTTGTATTCTCACATTTATTGGTTTGATGTGTTTAAGCCTGACTTCTCAGCTAGATTGGCTCCCACTGAGATAAAGTGCTGGGTTTTCCAACCTAGCCTAATGAAGGAATCTTCATCAAATACTGCAGTATCTATTGGAACTTGGCAATATGTTGTCAGTTGCTAGAAATGTTTGATGGGAACTCCCAGTTATTAGTCTTCCACTCTCGCCATCACTGTTCAGCGGTTGATGATTTTAATAGCTGGGCCCTAGAATGTTCCTCCCAAACTATATAAGGCAGTGGTTCCCAACTTTCCTAATGTCATAATCCTTTAATACACTTCCTCATGTTGTGGTGACCCCCCAACCAAAAATTATGCAAGTGTTCTTTCACAGAAATTAAACTGAAACTGACCAATGGCATGTAGATCCATTGTTCATGATTGTATATAAATTCTTTTTTTCCTGGGGTTTCTCAGTTCAGTTCTGCCAATTGTCCCGCCGAGCTGCGCCACCACCTGGAGCGCCTGGCGGGAGACTGTGCTGCGCTGGAGGAACTGCTGGAGCGGCTGGTGGGCTCCTGAAGGAGGAGCAGCAACAGTGGCAGTGCCCCCCCCCCCACAGCCAAGCTGCTCACCCTGCTGCTACCCCTGTGAAAGGGTCATTCGACCCCCAAAGGGGTCCCGACCACCAGGTTGAGAACCACTGATATAAGGGCTTCCTCGTAGAAGAGTACTAAAAGTGCTGCATTTGTTCTAAGCAGGCCCAATATAATCACCCTGAACAATTATTGTGATGCAGTACACTTCCTATATTTCGGCCTGGCACATCCATGGGACTCATTGCTCAAATCCTTCACAGTCTACACATTAGGATTTTTACATGGGGAAAGGAAGGGCATGAAACTTGTTTTAACTTTGACTAAGATGCAAACGACATGCATCAGGCCACAGTCCCTATTGTCAGAACAATGCGGTTTTAAAAGAATTAATCTGGAGCAAACAGGTTGTAGAATGCAGGCCTAATGTAAATGGATTATCCTTTTACATTTTAGCATAGCTGTCACAGTGCTGAAGGGGCAGGGGACCCTGTTGTAGGCACTATTGTCACAGCTACTACCCGCGATAGCTAAATTAAATCTTTTTCTGTTCACAGACAAAAAATCCCAATGGTGTTTTGTGTTTTGGAAAGTGCTTTGAATAGTCCGCTAACTTGGATTTCCCAGCTCAGCTTCCCCCCCTTATTGTTTGTGAGAGTTCGTCCCAAACAATTAGAACAAAATTACTTTTAAAACAAACGCAGAATTAGAAAACGATAACATTGCCAAGAATCACTAGTACCTGAAACTCATTTAATTTTGCAGTGCAGATTAGAAGCCAGTTATCTGAATTAACAGCAACAATAATAGCTATGATAATTTAAAGCTTTTATTAGTTAGTATTTTATTAATTACCATTAGTCATAGTGGTTTGTAGAATTGGGCTTAATGGATCTGTAAGTATTGGTGATTATGAAATTCCTGAATGGACTGGCATTTCCCAGATATCAGAACTCAACAAAAGTCAGTATTAACCATAGAAAATGAGCTGCATGTCTTGGAAATTACAGCCATAAGTAAGCAGTGTCAGCATGAATTCTTTTCCCATTTTTGTTCAGATTTTTCACGAATAAAGCTGCTGTCAGTTAGGCTCAGATTGTTTGCTAGCTCAGATAGTTTATTGCTTCAACCCCCCAGTCAACAATTGACTAAACTTTACATATGGAAAGGACAAACTATTTTTAGTGGTTCTGTTGCAGAGAATTTCATAATAGTCTTGAAAATTGAGTTAGCAAGTTAGAAATGCAGTGCATTATGGAAATTGAAAAAAGGAAGTGTATAAATATCTGTAAAAATTAAATAACTATTTCCATTGTAATATGCAGCTGAGACGTCGTCACCTGGACATCGTCACATCAGGTTCATGTAGAATCATAGAATAATAGCGTTGGAAGGGACCTCATGGGTCATCTAGCCCCTGCACTATGCAGGACACTCATCCCTATCGCTCATCTACTGTAACCTGCCACTCCCTTGAACCTTCACACAATCAGCCTCTCTGTCAGATGGCTATCCAGCCTCTGTTTAAAAATTTCCAAAGATGGAGAACCCACCACCTCCCGAGGAAGCTAGTTCCACTGAGAAACTGCTCTGTCAGGAACTTCTTCCAGATGTTTAGATGGAATTCCTTTTGAATTAATTTCATCCCATTGATTCTGGTCCATCCCTCCAGGGCAAGAGAGAACAACTCTGCTCCATCCTCTATATGGCACCCTTTTAAATACTTGAAGATAGTTATCAGATCTCCTCTCAGTCATCTCCTCTCCAGGCTAAACGGACCAAGCTCCCCAACCTTTCTTCATACATCTTGGTCTCCAAACCCCTCACCATCTTTGTTGCCCTCCTCTGGACACGCTTCAGTTTGTCTACATCCTTCTTTAACTGTGGTGCCCAAAACTGAACACAGTACTCAAGTGAGGCCGAACCAGAGCAGAGTAAAGCGGTACCATCACCTCCCATGATCTGGACACAATACTCCATTTGATACAGCCCAAAATCCCATTTGCCTTTTTAGACACTGAGTCACACTGCTGACTCATGTTCAGTGTATGGTCTAGATCAGGGGTAGTCAACCTGTGGTCCTTCAGATGTTCATGGACTACAATTACCATGAGCTTGTGGGAATTGTAGTCCATGAACATCTGGAGGACCACAGGTTGACTACCCCTGGTCTAGATCCAATGTATGACTCCTAGATCCTTTTCGCACATGCAACTGCCAGGACAAGTCTCCCCCATCTTATATTGGTGTATTTGGTTTTTCCTACCTAAATGCAGAACTTTACATTTGTCCCTGTTGAACTTCATTTTATTCAGTTTAGCCCACTTCTTGAGCCTATCAAGATCATCCTGTCTTCTGATTCTGTCTTCTGTTGTGTTAGCTACCCCTCCCAGTTTAGTATCATCTGCAAATTTAATAAGTATCCCCGCTAGTCCCATCTAAAGTTTCTAGTTCCTTGTTGAGAGCCAGTTTGGTGTAGTGGTTAGGAGTGCAGACTTCTAATCTGGCATGCCAGGTTCAATTCTGCACTCCCCCACATGCAGCCAGCTGGGTGACCTTAGGCTTGCCACAGCACTGATAAAGCTGTTCTGACAGAGCAGTGATATCAGGGCTCTTTCAGCCTCACCCACCTCACAGGGTGTCTGTTGTGGGGAGAGGAAAGGGAAGGTGAATGTAAGCAACTTCAGGTCTCCTTCAGGTAGAGTAAAGCGGCATATAAGAACCAACTCTTCTTCTTCTTGTGATCTCCCTTGGGTTGACTGACCTGCTAAATGAAGAACCTAGTCATAACACAGCACCCTTTTTAACCATGCTTCCAACTGGACAAACTGGAGAAAGAGACCATGTAGAGCATTTGGCAGCCTTTATTGATACTTGTGATGAAACCTCTCATATCTGCCAGGGTTGGAAAGCCAAGAAAGACAGAATACACTAATATAGCACACTTTTTCCTTACAAGATGTTCTTGATTCAAGTCTTGAAATGATTCCAAGGCGTAGCTCATATTTTGTACCATCAAACCCAGTAACTAGGGACGGGCAGCCATGTTGATTGGCTGCCCCATATTTCAATAATTTTGCTTAATCCTTTCCCATTTGGCCTTTCATTTATGAGGTTAATTATCATTTTCTGTGATAGTTCAAGCAACCCTCGTTCTCCATCTATCCCTGCCATATAACCTTAGTGGTTTGTGCTTATCAAGAGGGATTTTGGAATTGTGAACTAAACAGCACCTGTTACCCTCTTAACCCTTCTCAGTTGAGCCAGTGCTGCAGACATCTGAGAGTAGTACCAGGCAGTGTAGATCTTGCATGAAATAGAGCAGGGGTAGTCAAACTGCGGCCCTCCAGATGTCCATGGACTACAATTCCCAGGAGCCCTTGCCAGCATTCGCTGGCGAATGCTGGCAAGGGCTCCTGGGAATTGTAGTCCATGGACATCTGGAGGGCCGCAGTTTGACTACCCCTGAAATAGAGTGTTAGAACACGGTCTGGGAGAGCCAGATTTTAGCCCCCCCCCCCTTGCCATGAACAGTTGCTGGATTATTTTGGGCCAGTCACATACTGTCAGTTTAATTTACCTCATAGGGTTGTTGTAAGGATAAAATGGAGACGAAAGATGTAAGCTGCTTTGGGGTCCACATTGGGGAGAAGCATGGAGGAGAACTGGAAAAAAAAACATATATCAAGTCCTGTTAAAACGCGGTCAGTTTTGAAAGAAGCCATAGTTTCAGGAATGGAGCTGTGGAAACAATTGCTAACTCTTGGTGCAGCAAGGCTTCTGTACCTTTAAAAGCTGAATTGACAGGCTGCAGAATAGCAGCGAAAGCTGAGGCTGTCACGGTGCGGACACTCTGTACAACTGTGCTGACTGAACAACTGTTAAGGAATTTGGCATTATGCAGGAGCCAGATTGGGACAAGAGAGCTGGCAACCCCAAAGCAGAGCAGCTAGTTGGAAACCCATCACTGCAGCTTGTGGTCATATTATAGTGTCAGTAAGTGGTAGGCCCTGTATTGCAGTGGGTTCCATCCTTACCTATCTTGCCTGTTTGAAGATTACCGGGAAAGAACCTAGGAGGAAAACCCCAGAACAATAGAATAGCGTTTAGCAGTAGGATCAAAGAGCTTGTGACTTCAAGCACTCTGCATGTGGTAGTGAGTGGCGGATTTAAGAGAGTGGCATCACCTAGGAGCTCTTTCAATTTCTGTTCCCCTCCTCTTCCCCTTGGCCTTTCTCACATGTCAGGATTGTGTATTGAGAGTACTAGTGTGGGATCCAACTCAGCGTTTCCATTGGTGTGAGTACTTCTGCCCATAAAGGGGGATTTCTGTGGCTCCTACAGCAGTTCAAAGTGCTCCCTGAAATTCTGCTGTTGTGAAAGAGGAGACTATCAGGAACAGGACATTGAAGGGGCAGCTGTGTGGGTGGGGCAGGGTGCTGTGAAAGATATGCTTTGTGGGCAGAAGCCCTTGCGCCTGCACAAATATTATTCTGGACCCATTCCATCAGATTCTGTTGAGGGTGTCCTACAGGGCTGTCATCCCTATAAGACAGATGGGGTACTTAGTGGTTGTCCTGCAGCGGTTAGGGGAGCTCGTAGTCACTCAGAAATGTGGTTGTGTGCCATGTCTCCCCAACTTGCATGTAATGTTCACAGCATAATGAGTCACACTAATGTTCTGGCAGCATATCTCCAAGGGAAGGGACTTTCTGCATTTTGTTTAATTACTCTTTGCTGTCTGTGTGGGAGACATTCAGGGAGGAATGGTTTTTAAGCCCAAACGCAGTAGTTCATGTGGATGGTGGGAATGAAAGCATTTGCAGCAGTCAAAGTTTGATGGATGGAATTCCTGTCCTTTGCTCACCTGCATGGGATCCATTGTCCTGGCAGTGCCAGTGGCAAGAGTGGAGGACTTGGTCCAGTCTTTCTGTTCTGAGGTGGAGTCTCTGTAAGAGTTTTTGAGCAGTATACTAACAATATTCCATGACAGTGTTTGTGGAAAGCGCTCTCTTTTTGTGCACTGTGCATGCTCCTATAATCCAAGTCTTTCCCTCCCCCAGGTGTGTGTGTGTTTGTGTATGTGTATATGTGTGTGTGTATGTGTGTGTGTGTGTGTGACAGGAAGCCAGAGAGATGTCCCAAGTTCTCCTATCTGTTACTTGAGTTATGTTTAGGAATGTTGAATGTTTAGGAATGCTGAATCGAGCTGGTATGTTGGGAAGCAGGTCCATGTGCATAGGTGGGGGGTCTTAGTCTTCATTCCCATTGAGTTCAGTTTCTGGTATAAAATCTAGAAATGTGAAGACTGGAGGGGGAGAAGGGGAAATCTGGAGTAACACTTGAAAAAAACAAACCTGCTATGCACTGTAAAAATAATTTTTGGGAAAGAGTGAAATCCTTTTTAAAGCAATATTTACTCACTCAGAATGTACAGCATTAAAGGTTTTATCTATAGCATTAGAAAAACAGTAATTCTTATGTCTACTGTAGATAAGTACACTGTTTTCAACTACCATATTTCTTAAATGTGATTTTTTAACAATATGTCGATTAATTATTTATCAAGAGTTTGGTGTTGGGAGCACAAACATTTTGTTACTTTTTATCTATTGTGATGTGATGATTGTATGAGACGGTTCCTGCCCTAATAATACTTTCTGTTCTTCACTACAAAATGTTCTCTTTTCTTCACTTCCTGATTTTCTTTCTTACCTCTGAGATGGCAAGATACATTTTGCTAAGGTAGCCCAGGTTGCAAGGATTTGCAGTTCTCTCTCTCTCTCTCTCTCTCTCTCTCTCTCTCTCTGGTATTGTTTATGTCAGCAGTTTTATACTTCTCAGGTTAAATTTTTTTTTTTAATTGCTCATGTGGTGTGTGCTTATTTTAACGCCTCTGTTTGTTTTCGTAGGAGAACGTCCCTATCGGTGCTCCATGTGTCCATATTCCAGTTCTCAGAAGACACATTTAACCAGGCACATGCGTACTCATTCAGGTTGGTAAAAAGGCAGTCCAAGAGCTGTAGTAGTCAGGCTATTGGTAATGTTGGTTATATGCCCAATAATCTGGTGTAGGCATAAGCGGTAGCCAGCTGAATGCATTGCATTGCTAACCCTGGGATCTGTGATTTCTGTGGTCATATGTCAGAGATGTGACCAGAAAGAAACGCTGGCTTCCAGATAATTCTTCAAATGTTTGTGAAAATTGAGTCTTGTCTAGATGAGTTTCAGCTCCCCCCCTCCCCAGCAGGATAGGTTTCATTATGCATGGGGGAAGAATGATTTCACAAATTCCATCCTTAATTCACTTTTATAATTTTCTTACCTTAAGATAACAACACTGAGACAGAGTCAAAGCAGGATGTGCCACTGACATTTTTCCTGTACTTTCCTATCAGAAAATAATCCCCCTGGATTTCCAAACTGTTATATACTTTCTGTTTATGTAATAATATGAATATCCCATTTTATAGCCCAAGGGGGTTGTTGGTGCCCCATAAAAAACATCCTCGCAATCAAAAATAAGTAGATTAATATCAGAAATAGAAACAATGCAGTTTCCAAATGGCGTCAGGATCCCTTACAGTGAAATCCTAAGTCAGTGGATTTAGAAGGGTGCAACTGTGTTTAGGGTTGTACTGAAAGATGTCCTTCCCTCATTCTGATGGAACCATTTGCCACCTTTCCTGAGGATCATTGGGACCTGGGAGCGGGCTCATTTAGGCCTGCAAGGAGGCTCATTTTCCTTTGCTAGTAGTTGGTGGATATTAGGCAGAGATGCTCTCTGAAGACCTCTGAGGTAAAGAAGTGGATTTCAGAAGTGGGAGGAGACAAATGTTTGTTAACAGTAATTCTGCCCTCCTTTTGTTTCTGTCTTTCTTCCTTGTTCCAGGAGCTGTACATATATATAAGCTATTTATATCTTGGTAGTGGAAGAATGTGTAAGAATTGTTCCTTCAGTGATACAAGCATAAAATTGGCTGATAGTTTCCTATGGACATTATGAACAATTGCAGATGTGGAGCTATTATCAGTTCTGATTACTTCCACTTGTTTTTTTTTTAATGGCTGCCAAACTGAATTCACTTAAAAGGAAAATTTCAGCTCTCATCAATTGCATGAGCATATCAAGAAGTCATTCTGTCGTCAAGAGTTAGTAGAAACAGTTTTTCTGCTATTTGATCATGCATATTTGATCATGCATATTCATTGAAGTCCTTAAATTAATTAACAATAATTTAGAATGACATTTGTCCTGGACAGCATCCAAGTTAGCATCACAGCACCCTTCCCAGGTTTCTAGTTTCTCTTCTGCCACTGCTCCCTGATTTGATGAAATCTATTTCAGTGGGCGTGAGGAGTACAATAAGTTTGTGGCTCTACTTGGCGGCTGTCACACAAAAATGGAAATCTCATTAAAACATGGTTTGAAGACAGATGGCTAGATATTGGCCCTCACAAGCCAAGATTATTTGTGAAAGGTGCTAATGTCAAGAGAACAGGCCACACTCCTGAAGTCGCTGTGTGAATCTTTAACATTTTGTCCCTCACAGCTTATTCCATGTTCCATGAAGAGCATATTGGTTGGCAAGAAACTTCCACAGTTAGATACGTTGCACTTTTGGGAGAGGCACCAACAACTTGATGGACATTATAGCCAAATTAGAACAATATCTTGTCCGGTTGGTCAATCACAGTAACACAGCTTGGCAAGGTCTGTGAGACAAAGAAGTAGCTTTTTACTGATTTGGGGCAAAGGATAATGATAATTGCCCTAATCAGCACTTTTCCAGCACACTGAAGTTCATCAAACTTGACCCATCTGTGGTCAGACTTGTGAGTTGTGCCTAGCTAAATGGACTGTCATGACCATGGTGCCTGGCTTTATGGACTGTTCTCCTGAAGTATCGCCTGCTTTGTTAAGCTACAGCTGTGTAATATCAGGAGGACACTTTTTGACCAAGAGAAGGAAAACAGGTGAACCAAAAGGCAAATGCATCACAAATTGACTTCTGTGTCCTGCATTATGCTGTTGCAATAACTCCGGATGATATTATGGAGAGAGCAACATGAAGACCATTAATTCAAAGACTAGTTTGATTTTATTCAATGGGACTTGTTCCCAGGAAAAGTGTATTTAGGATTGCAACCTGTGGCATACCAAGGTTGTTACAGAGGAGAGAAAAGCCACCGATGGCACCTTGACATCCTTGGAGAAGGGATAGGATAAAAGTGTAATAGATAATGCAAATTGTTAGTGTTCAGTTCATATCATGGCTAGTTGTAGTAAACGTGGCAGAAATAGTGATGTGTATCTTGGCTTGGTCATGGGTTTCATGCTCTTGCCATGCATTTTTTATGCTGAATGAGCCGTTCCTATATGCAGAGCATTCTGAATGTGCAAGATGTGTAATCTTTACAGTTCTCATTTCTTCTGCGCAGGTTGGTGCGGCACATTAATAATCTGGCGGCCACATGGACAAATGAATATTACTATTCAAAGATGTTGCTGGCTCCCCATCTGTAATTGTTTGTAACATTATTGTATAGGCTTCACTGTGTCATGTTTATATAACAAAAGGAGCGGTCCTAGCATAAAATGGTACATAATGCATAACACACAAGATGGCAAATAACGTATTAGCACCATTTGTGTGCTTCGATCCTATTTTCACGGGCATTTAAGAGGCTCCAATGGGATCATATTATCCAGAGGCTTCCTGCAAGAACTGCAAAGACAGCTGATGTGAAGACAGGAGCTGCTGGGGCAATATCCTACTTAGCTCAGTTCCCGGTTTCTGCTGGTGGGCGGCAGCTCTCCTGGAACTCAGGGAACAGTTTCCTGTTCAGTATTATTGCTGAATTTTCTTGACCCTCAGCTGCCCAATCTACCTAATGCCTTCCTGTTTGCTCAGGTAGCATGCAGATCAGGCACAAGAGTAGTTTGAAAGTGTATAACTACTGCTGATGTGTGTGCAGTACGTACTTTCAAGTACTCCTCTACGCCAGTTTTGTATTTGCTTGAGTTTGTGCTGGTTGAAAGAATAAGTTAGAATTTCTGGACCAAGCCTGCCAGAAGGATATAAAATATTTATCAACATTATGATCTCAGGTCCTTTTAGTTACATACATTGAAAATTGTAATTTTTACACCGCCTAAAAGTTTTATCATGCTTAATCTTAGCATTCTGGTCTGTGACTGTATAAATAAACTTGACTAGAATTTCTGGGCAGGTGGCTAAAGGCAGCTTCTAAAAGGAAAACATTGAAGGAAAGGCAGGGATGTGTGGGGAGAACATTTGGCACTTTTTTTTTTTGGGGGGGGGGGGTTCTGGTCTTTTTGCTAGATAGCCACTATTGAAAGGGATCACAGTGTTCTATGAACAGAAAAAGACACTGTGAAAAAAGTTTCACCACTCCTATAAACCTCAAGCTGTAACATACATTTGTGTTTTTAGTATAAATTACTATGGAATATTTTCCTATTTGTTATTTCTAAGGAGTGCTATTAGACCTCCATGAATTATTGAAGAACAATCCAACCTAGTGTGTTAAACATCCATCTTACAGCCTAATGGCGTCCCTCCATGGGCACTCAATAACCATTGCAGCAAAGAACTGCAATGGAATTCTCAGATATTCTTGAAGGAAGAGTCCAGGCCACAGTTCCATAGGTAGTATCTCTTGTCATCAAACAGAACAGAAATGGCAACATGGCTTACAAGAAATGTACAGCATCTTGAGGCAAATTATGTTTGTTGCTGTAGCTGTACGTAATAAAGCAGGGGTGGCTAAACTGGCTCTCCAGATGTGCACGGACTACAATTGCCATGAGCCCCTGCCAGCATGTGCTGGCAGGGGCTCATAGTAATCGTAGTTCATGGACATCTGGAGAGCCACAGTTTGGCCACACCTGTAATAAAGTCCTTTTCAGAGCATCTATGAAAGAGGGTGCTTTGAAGCAGAGAAGTTGAAGGTGGGAAGGGAGTGCTTAACCCTCCCTCTGCTTGCCTTTTCCCCTTGAATTTTCTCTGCCCCAGCTTCTTTTATCTCAGCCTGTGCTATAAAGTCTCATTTGAACATAAAATTATTGGCTTGGCTGTTGAGTTAGATTTTTCAGTCATGCACATATCTTCAGATAAGGTATAAACATTTCTCCAAATTTATTTTGACCTTTTATTGGAGTATCAGTAGGAGAAACAAATTATTTCAGAATCAAAATCAGAGGACCTTTATTGGCATATGAACAAATTATTTTTAAATGTCTTCTGTAGGTAAATGTTAAGAAAGTGCTGCTTACCTCTGGGTGGTGGAGATTTATAGATCATTGTACTTTAAAGGATCAGGGCATGAAACACAACCCAGGACCCCATTTAAAAAGTGTACAGTTTAATTGTATTGGTACTGTCATAATTTTCCTTATCATGTGTCATTTCCACAATTTCCATTCTGTCCTGGCCAGTTTTCCCCAAGAGTCAAAAAAGACAGTATTTGCATTTTCTACCTGTGCAGTGATCCTCATCTGATTTGAACCCTCTCCATGTCTCTTTATCCTTTAAAAATAAAAATTAATGCACGTGTGCATCATATTATTTGACCTGACCTTGAGAATCTGAAAGGTTTCTAATTCAGCCTTGACCGTTTGATAGTTCTCCTTGCCCAGGAACCTGTGTTGGTGTGGCAAATGCTGCATCTGTCTTCTGCTCTTTTTCTCAATATGGGAAATACGTACCCCCTGGAACATTCTCTTCCCTGCTTAGGCAAAGATCTTGGGGGCAGAGGCCTTAATCAAGCATGTTTCATTCGTAAGAGCACATGTATTTCGGATATTACTGGGGAAGTTATGTCACATTTTACTGAAGAGAAAATTTACTTGTGGAGAAAAGTGTGGAATAAGACTAAATCTTTTTAAATAGTGGAAGTATTTTCCAATTGCTGCTTGCAAAAGTGTGTCAATTGGATAATTTTGCAAACATTGAGACATGTAGCACAAGGGAACTGCTGCACGATAGACTGATGATTTTTCTTGTTAGCATAACCTGCCTTCTAGATGTGAATGTTAAAGTGCAAGTCACACCAGGAAGTTTGTATAAAATGTCTGGAGCGGCCATCTGGTTACTCTAAAGAAATTTTATTCTTTTTTTACTCAGGAAGAATATAGTAGATTGTGAGATATACAGTGTAATGTTTATGTAAGACTATTCATATCTAATTTTCATTTTTCTACACTGCCTTCAATGGACCAGTTTGGTATGGATTCGAATTGCTAATATTACTATAGAGTGATCTCTCCTGGTATGTATCGATCATATACCAGCATACATGGCTTAATTATTTCTTGCATGTTTGTTTTTGTTTTCTTCTGTTTTGTATTTTGCTGCTTGTCTTTTTGTGAGTGTGTGACTGTTAAATCATTTATTATTAAAAGTCAATAAAACAAAAGCATGAACCAATCTGTAAATGTCTCGCTGTACAGTTGAGTTGCCATTTGTAATGAAATGACCGTAATTGTTCCTCTTCCCTGCCTCAGGTGAGAAGCCGTTTAAATGTGAACAGTGCAGCTATGTGGCATCCAACCAGCATGAAGTGACTCGGCACGCGAGGCAGGTTCACGATGGACCCAAACCACTGACCTGCCCCCACTGCGAATACAAAACGGCTGACCGAAGCAACTTTAAGAAGCACGTTGAGCTCCACGTCAGTCCGAGGCAGTTCCTTTGTCCCGTCTGTGAGTATGCAGCATCCAAGAAATGTAACCTGCAGTATCACATTAAATCCAGGCATCCTGACTGCTGCGGTATCACAATGGATGTCTCCAAAGTAAGACTACGGACTAAAAAGAGTGACGCGAACACTTCAGAAAATGCTGGTAATGACAGTAAGGGGGGACAAGAGAAAACAAAGAAAGAGTCTGCTGAAAAGAAGAGTGAGAAAGCTGTCAAAGAAGAGAAGAAGGAGAACTTGCCTAAAGAGAAGAGACCAGCTAGCAGCATTGGTACAGGCCAGGTGACGACCCGGAGTCGCAAGACAGTGGCCGAAAAAGAGACTGTGAAACCTGACAATTTGACAGAGAAATCGGGTAAAACAAAGAAGTCGAAAAGAAAAGCTGATGCTTTGACTTCGAAAAAAGATCCTATTCCAGATACGGATGTCATAGCGAAAAAGAAGAAGAAAACCGAGAAAAAGTCCTCCAAATATCACGACTCTCAAAAGGCTGAAAGCAAGTTGGAGGCAGCCAGGAAGCAAAATTCTTGCCATAAGAAAAACAAGAAAAAGAAATCCCAGAAGAGTAAGGCTAGTAAGAGCAACAAAACTCCTGAGGACAAAAATGTCCCAGATGAGGCTTCTGTCTCTGAAGAACTTCCTCTTGCCCAGAAGGGAGAAAGTAAGACAGATGATGATCCTTGCAGTGGACCACCAGTCACCAATGCTCCAATGAATGGAGAAGACCAGGGAGTCATCGTCAATGCTCCAAAGAATGGAGAAGGCCAGGAAGTCGTCATTGATGCTTCAGAGAATGGAGAGAACCAGGGACTTGTCCTCAGGGAGAATCTGGAGGATCAAGAGCCTCAGGATCAAAAGCTGCAGGCTGAAGAGCCACAGCCTGAGGCCAAAACCATAGACCAAGAAATGCCCATGGCCGAAGAGGAGGCTGCAGAAGCTTCTCGGAGCGAAGTTGAAACAGAACTACCTCTCATTCCTGAAGCCAGCTCTGAGAACTTTTCTGATACCACCATGGAAAAGGAGACTGATGTGCTAAAGGACACTTTACCAGACGTGGCCCAAGAGATGCAGAATACTCACAGTTGTGAGGTGGAAATGATAGCTACTCCAGATTTGGTTGAGCCGATGCAGATTTGTGAAACAGAAACTGTAACAGCTCCAACTTCGGAAGATGACAGTCCTACAAAAGAGCTGCAGGCTGAGGAGCAGCCAGAAGCAACACCATCTTCGCAGCTGCCCAAAAAACCTGAGCAGAGCATGAAAGCAGATCTGGCAACAGCATCGCCCAGTGGCGTAACAGTGAGTGAAAGTCAGGAAATGGAAGAGGACGAGGGCATCCACAGTCACGACGGCAGCGATATCAGTGACAACATATCAGAAAGAAGTGATGATTCTGGATTAAACGGTGCTCGGTCAGTGCAGGAGGAAACAAATCAGAAACCATCTCAAGAAGTGGCAGAAGCTGAGGCCATAAAGGAGAACTATGTGTGTATATTTTGCGACCGTTCTTTTAACAAAGAAAGTGAATACAGTAAGCACCTGAACCGCCACTTGGTAAACGTGTACTATCTTGAGAAGGCAACAAAGGGGCAAGATTAACCAAACGGCTGTTTAACGACAGTGATTTCTTCCTCTGTAAGGTCTCCTAGAGCTTTGGTACAGTTCTTGTAGAATCTTGTAGCTTAAGCTCTGTTGGTTTATACATTTTTGACGTTGGCTGGTTGTGTTTTTCCCGGCCTTTGATGACACGTTGAGTGAATTGAACTATCTGTATCTCTTTAGAGAGGGCAAGTATGGTATGTAACGCCGTGGCTTGTTAAGTCTGCGTAATCTCCTGGATGCATCTCTGGAATCATTTTGAGTGTTTCTGAGAATTTCCACCAGAACTCCTCATTAGTAGTTGTCTTCAGTTGGACTTGGGGCACAATCCCCCTGGAGTGTCCTGCACAAGCTCAGAAGAAACAAATGAGAGTTTATGAGTGATACTGTGACCCTGTACTGTTCTGTCCATGTCCGTGCGCAGGAAATGTTCTCAGTGGACTGGAACTGTTCAGTCATTACATTCCCAGCAGAAATTTCAACCTGATCAGAGATGTGGGCATCACGGCCCCTGCTAATGGTGAAAAGTCAACTTGAATTACTGCATCCATTTGTCTGTGACACTCTCTGACCCCCCCAGTCCAAGCTCACCCCCCCACCCCCTTCCATTTGACTTCCCTTTGAGACCCACCACAGTGTGGAAGCTTCCTCCATATGGTCTCATTCAGTGTGCCACGCACCCTGTGTTTGTGTTTGCATTTGCGTGTGTGTGAGCAGCAGAACTACAGTGGGCAAGGCCCGCGACGTGAGCCTTTCTCAGCTATTTGGAAATCCGTGCAGTTGGCTCTCTCCACGTAGTTCTGAAATTCAGAATACTCAGCTGTGTGTGAATGGGGTCCTTATGTAGACAGTTGATTAAGAAGATACAGTATTCACAGAAACAAAGCACAGGCGGGTTCATCACATTCTCCATAAAGGGGTGTGGCTTTGAGTTTCTGGTATCCGAGACTCATCTTGGGTCCGTAAGTCCCTGGACAGATGCACAAGCCCTCAGTGCTTCATGAACCGAGTGTTTTATGAACAGAAACGGGAAGGATATTGCTCTGATACTTTAATCTATCTTAGTTTTAGTTTATCTTAACCTCTTGGTGTGATGAGTGCTTAAAGAACTCATTAGCTGAGCTGCAAAAAAAAATGCAGCAACTTATTTTGTAAAAATGGCACTTTGGGAAAAATGTTGGCTCGCAGAAATCACTTGGTCATATTTTTGAGTTGCATATACATTTCAGGTCCCCTAATCACGATCAGCAAGCCAAAATTTTGAAGTAGTCTTTCCGTCTAGTTGATCGATGAATGCATCTTTGGTAAATATTACTTTTAACACAAAGTGATTGTTTTCTTTTGTGCTTTAAGAGAGGGGGAAAATTGCACATAATTTGTTATTTTTACCTATGCAGTTTAAGCCTTTAGTTTAGTGTTTGTGTTTTATATGAACTCTTTTATATATGCATGTTTTGGTTTTGTTAATGGATTTCTTTCTTTTACTGCTGATATTTTGAGGTTTGTTGCTTATCGTGGTCAGTGCTCAGCCTTTCTTGACCACAAATGTACTGGTTCTCTTATTGCTTGTTATGTTTGTAAAGATTTGGGGCTCTGCCACAGAGACTGTAATGCAGGGGTAGTCAAACTGCGGCCCTCCAGATGTCCATGGACTACAATTCCCTGGTAATTGTAGTCCATGGACATCTGGAGGGCTGCAGTTTGACTACCCCTGCTGTAATGGCATACATTTGGAGGCCATTAGCCCGTGTGTTTTTCTCTGAGAAGTGCCCCTACATATGCCTCAATGAACTGAATAGGAGCTGCACCCAGAGCTTGGGAGTGCTCTTCCAGTGCTCTCGGTGTCCTCATGGGGGTTTGCACAAAGGACCTCCCCAATAGAGTATGTGAGGTGACAAAAAGTCAGGATTTCCTCCTAATCAAGCTGTTTACGCATCCTCTGGATTAAGACAAATTGTTGCATTGTGCAAAATTCCATGCGTCAAACAAACAAACCGGTAAGCAACAAACCTTGAATCGGGGACGATGTAGAAATACCTGTTCCTCATTCAATCAAGTTTTCATTAAATTAATTACCCCTGTCCATTTCTGGTTGGCACAAAAGAGGAATAAAAACATTTGCGTGTTAGACTGACAGCCACTGGGAGAAAAGTCGCAAGTAATTTCGGTGCACAGGTCCGTTCCCAAGAAGGCTGATCTTTTTGGAGTCAACAAGAAGTGAGAAACCCGCCAGTGGTCTGCAAAACTGAGCAAGACTCCTTCCGCTGTGCCTCTGCCCTTGTAAACCCCAAGTCATTCTTGTTGACCTGAAGTCTGTGGATAGAAGCAGTCTCTGGTGCTCCAGAGAACTGCAGCTATGGAAGCTTGTGCTGCTAAAGGGCACGACCCACTAAGAAGTTCTCCCATGGAAGATCCCCGTGGAAATGAACCAATTGGTTTGATCAGAAGTTGTGGTGGAGAACTTTCCAGTGGGTTGTGCCCCCAAATGATGATTCAACATTTTAAATCCTGTTGCAAGAATACCCCCCCCCCCCGCTCCGGAGACTGCCAAGCTTACATTAGTTTGAGTTGTACTTAGGTTCTTTGCCACCCCACCCTTTTGCTGGCATCCTCCATAGTTGCCTTTCAACATGACTTGACTGAATAGAGGAACCTGATACTTCTGTGTGTATATTGGAGTGGGGGGGGGAGCTTGTATTGGGAGGCCAAAGATCTGAGGGAGAAGAATCCCTTTAGGGCAGAATAAACTGTATAACGTTTAGATTGTTGTGTGTGAATAGTTTTATGTTCCATATACTTACTTGGCTGCGACAATCATTGTCAACTGAGAATCAAGTTGCAACTATATTTATGTCGAACCATTAAACATCGTCGAAGCGTCTTCCTAACCAGTCAGTCGGAGTAGTTATTGACACAGCTTTATTGTCGGATGTAAAATATTGTCGTGTTTTGTAAGAAGTTTGAACAGTGGCCTGGATACGCCAATACTATGTAGAGGTTTTAAGGCTCTTGTCCTTTTTTTTTTTTTTTTTAAGATATGCTAACCCTTTTTGGAAGAGAGCCTTTATGGCCCTGAGCTACTTTTTTTTAAATGCATTTTTTAAGTTTTCAGCCGGGCTGGTTGAAAAGATGAAGGCAAACACGTGGCCGTAGAGTTCGTGACGTTAGTGGACTTGGCGGTGCGTGAAAATGCTGTTAACATTGTGCAGAGTACATGACTGGCATCTGATCAGGACTCAAGATTTCACCCTTGGAGAGAGTGGGAGACAGTGCTTATGTTAGGTGGCATTTCTGAGCAAGATAGTGTTGGCAAGTATTATCTAGGGATGGCTCTCCAGATGCCCATGAGCCCCTGCCAGATTATCAGGGATGCCTGGAGAGCCACAGTTTAGCCACTCCTGTCTTCACATGATGTTATGGCTGCGTCCCAAGATGCATTGGATGTGGTGACCGACTTGTGAAAACGGCTAGAAATTTCCATGTTTGCTGTGTAGATTGAGCTCATTGTGTCCACTGGTCAGTTTTTAATATATGCCAGTAAAAGATGGAATGTTATTCCTGACTTAAGGTTAGGCAGTGCTGGGGGGTGGGTGGATGGGTGGGTGGGGAGTGAAATTAGCGTGGAAATGTAGATAACTTACTGTGTTTCTGCCTAAAGTAGATACTTCTGAAAATGAACAAATCAGGTTGTCGCAGGAATTTTGGCTACAACTTTCCAGCTTCTTCCTTGATTGAAGGGCTTTCTCTCTGCAGCAGTGCTTGTCACACCATCCTAACCTGATGCAACCTGTGGTGTCTTGCATTGTGCATACCGTATTGGGCAGTGGGGCTAAGTGGAACGTGAGTGTTTGTAGAGGCATGCACTAAAAAAACGAGTGCCACAAGCCACCTGAAGATTTAACTAGGAACTTGCAACACATCTTCATATTGCTGCTATTTGGGGCTTGATTGACCCAAGGGCTGGAACTTTAAAATCTTTTTTTTAATAGAACAAACTGACAGGTCAGTTACTACTCATAATGCTGTTGATTTCAATGTTAATTTTTTTGCTGAGAAACTGTAAACGGAGGTTCAGCTAGATTTATTGCATCTTGGTTGTGTAGCTATTGGCTAACAAGCTGAGATACGATATTAATTGCATCCAGGTAGCTTAAGAAAATGGTTTCTTTCACACATGTGTATATACTTTTGTATTGCCCCCCCTCCTTTAAAAAGAAAACCACACTAGCTAATGAACATTTTGCAAGCTGGCACTGAAATGTTTTTATGTTGGGTTGCACCGTGTTTGAAGCTTTTTACAGTGCAATACTTGTATTATTTTCTCAATTTAAACCAAAGGTAATTTTTTTTCATGCTTTCTATCTACTGTAGTGCATGAAGAGCTTTTATACATTTGTAATAGATGTAAAATCAGAGCAGATCACATGTCCTGTTGTTTTTTTTTTAATTTACCTAAACTATGTACAAGCCTTTGTCCAAAATGTAAGGTTAAACTAAATTGCATATTAACCCTTTGAGTGTATTTTCCTAAGCATAGTTATAAGTCAATAAACTTTATTAAGGAATATGTGTGTACATGTGTATGGGGCTTTAACTGTCTCTTACTATTATCCAGGCTATAGACACTGCCTTGATCTCTGAAGGCTTGATTGGCTCAGGAAGAGGAAACAAACATATGCTCACTATAAATTTGCTAATAATTTTCTTTTTGAATCAAATCAGATACAAAAGGGTGGATCCCATCTGATGTAAGTGGACCTATGCTACAGGAAGGGGAAATTTCCTTTGTCCCCTTTCTGACTACAGCCTGCTGTGCCTCCCAACCTCATATGGAAGATGGGGGTGGTCAGTGTACCTCTAGTGACAACAGTGGAGTTCAGAAATGGGAGTGGGGGGAATTGCTGGGAAACCCCCCCCTTTCAAAATGGAAAAAAAGGTTGGGATCCAAGTAATTGAATACAAAATTCAAACACAGAGCTTAAAATGGAGGGAAGGAGAACAATATAAGCTGCTTTGGGTCCCTGTTGGTGAAAAATATAAGAATATGAAGATAGAAAAATACAGCTGGCATCTGAAGTGTGTCCAATAACCATCATGTAAGCATCAACTCTAAAGAGAAATAGTAACTTCTGTGTTAAATCTGTTTCTTACACTGGTACAAACGTAGGGCAAAACCAAGGTCCTTTTGCCAATTACCTATTGTTAATTAACAAATTGGGAGCCTGGCTTAAATCTGGTCTGGGGAGCAGGACTTCTTTATCCCCCCCGCTGTAGCCCATAATACTTCCTGATATGCTGATCTTGAGGGAAAAGGGACTTCTAGCAAGTGCATGAGTGTGGGCTGGGGATCTACAGCAGAAGTCCTCCATGGGATCTAAGTAGTTTTGGAAACTAAAAGAAACATTTGCCTGTATGAGACACTTGAAGGAATAAAATAATAAACAGAAGACCACCTTTGTTTTACTACCTGTAGTAGCACAATAACAGAACTGCAAGCCTGCAAATTCTCCAGAACTCTTCTACAGGTTGGATTTGGGGGAAAGATGGTATTGAAGCCCTCAGACTTCAGTTTGAAAAACTAACTTGGTGATTTGAGAAAAGTTATACCTTGCATGTTCAAAATAGTCAAAGCCCCTTACAATGGCAAAGAAAGAAAATTTACACCAGGACAATCCTGTTAGTCAGTTTACCTTTGAAATCAAATATTCTGTGAAATGAGAGAAGATAAGCTGGGCTTCTGCTGGAGACTTCCAGAGCTGTTACAGGCTTCTGAGATAGTGGAGTTATACTTTGCCTGTCAAACCCTCCATCTTGGGACCCTTTCATTCCCTTTGCATTTAACTTGTTCCTCTGACGCTGTTGTCTGACTTTGCTCTCACCTTGAAGAAGGTATACATTCTGGCAGGGCGTATACCTTGTGCAGAAGATGGACCAAGTCTAAGTAATCCTTTAAATAAGTGGTGTAATTATGATCTGTGCCTGAAAGACGGCCCAGAGTGAAGCGTAGCTCTTTGAAATTAAGGAAAGAAAAGCATGCGAGCACAGTTGTCCCTCAAGGAGTCTCCAACTGAAAGTTGGATTTTGTGACTGATACCTGTGGCTGTGTTAGAGCCACCTTGGGTAATCCAAATTTTGCTCAGACAAAAGTTGTATTCTATGATCTGTATAAAGTATGACCACGGACCATGCTTAATTTTTTGCACTTATTTTCTGTGCATTGTAGAAGAAGAGTTGGTTCTTATATGCAGCTTTTCTCTACCAGAAGGAGTCTCAAAGAGGCTTACAATCGCCTTCCCTTTCCTCTCCCCACAACAGACACCCTGTGAGGGAGGTGAGGCTGAGAGAGCCCTGATATCACTGCTCAGTTAGAACAGCTGTATCAGTGCTGTGGCAATCACCTGGCTGCGCATATGGGGGAGCAGAGAATCAAACCCGGCTCGCCAGACTAGAAGTCCACACTCCTAACCACTACACCAAGCTGGCAAGGTGTGAAAGGCTCCTCCCTGAATATTGGAAGGCTTATTCAGCAAGTCCTCCGGCTTCTGGATTGTCACCAGGTTTTGCCTATACACTTTTAAACCACATCCTGACCATCTTAATGGCTATGAATTTGCTTCTCCCTCCCCAAACTGAGATTCTTGGGAAGTTGCTGGGTGAGATCCGCAGATATGTAGGAATGCTGAGAGACTGGGGGGCTCTCTGACGGGTGACACTGGAAAGGTAACCAGGCGCTCTGGCCAATTTCTGCTCTGTCAGGAAAAATGCGCTTTCCCAGTCAGCAAAAATCGAAATGTATTTATTCAGCAGCGGGCGTGTCATCAACCCACTGTGATCATCCTTCTTTCCGGCAGTCCCCACTGCCAAGGGGGCAGTTCTGGGTCACGTACCAACCCCCAGCTTCCCCATTTCTCCACTGCAGGTCTAGAAACAATTCATAGCGACTGACTTGAATACGTCTGATGCGGAGTTCCTGTGATTCTTTGATGTTAATGCCTCGCTGCCTCGGGACAATGGGGCTCTATGTAAATGCCGTCTAGAGACAACAGGAGGCCGAGCAACCGCGCAATGTGGCCCCCCTCCTTAATCCGGGGCATATTTCAAAACAGTTTTTTCTTTTTTTTAATTCCACGTTCAGAAACACTCGGGTCCCTCCAAGGTCCTTGCAGGGAGATCGTGCTGAAAAGTATGTTTTGAGCAATAATCGCACGAGGATGGACTAAACTAGCGGATGCCTCTTGCCCGTTCTCAACACAATGTCCCTTGCTGACTATATTGCATGAAAGAGAGGCTTGCCTGCTTCAAAGCAACCCAGAGCTGCAGCTCCCGTCCAAAAAGCAGTGCAGATGTGCATTGCTTGTCCTGTGGTGGTACCGTTCAGCAACGGGGGCCCTTAATGCAAGTGTTCAAGTGTAGAACTTTCTATTGATCCAAAGGGGTGGACAACAATTCTCTTCCATGGGGGGAGAGGAAAGGGAAAAGCTATAGACATTGGGCACAGATGCCCTCTGATCTCTATCACTGATAATCAAGCTGACTGCTATGTATGAAGATTGGGGGTGGCGAGGAAAATCGGAATGAGGGAAGATTCAAATGGGTAGCCATGTTGGTCTGAAGTAGCACAATAAAATCAGAGTCCAGTAGCACCTTTAAGACCAACAACGATATATTCAAGGCGAAGAGTGCTTGCACTCGAAAGCTTAGACCTCAAATAAATCTTTGTTGGTCTTAAAGGTGCTAGTGGACTCTGTTTTTGGGAGTATGTTACTTGCAGTTGACCTCACTAGCCCTACTCCCGCGATGCTATAAATCAGCCCTTTTCAGCCTTTTGAGTGTGGTGGAACCCCTGAAATATTTTGTAGGCTTTGAGGACTCCCGGAAGGGGTGACATGCCCCTTTAGAGAAGAAGATGCAGAAGATGCAGGAGCCAGCCAATCAAGCCTTTACCGTTTCCATCATGGAGAAGCACTAGGGCACCGTGGGGGGGGGGGGAGAGGGGGCTCCAAGGATTAGAGATGTCAGCAGCCAGCCAAACTTCCCAGAAAGGCTGCGGGACCCTCGGGGAGCCCTGGCGTAACCCCAGGGTTCCTCAGAATCCGGGTTGGGAATCCCTGCCTTAAATTTGTTACCTTAAAGTTCAAATATTTCTGCTATGAATACATACTTGATGCGTCTGAAGAAGTGAACTCTTGAAAAAACCCGATGCTGGATTAACTGTCTTTAAAATGCCACTGGGCTTGGTTTGGTTTATATATAATGGACCCAACAGGATTACTCTGTGAGAGGGGCTCTAAATAACAATCAGCAAGTGCATCCTTCCTCTAACCCAGTTTTATGCAAAATGTTAAGAACTGGGGCTGAAGGAGGAACGTCTCCCTGTCTGGCCTCCCCAGTTTTAATTTGCCCCCCAAATATTTACGCCTTTATGGCTTTCATCAGCCATCACTCCCTATCTGCTTTGGTTTCGGCTGCTCTTTTCCGTGGCTTGTGGCTTCACAACGTTCAGGCTGTGCGTGTCTTTTGCCCGAGCTTGAGTCCCCCTAGTAAGCCAAGGCCTTTGGTTGGCCCAGTTTGGCAGGCCTGTTGAATTCAGCATTGGACTAATAGGTTGCCATGTTTATACACACTCTGAATCGCTTTCCTGTCTCCTGCTCAAATGAACTCAGTAGCCAGAACAGCAAGTGGAATAACTCCTCAAAGTTTGAGAGCGGTGAGGGGTGGGGAAAAGGGGTCGGGTTGGGGACGGGGCTACCCTCTTGCTGAGGCTTTTCTTCCACTTTGAAGCAGGTGACAGGGATGGGTCGTGGCTCAGCGGTAGAGCGTCTGTTTGGCACATAGAAGGCACCTGGGTCCAATCACTGCCATCTGTTAAAAGGACCAGACAGTAGTTGATATGAGTGACCTCTCTGCCTGAAGGTGCTGCCAGTCTGAGTCGACAGTAATGACCTTGACAGTCTGATGCATGATAAGGAAGCCTCACACATGTTCCAGTGTGAGCTCCACAATGCCAACTGTTCTGCAACGGGCTAATGGTTTGATGCCAACTCAATTGGCACTTTGTGCAGAGCTGACACCAGCCAAGGGCTTCGTTCGAACATCTGGTTTTTCTCTTGTCACCTCTGGTTCTGGAAAACAGGGAAAGGACTGCAGTCTACCAATTCCATGCAACGGCTAAAACACAGTTGTCACTGCAATATGCAAGCCAGCTTTGTTTTTGCCTTGTTCACCTTCTTGTTCCTGTACGTGGCTGGGCTTACTTACTTCCCAAGTTTGCATTTTGTTCATGAAAAATCTCTCAACCGGATGTGGCTCAGGGGCAATGGATGGAGACAAATTTGGAGAATTTATGTAAAATATTTTCACCTTTCCTTTCCACCCAATTAAGACCCGTGAGGTGGGAAACAAAATCATCATTAAAAATAATACATAAAACGATTCAGCAAAAGCAACTGAACAAACACTGCCAGAACTGGGGATGCAGGAGCATCACAACAAAGCAAAAGAGCCTTCACCCACTGCCAGAACACAACCCTAGAGGGAGACAGAGGCATCTCCTTAGGGAGAGCATGACAGATTGTTGGTGCCCCTGAGATAGAAGCAGGCGATCCTTATTTGAATCGCCTGGTGGAGATATTTGCTGAGGGAAACCCTGTTTTCCCAGATCAGTGAACACATGAAGTGGATTTCTGGGGTATCCCAGTCTCAGGCAGAGGTCTTTCACATCACCTAGAACTGGAGATGCCAGTGGTACAACCTGGGACCTTCTGCATGCTAAGCAGATGCTCTACCACTGAGCTACAGCTCCTATTTCAACAAATACGGGTCTCTCTGGCAGATGCAGATCTGTGATGGAATGGCATTTTCAGGAAGTAACTATCCCCCACCCCCGCCAAAAAAAAAAGAACTTTGTGAGAAGTCGCAAATTTATCTTCAAGCGCTCAGAATGAGACTAATGTCATTGCCAGCAGACACCCCAAATGTAATAAGAGTCCCCTGCTGACATGTTCAGGCTTCAGTGTCATGAACGCCAGCAACCATGTGTGATTCAGGTCATAGGAACTCCCAGGGCTAGCTCAGAAACACCATGCAGGATGCATTAAGAGCCAGTGTGGCATAGCAGTTACAGTGTCAGGCTAGGATCCAAGAAAGCCAGCTTCAAATCTCCCCACTCTGTCACAGATGCTGGCTGGGAGACCTTGGGTCAGTCCCACTCTCAGCTTAACCTGCCTCCCAGAGTGGCTGTGATAAAACACAAGAATGGGGTAAGAGCGCACATAGTTTATCACACTCCTGACACACCACAGACTGGAGTGGGATACCATGCATTAGAGACCAATGTTGTCCTTTGCACCCCACTTCTCATCAAGAATGGAGCTGCGTTGCCTTTGTGTAGTAGTTTTACCAGCAGCTACCCTGGATGAGCTAAATGCTGTCCTACTTTCTCACAGGCAGCATTTCCCCAATATTTCAGATCGAGGACCACCCTTTTCCGTAAGAGTAACAGGTCAAAGGATAATTCTCTAGGGCAGGGGTCCCCAAACTTTTGGCACATGGGGGCCCCATTAGAAGAAAAAGAAGAAAAGTTGGTTCTTATATGCCGCTTTTCCCTACCCGAAGGAGGCTCAAAGCGGCTTACAGTTGCCTTCCCATTCCTCTCCCCACAACAGACACCCTGTGAGGTGGGTGAGGCTGAGAGAGCCCTGATATCACTGCTCAGTCAGAACAGTTTTATCAGTGCTGTGGTGAGCCCAAGGTCACCCAGCTGGTTGCATGTGGGGGAGCGCAGAATCGAACCCGGCATGCCAGATTAGAAGTCTGCACTCCTAACCACTACACCAAACTGGCTCTCAGCGTGCCCAGTGTCCAATGAGGGCCCCATCTTCAATCAAAATGTAACATTAGCCTGCTTACTTAGATCATAAGTAATGAAAAAATGTTTAATGCAATCCATTTTGGAACAATATTTTACTGCGGAATTCTGTTATTTAGCTAACACATACTTGCCTAGTCAGTGTGATTTTTGTGGCTGTCTTCTGTTAGCCAAAGCACTGATGTCCCAAGTCAAGGTTTGTGACACACAGTCTTAAAATGTCATGTAAGTGTTCATCTGTAAGCATTTCGATTTCACAGTTTTCATCTTGGAAAAGGTTTTTTCACAGATGTATGTGGTGCCAAAGACTGTGAACATGCCTGCAGCAAATTTCTTTAGGAAGATAAATATATAATGTAGACCAAAACAGAAATCTAAGAGACTATTTTCTTTATAAATGTCTCTTAGATGATCACTGGATTGCAAATCAATTAGTTCCATCTGAAATAAGTTACTTGCATCTTCTGGTGCTACTTCAAATGGATTCAGAAACATTCTTATTTCCTTTAGAAGCTTATGACAATCAGTGACTCTGTTCTGAAATTCCACCTGCAATAGGTTCAGTGCTTTGATGTGTCTTTCAACACTGAATTGTAAATTCCCATCCTTCTCAAATTTTAGTCCACTGCAGCATGAGAATTTTGAAAAGTTACCTTCACACTTGCTTCACAAAAATGTTGTTTTGCTTCAAAAGCTTTCAATTCAGTATACATGTCACACACAAGGTTTCCTTTCCTTTGCAACCTTAGATTCAATGTGTCCAGATGTTCTGTGATATCCGTTAAGAAAGCCAAATCAAAAATCCATTCAGGGTCAGAAAGTGCTTCTTGACCTCCTTAAGAAAGGCATCAATTTCATGAAGACTGAAAAATGTTCAAGGACTTTGCCTCTGCTAAGCAACCCGACTTCTGCATGGTACAATATATCCTCATATTCTGCATCTATCTCTGAGAGAAATTTTTGAAACTGATGTTGAGCAAGACCATGATGCCTGGTGTAATTAATGCTGGATACAAGAATACATATCAAGCTTTTCCACTGAAGAATCTTACTACACAAGGCTTGCTGATGGATGATGCAGTGAAACTGCATGAGAAGTGTACCATTTAATTTCAATATATCTTCATTGATTTTTGCAACTACACCAGTTTTACTTCCCACCATATTTCTCACACTATCAGTTGTGATTCTTTTCAATTTATCCCAACTCAGACCAAGATTTTCAACTGATTTACGCATTTTCAAGAATATGTTTTCTGCAGCTGTTGTGTCTTTCAAACTATCCACCCCACACAACTCTTCTGTAATTCTGAAGTTGGAATCTATCCCTAACCCTAACCCCTGATAAACATTAGTAGTTGAGCATTGTCTATAATGTCATTGCTCTCATCTAATGCCAAAGACAAAAAAATGAAAACCTTTTGCCTTGACAACCAGTGACATATGCAACTCTTCTCCTAGTTCTTCAATACACCTGGTGATTGTAGATGCAGATAGACTGAACCCATTCAAATAGTGACTTTATCTTCCTTATATACATACATAGCTTCAACGTGGTAATTCATGGAGAGGGGGTTAAAAAGCTGAGGGGTATGGGTGCTTGAGCTTTGCTGGCTAACGAAGCACCTAGAACGGCCAAAAATGCTGTTATGGAGGATAAGAACAAGAGGGGGCTGACAGAAGGAACCATGGAGACCAAAACAAACAATGTTGCTATTGTCCTTTTTGCAAGAAAAGATGAACAGCAGTGGATGGTGCCTCTTGAGGCAGGAAGAAAAGTATGAGTATGAGGGAAAATGCCCTGAGGGTGATAGCAGCAGACAAGCAGGTTGGAAGGCTGCACAAAGAGAGGTCGGTGGCTGCTAGAGGCCCAAGGGCCTCAGGTTGGGGACCCTTGCCCTAAGGTGTCATCAAGGCTTATATAATCTGTTAAGTGCTTCAGATCTCTTTTTACTAATAAGTGTACGTGTGCAAATGCCTTGGCTTCATCTTACCAGTTAGCGGCCAGTTCACTAAATGCATATGATGCTTTTAAGCAGTCGAAAAAATGATATAGTATTGTCCACATCCCAAGGGATATTCCAAAATGCTTCCTTCTTGAAGCCCGTCTTTATTGGAGGGCAATTACAATTCAAAAGGAAATACAGCTTTGAAATGTTTATCCTCTAGCCTGATTTTTAATAGGACCTTACTGACCCATTCTTTTGGTGATCCGCAGTACTTCCTGTGGGAGCAGGGAAGGGTTCTCAAATGGCCTGCTCTCTCCACTTGGAAGGCCTTCAGGCCTGACAAAGAGCGACCCTGGCTGAAGCAAGCACAATGTGAGACTCGGTGTCATGTTCACTTTGAACCTCACGCTCCCACAGTGGCCATAGTGTCACGCAGCCCCGTGCTACCTGCCACGGATTCAGGTAAAAAACAAACCAAAGTCCTCCTGCGAGAGAGTAGCCTTGGTATGTGACACATAGCTTAGTATTATAACGATTCAATGGCTGTGAATCAGAAGCCCTTGGGGTATGAGCAGCCACTCCCATACACCTTTTTGGATCTTGGCTTTGCCTCCCATTCCTTAACTTCCAGATTTCACCCCACAGCTCTCTCCGGACACCCATTTACTCCCCTCTCCCCACCAGGTCCAGTCATTTCTGCAGGAAGAAACAAGTTCTCAGAAGGCAGCGGGACTCCATTTGCAAGGGGCCCCTCAAAAGCCGGTATTGAAAATGCACACTTATCACTAGATCTCTCTGTTCTTACACAATGCAGAATGGGGGAAGGTACAATGAAAGATACGCCCCCGTGAGGCTGTTCAGAAGCTGCTTGTCTTCTTGATGCCGTTGCTGCCTGTTGCAGGCCAAGAGCCATGCATGGCTTGTTTCTCCACATCCAAATCTTGCTGTGGTTTTATCCGAGGCCATCCTTCCTGGCCCAGGAACATTCATCGACACGAAGGCAAACAGAGGGAAAGACAGCCAAGCTGGTCTGCTGAAACAGCGTGAGAAATGAGAACGGTTAACCATGGCCACTGCAACACAAACAGCACAATATGGAACATATGAACGCATGAAGCTGCCTTGGGCTGAATTAGACCCATTGTCCACCAAAGTCAGTATTGTCTACTCAGACTGGCAGCAGCTCGCCAAGGCCTCTGGCACTTCACCTCCTACCTGATCTTTTAAATGATGCTGGGGATTGAACTGGGGACCTTCTGCATGCCAGGCTGCTACTGAGCCATAGTTCCTTCCCCAAAAGGACTAGATTTGTGCTGTGGGCTTGGACGAAATCCCTGCCGGATGCTGCTGCCTGCAAGCAGGACCGGGCAAGTGTCTTGTGAAAACACTCCAGGTGTGGACCGGAGAGCTCTCTCATACTCGGGAGTCTCCAAAAGCACGGAACGGGCGAAACAGATATGGAATCAGACCACTCATCTGTCAGGGTCAGGACTGCCTTCAAATTCTCAGTGTGGCGTTGTTCACATCACCTCCTGATAAGATTCATTGAAGATGCCAGTGATTGAACTTAGGACCTCCAGCATGCAAAGCTATGGGCCCTTTCAGGGGTGCAGGGCCACTGTCTTTCAGCCCTCAAAGTGTTTACTACATTTTAAAGAGGAAGCCATCTTGCGATGTGGGTGAAGCGACGCCTAAGAGCTCCCGTTATCTGCAACTTCTTACCACTTAGACGCGCCTTTTCTCCTTTTTTTTAACATTTGAGCCCTTGCTCTCCGCAAAGGGAGGGGGTGGTTTAGGCTTATAGGCTCGACTGTTCTTAAGACGTTCCCCTCTGATCTGAGCAATGTGTGGCAGCAGAGGAGGCTTCCGTATGGTCAGGGCTGTCCCTTCCGGATAGTAGCACCTTAGATCCATTGTGTTCTTTGAATGAGCCGTAATGGCAACCCAGCCTGCGGAGAAGAGAGATTCGTTTCACGGAACTTGTCCAAACAAGATGGAAAGGAAACATTGGGCCAGTCAGGGATGGTACTTCCTGCTTGGTCAAAGCAAAATTCGTTCCCTTTTAATGTTTGAAAACAAGGGTCCTTCATAAATGGCTCTCTTCACTGCTTGCTAAAAAGCCCTGATTTTTTAATAGCCTGCTTTTCCCCTACCAGCAGGAGTTCCAAAGCGGCTTACAAACACCTTTCCCTTCCCCTTCCCCTCCCCTGTGAAATAGGTGGGGCTCAGAGAACTCTAAAAGAACTGCGCTGCGAGAACAACTCTAAGAGAACTGTGACTAACCTAGCTGGCTGCATGTGGAGGATGGGGAATCAAAGCAGAGTTAAGTCTGCCGCTTTTTAACCACTACACCACGCTGGCCCTCGGAGAGATGCAGAAATCAAAACCCATGTCAAAACTTTACTATGCTGTACTGGATCTTCATACTAGAATCCATCAGCCTAAGGCATTGGATGAAATGGATCCACAAGAGAGTAACCAGCCTACAGAAGAGAATAACCAGCCTACGGAAGAGAATGTTTGAGAAAAGGTGGTGAAGTTACCGGCAGATGAAAACTTTATGTCAGCCACTGCCACATGATGATCAATGCCTTCCAACGTCACATCTTGAGGAACAAGCGGTGGGAAATCTTTCATGCGCTCTTCGCCTCCTGTGGGAATCTTGTATTACAAGACAGAAAACCTTCAGTTCAAACAAGAAGAGCTGTCCAGTAAAGAGCAAAGTTGACAGGCCACAGCGCCTTAACTTTTGTACTGTTCATAGTCCTGCTCCCGAATCAGTCCCATTAACTACTCTGGAACTAGATGGGCACAAACCTTGAGAGATTTCTCTTGGTTTGTGTCAAACTCTCATCTGGATAATATCGCCGTGATGTGCCCCATCATGTCAACTACTCCGTAGGAGATCCCCTTTGGACTCTCACCAGTGGAAAAGTCTGAGAGGCACTATGTGGGTTCTCAAACATAGGCAGGTGGCCTTGGGTATGAAATAGCTGGGTTCAGATCCTGCATCAGATACAGAACTGCTGGGTGGCTCTCTGTGCTTCCTCTAACTGTGCGCATGAGTTCATTAACACACCAAGCTTTGCTCAGCAGCAATCTGAAGCTGCGCAGGGTCTCACAATGCCCATTATAGCGGTTCTATTCCAAGCAGGGTGTGAACTTCTCCGCTCACTGAGGAGGAAAAAAATGAGAGAGAGCACTGATGGCTTTTTTTACACTTCCTCTCCAGTATTTCAAATGCAGAGGGCGCGGGCCTTTGTGTTATAAAGATTAACAGCAATGGGAACCGTCAATCCACGAAGGAGCTCAAATCCATTCTAGGAGTTGTGATTTTAAGAGGGACCGACCATGCCGGACAAAAAGGCACAGAAACGGTCTGCTTCTGCCGTCTACTTCTGAGGAGCTCTGCAAGGAGCAAACACAATGGGCAGTATTCTTTTCTTTTCTCCACAGCAGAGGACCACCAAGATAGGAGGAACTTGTCAGAGACAAGGGAGCCACAGTGCCTGGGCTAAGAGCAGAACAAAGCTTGCCTTGTGCTGGGCCCAAGAGGCACCACAGTGAACGGCCGCAAAACGAGAGAGATCACCAGGCATCTGCCCTCACAGTCTCCAAACGAGGTCCACGCCAGCGCTGCCTTACCTTCAGTAGTTTATGACCTGCGTGTTTCTGATAGATGGCATCTGCTTTCTCGACCAGCGTGAGGTGGACGGGCAACAAGTTAGAGGCCACCACCGTAAACCAAGAGGACTGTTTTCCCTAGGGAGGAAAAAGGCTGGGGATTATCTGGAAGGCATGTTCAACCCCTGGAACATTCTTCACGCTTTGAGAAACCCCAGAAGTGGCACGATCGTGCAGAATATGGTTGGCAAGCAGAGCTGTGGATATCCCCACTCAGGGCCTCTCCCCTTCCCACCCTCTCCAGGCCCATCGTTGGCCATATAGGGTCATATCACCCAATAAATGTCTTAACGCATTTAAAAAATATTTTTAAAATTAATTAACTCCCATCCATTTGGGAAACCCTTCTGGGGCCATCAGGAAACCCCAGAGGTTCGCAAAACCCTGGGTCAGAGGGTCAAACAGGCCGAGGTTTAAACAAGGATCAAACAGGCTGAGGTTTAAACCCTTATTCTGCCCCCGAAACTTGATGGCTGGCCTTGGCCCTGTCACCTCCTTGCAGCCTAACCTATGTCACAAGAGTGGTAAGGACACAACAGAGGAAGGGAGAAGGATGGAAGCCACTTTATAAGCATCTCTGCACCTGAGAAATGGATTGCAGGCAAGGGAACGTTGGCTAAACAGAAGGCTTTGACATCCATCAGGGTCCCATTTCAGGGGTTTCTTCTGATGTAAAAGTTTGCTTTTCAGGATCCGTCAAAAAGCCATGCGCCGTTTTAACCCCTCTGCCAAAGGTCCTTTTAATGAACAAATTTTAGGCTTTCAGGCTTTTTGCCCGCTGTTCCAAAACCAGGCAGGAGTGCCGAAGTGCCATGCTCAGTGCAAAGGCAAGAAGGGGAGAAGTGTCAGGCTAGGGCAGTAATACCCATGGATCTCCCCAAATGGGCTGACAAGAGGCTGTGGTAAGAACCACCACTGTGTGACATCTACGTGTTGATTTCTCTCCCCCTTCCAGTCTGGCCTGGAGAGGTGCAGCCTCCATGGGATGAAACGGAGCTTGGGTCTTTACTGCTGGCTCTGGACAGGACAGGCCTGCTTTGTCATAAGCACATCTGAATTTGCTCATCACACTTTGTCAGAGGCGTGTGGTGCAGCCTCCACTGGAAGGTCACGCAACATGGGATATTTGCTCCTATTGTCTCGTTCACAATAGCCTCTTTCAGAAGCTTAAACTGCTGCCCCCTGGTGGAGATGGACAACACGGCCCCCAGGGGTTTTAAAGAATTCTGGAAGGCCTGCAACATGGAACTGTTTTGCCAGGCCAGGCAATAACATTGTAATGTACAGGCCTCCCTGCCCGAGAATCCACCCACCAATAAAACCCCTCCAGACCCTGACCAGGCTTCAGAAGGGTTTAAACCAGTCTTTTTCAATCAGGGCTTTGTGAATCATAGAATAATAGAGTTGGAAGGGGACCTCATGGGTCATCTAGTCCAACCCCCTGCACTATGCAGGACACTCACATCCCAATTGCTCACCCACTGTAACCTGCCACCCCCTTGAACCTACACAGAATCAGCCTCTCTGTCAGATGGCTATCCAGCCTCTGTTTAAAAATTTCCAAAGATGGAGAACCCACCACCTCCCGAGGAAGCCTGTTCCACTGAGAAACCGCTCTAACTGTCAGGAATTTCTTCCGGATTTTTAGGCGGAATTTCTTTTGAATTAATTTCATCCTATTGGTTCAGTCCATCCCTCCAGACGGACCAGAAAATCTGTGGTTTCTTGGCATTCCAGGAAGGGTCTCCAAAATGGGTGGGAGTTGACTCATTATTCATATATTTCTTAACTTTGTTAAACATTTATCAGGTGATATGACTACATATGGTCATGTCGACCTGCCCTCCCACCCCAATGGCCAATGGGAGTGGTTGGGGAGGGGAGGGGTACCGGGAGGGTGACTACACAGCTCTGCTTCCCAACCATCTTCTGCACAGTCACGTCTTGAAGCCTGAATAAGGTTCTAGGGGTTTCTCAATGGTAAAAAAAATTGAAAAAGACTGGATTAACCTATTAGGAGGAGACAGTTTTTAAAATGCTATGTTGTTTTTCTTTTCAATGTATGATGATTTTAAGCTTGTTTGTCACCCACCGTGAGTTGATAAGGGGAGGGTGGAGGTCAAATAAAAAGTTGATGATGATGATGCCCAGGAGGCTTCTGAGACCTTATTTACGTTATTTGAAGTCTGCCTTTCTCACAGGGAGTCCAGGCAGGTTGCACAGAGCAAGTCAGCACGACCCACCAAATGGGACATTCCATAACCAATGGATTAGAATTTTAGAAGTCTGGAACTACCATAAAGAATGAACTGAGACATCACGCAAAAGGGAACTTGTGATCAAGGACGGTTCACCAGCGTGTCCTGCAGTCCAAGGAATCTACCCAGCAACTGCCGACAAAAACGGACTGTCTTTTCCCTATTGGTAGAATATCCTCCACTGAGAATCAACTGCAGCTCTTGCTCAGGTTTTCAACCCCTCCCCTCTTCAGGCATGCTGTGAAGGAAGCCTCTGACCACAACTGACTGAGACAAGGAACAAGTTTCTCTGTCGCTCAGTCTGTGTCAAATTGAGGGGCAGCCATCGCTGCTGCTCTTCCGAGAGAGATGCAGGGCTGTCTGGGAGCATGCCGGCGCCTTCCTTTTGAAGAGGCAGGCATGACGAGAACAGCTTTCCCCTTCAATCTAACAGTTGGCTGATAGGGAGGCCAAAGGCAAGTCCCTTCTCACTTACAATACTGCTGTGTCCAGCCTCGCTACTACAGGGAAGTTGCAGCCAAGCCATGCATGTCTTCCCCCCCCCCAAACATTTTATGCCTGCCATACAGGCTTATTGTGCAGATGAAATAGGATGGTATTGAAGGGTTCTCTTGTCTACTGTTTCATCTACACAACAACCCTGTGTGGTAGGGTCTCAAATGTTTCTTCTGCACAACAACTGTGTCCACCCTCCAAAGCATTCATTTTCCCTTGGGGAGCTGATCTTTACAGTCTGGGAATGAGCCGTCATTCCAGGAGAATTACAGGCCACACCTGGAGGTGGCTATCCATGGACTGGAAATAGTCCTTGCGATTTGGAGGTAGGGCCTCAAAAGAGTACAATGCCTCCCAGTCTACCCTCCAAAGCAGCCTTTTTTGCCTGCGGGGCTGCAATCTTTATAGTCTGCAATTGCGGAGGGCGGTCGGCAGACTGAGGTGGGAGCAAAGTGACATGGGTGTCTTCCACCTGGGCAATGGCTCTGGCCAGGCCTTACCAACCAAATTTCTCTAGAGCCCATTGTATTTTTTCCACAGCGGGCTTCATTGCTAGTACTATGTAAGTACTAACATGACCTATTAAGTAGCACAGAAATTACATTATAGGATCCTACTTACAATAAGCTATAGACAGCAATACTGACTCGCAGTCCCTGCTCGTATTACCCAAGACTCAGACAACCTTTATTGGCATACACCTATTTCCCAAGTAAGTTTGTATACCATTTTGTACAGTGCAACCCTATCACCTGTGCAGAAAAGCCCTCTCAAATGCACAGGTAATACCTTGTCATCCCCACCCCCTTACCTGTATATAATCAATGCGTCCCAATGCACCCAGGAACAAGGTCATGCCAGGTTTCAACAAAAATGTCCTTGGAACTATGGCGCAGGTCGGCAAGACAACTTTGACTTCCTTCTCATTTAGGAGGTTTAAAACCTAGAACACACAAGCAGGGGCAAGTTTATAGATGGTTTAAGGCAAATGTACCTGTTTTCTAGGAAAACCCCGAAAAGACTAGGATCTTGGACAGCTGTATGGGGGCACAAAGTATACAATAATTTGCAATGTGCTGGGCTAGGGAAAAGGGGTGACTAGAAGAACACTTCTTGGGTCACTGATAGGGAGACGGCACTTGCTGCTTGAATGTTATTCATGGGCTAGAATGCTGGACACGATAACTTAATCTGAATGAATGAGCACAATGGCTTCAGGCTGAAGTGAAGTAATGACAGACACGAGGCTTCCTTCTCTCTCCGTGGTCCAATTGTTGTGAAATTTGGAGGGGGATCAGGGAAGAGCCTCCTGGAGCTACCCTGAAAGTTCGGAGGCTGTAACTGGAACCCCCCACCTCCCAGGAAAGGCGAGAACACCGGACTTCCCATTAAAGTCAATGGCGCCGTTGACTTTAAGTGGCGCCAAAGCTGAATCGGTCCAGATCGGGTCCCTGGTGCACAAGCTTTGCTGTATGCATGCCCACCTGGATCCCCTCCCGCTCCAGGCCCATCACTGGCTACTTTGGGAGAGGTGGGTGGGTCTGCATGACCATATGCGGTCATGTCATTTGATAAACGTTTAACAAATTTTAAAATATATATAAAAATGAATTAACTCGCACCCATTCAGGAAACCCCGGGACTTTATGAAACCCTGGTTGAGAAAGCCTGTGGTAGGTAATACTGGTGGAACACTGTACCTAGTGACATCAGGGCCCTCCAGGATCGTAAGCAATTCTGGAGGGCCTGTAAGACAGCTCTGTTCCACCAGGCCTACAGCTGAGGTCAGGAAACCAACAACAACCGAGTGCAGGATTCCCAATCTGAAAACCAAAGCCGAGAACCAGAGCCCAACACTGACTGAGCCAAGAAAGATTTTAGTCATATCGGAGAGAGAGCTTTTAACCTATTTATTCACTTTAAAACCTACATTAGAATATTTTGATCATACTTATTGTTTATGGTCCCCCTTCAAGGATCGCTGCCTTGTTGTGGCAAGGGGGCTTGCGTAGCTCAGTGAAGCTATGAGCTATGCCGTGCAGGGCCACCCAAGACGGACAGGTCATAGCTGAGAGCTCTGACAAAAGGTGATCCACTGGAGAAGGAAATGGCAAACCACTCCAGTATCTTTGCCATGAAAACTCTATGGACAGTTCCAATAGGCATAACGATATGACGCTGGAAGATGAGCCCCTCAGGTCGGAAGGTGTCCAATATGCTACTGGGGATGAGCAGACGGCTAGTACGAGTAGCGCCAGAATGAATGAAGCGGCTGGGCCAAAGCCGAAAGGACGCTCAGTTGTGGAAGTAACTGGTGGCGAAAAGACAGTCCGATGCTGTAAAGATTTTTATTCCATAGGAACCTGGAACGTCAGATCCATGAATCAGGCAAGCTGGACGTGGTTAAACAAGAAATGAGAAGACTGAACATCGACATTTTAGGAATCAGTGAACTAAAATGGACAGGAATGGGTGAATTTAATTCAGATGACCATCAGGTATACTACTGTGGACAAGAATCTCGCAGAAGAAATGGAGTAGCCTTCATAATCAATAAGAGAGTAGGAAAAGCAGTCTTGGGATACAATCCCCAAAATGACAGAATGATCTCAGTTCGAATCCAAGGCAAACCATTCAACATCACAGTGATCCAGGTCTATGCCCCAACCACTGCTGCTGAAGAGGATGAAGTTGATCAGTTCTATGAAGCCCTACAACACCTTATAGAAGCAACGCCAAAAAATGATGTGCTTATCATCATGGGGGATTGGAATGCTAAAGTAGGAAGCCAAAAGATAACTGGGATAACAGGCAAGTTTGGCCTTGGAGTACAAAATGAAGCAGGGCACAGGCTGGTAGAATTTTGTCAAGAGAATACAATGGTCATAGCAAACACTCTTTTCCAACAACCCAAGAGACGACTCTACACATGGACATCACCAGACGGTCAACACAGAAATCAGATTGACTATGTACTCTGCAGCCAAAGATGGAAAAGTTCTATACAGGCAATAAAAACAAGACCAGGAGCTGATTGTGGTTCAGATCATGAGCTTCTTGTTGCAAAATTTAGGCTTAAATTGAAGAAAGCAGGGAAAAGCACTAGGCCACTCAGGTACGAACTAAATCATATCCCCGACGAATATACAGTAGAGGTGACAAATAGATTTAAGGAATTAGATCTGATAGATAGAGTGCCTGAAGAACTATGGACGGAGGTTCGCGACATTGTACAAGAGGTAGCAACTAAAACCATCCCAAAGAAAAAGAAATGCAAGAAATCAAAATGGCTGTCTGAGGAAGCTTTACAAATAGCTAAGGAGAGAAGGGAAGTGAAAGGCAAGGGAGAAAGAGAAAGATACACCCAATTGAATGCAGAATTCCAGAGAAAAGCTAGAAGAGATAAGAATGCCTTCTTAAATGAACAGTGCAAACAAATAGAAGAAAACAATAGAATGGGGAGGACCAGAGATCTTTTCAAGAAAATTGGAGATATGAAGAGAACGTTTCATGCAAAGATGGGTATGATAAGGGACCAAAATGGTAGGGACCTCACAGAAGCAGAAGAGATTAAGCAAAGGTGGCAAAATTATACAGAAGAACTATACAAGAGCGAGCTTTACATCCCTGATGACCACAGTGGGGTAGTTACTGACCTGGAGCCAGACATCCTGGAATGTGAAGTCAAATGGGCCTTAGGAAGTCTGAGCAACAATAAAGCTAGTGGTGGTGACAGCATTCCAGTTGAACTATTCAAAATCTTAAAGGACGATGCAGTAAAAGTGCTACACTCAATATGCCAGCAAATTTGGAAAACTCAGCAATGGCCACAGGATTGGAAAAGGTCAGTTTACATTCCAATCCCAAAGAAGGGCAATGCCAAAGAATGTTCAAACTACCGCACCATTGCACTCATTTCTCATGCTAGCAAAGTTATGCTCAAAATCCTACAAGCTAGGCTCCAGCAATATGTGGACCGAGAACTTCCAGAAGTACAGGCAGGATTTCGAAGAGGTAGAGGAACTAGAGATCAAATTGCCAACATACGCTGGATCATGGAAAAAGCTAGGGAGTTCCAGAAGAACATCTACTTCTGCTTCATTGACTATGCTAAAGCCTTTGATTGTGTGGAGCACAACAAATTGTGGCAAGTTCTTAAAGAGATGGGAATACCAGAGCATCTTATTTGTCTCTTGAGAAATTTATATGCAGGTCAAGAAGCAACAGTGAGAACTGAACATGGAATCACGGATTGGTTCAAAATTGAGAAAGGAGTTCGGCAAGGCTGTATACTGTCGCCTTGCCTATTTAACTTGTATGCGGAGCACATCATGAGAAAGGCGGGATTAGAGGAGTCACAAATTGGGATCAAGATTGCAGGGAGAAATATCAACAACCTCAGATATGCAGATGATACCACTCTAATGGCAGAAAGTGAAGAGGAACTAAAGAGCCTGTTGATGCGGGTGAAGGAGGAGAGTGCAAAAGTTGGCTTGAAACTCAACATCAAGAAAACAAAGATCATGGCAGCCGGCCCTCTCAATTCCTGGCAAATAGATGGGGAAGAAATGGAGATAGTGACAGATTTTATTTTCCTCGGCTCCAAGATCACTGCAGATGGGGACTGCAGCAAAGAAATTAAAAGACGCTTGCTCCTAGGGAGGAAAGCTATGGCAAATCTAGACAGCATCCTAAAAAGCAGAGACATCACCCTACCAACAAAAGTGCGTTTAGTCAAGGCTATGGTATTCCCAGTTGCAATGTATGGCTGCGAAAGTTGGACCATAAGGAAGGCCGAGCGTCAAAGAATTGAGGCTTTTGAACTCTGGTGCTGGAGAAGACTCTTGCGAGTCCCTTGGACTGCAAGGCGAACAAACCGGTCAGTCCTAGAGGAGATCAGCCCTGACTGCTCTTTAGAAGGCCAGATCCTGAAGATGAAACTCAAATACTTTGGCCACCTCATGAGAAGGAAGGACTCCCTGGAGAAGAGCCTAATGCTGGGAGTGATCGAGGGCAAAAGAAGAAGGGGACGACAGAGAATGAGGTGGATGGATGGAGTCACTGAAGCAGTAGGTGCAAACTTAAAAGGACTCCAGGGAATGGTAGAGGACAGGAAGGCCTGGAGGATCATTGTCCATTGGGTCGCGATGGGTCGGACACGACTTCGCACATAACAACAACAACATTGTTTATGGATTATATTGAGTGTTTTAATGCTGTCATTACCCACCCTGAGCCTACCAAGGAAGGGGGGGGGGGTAATAAAAATAAACCATAATCATTGTTATTAGCCATGTTGGTGTGCAGCAGCAGGACAAAGATTGAGTCCAGTGGCACCTTTAAGATCAACAAAGTTTTATTCATGGTATGAGCATCTTCGCTGTTTCAGATATTCTAGCCACCCCACTACTTGGGGCTAGGAGGTTTGTTTGGTAGAGATGGTAACTCCACTGTAAACTTCGTGGCTGAACAGGGATCCTTTTGGGTCTGAGATGGCAAAAGCACTGGAGAAATCCCCATTGGCCTGCCAGGTTCCTACTGCATCTCCTCACATAGCTTACTTGGATTGCAGACAATATCTGCGAAGCTGCAGGGCTAACACAGCGACCGCTTGGTCCTGCTACACCAGCTGGGGCAGCCTAAGTTGACGAGGCCCAGCTCTTTAAGAACAGAGGAAAAGCCCTGCCGGATTAGACAAGCGGCCCATCTCGCTCAGCATCGTGTCTGGGCTGATTCATTTCTGCAGCAAGAAAAGAGAACAGAAGCAGCTCTGGACAGTAAATGTTTTCTTGACCACTGGAAATATGCTGCATATGGATGTGAATACAACAGCCTCAAAATGCTGAGAAAAGCCAGGTCATGTTGGGAACCAAACGATTTCAAGAAAGTAGGAGGGAAGTCTGAAATGACCAAGGGAAATTTTTTAATTAAGGCTGGTTAATGAACAGCTTGTTAGCACAAAGCACATCTGCCTAGTTCAAAGCTGGGACGGCTTAAAAAAAAAAATTCCCACAGCTTTCCGCTGGGTCTAGTAATGACTAAGTGATGGTTGCTTAAGGTTCCTTGTGAAATGAACTGTGGGGGGGCTTTGAACTGCTTCGCGGGGAGCAGCTATTGATCGTACGGAGTCCTTTTGTTTGAAGCCTTCCGAGAGGGACAACAAGTCGAGTGAACTGGCGGAGGGAATGGAGTTCTTGGCGGCTTAATCGTTTCCAATAACCGGGCCTGCTTATGATTGCATTTTGGAGCGTGTTGAGCAGGCTCCAACAGGCTTCAAAATCCTCTTCCTTTCAATATCAGCTGTCTCTAGCTGGAGACTCGGTAAGAACAGCCAGACCAATGGTTCACCTAGGCCCAAAGTCCTGCGCTACATACTACCCAATTGTGAACACGCACAGGCATGACCCTAAGTCACTTTGAAACTGACTTATCCAAGACAGAAATAGTTCATGATGTGTTCTGCAGAAAAATTCATGCCACCACCCAGAATTAACACCAAGCTGCGCATCCATCAGAACTGCTACTTAATCCTGAAGTGAGCAGTTTCCTCCCAGGACCATATTATCAATGGAAAGCATTCTGACATGTTTTGAAAACAGGTCCTAGACTCAATCATATTATTTTAGAGTATATCACAAGAGGCCAGGTGATAGGCAAAGGAAAGCCTGAAATTTCTATCCCCGCACCCCCCAAAAAAACCCTTTATTAACAGATTCCGCGCCATTGGCTCTATAGAGGAACCACGCATACCACATAGACCAGCCTTTTTCAACCTTTCTGACTGTAGACGAGCCCCTGAAATTATTTCTCAGAATCCAAGGAGCCCCGGAAGTGATATCAACTGGCCAGAAGTGACATCATTACCTGCAACCTTAGCCCTCCTTTCGCTCCCTACCACTGCCTTTAATACTACTATGGCAGCTTTGCCTCATGTACGCTAGAAAGAAGGAGCCGAGAAAACAGTCTCCCCCCATCACGCCACTTCAGAGATCCCATTTTTCTAGGCAGGCTCTATCAAGCCTAATCAGGAGCAAAGAATATCCAAATCTGGCTGCTCATGTTGCATTAGTAATTTAAAATACAGGCAAGTAAGTAACACTTGGGTTCCAACAGCAGCAGACTTGTTTTTTGTATCCGACTTTTAAGTATCCAAATGAGTCTCAAAGGGGCTTACAATCAATCACCTGCCCTTCCTCCCCACAACAGGCACCCTGTGAGGTCGGTAGGGCTGAGAGCTCTGAGAGAACTGGGACTGGCCCAAGGTCACGCAGTTGGCTGCATGTGGAGGAGTGGGGAATTAAATCTGGTTCTCCAGATTAGAGGCTGCCACTCTCGACCACAGCACCAAGCATAAAGAGGAAATCTATTCACGGCATTTCTATTCTGCCTTTTTGTCCAAATAGGGTCACTAAGGACTGCCTCAGATGCACGGCTCTGAAGTGTGTACCACATCCTGGCCCCTACCTGGTGGAATGAGTTCCCAGGTGAGCTACGGGCCCTGCGGGATTTGCCAGCTTTCCACCAGGCCTGTAAAATGGAGTTCTTCCACCAGCTAATTAGGTATATCGCCCCCCCGGGAGCCAGGGTTGGAAGTTACATCATTCCCCTCCATTTTCTCGTATTGATAAGGGGAGGGAGAGGGATGGGATTCTTTCTTTTTTCTGCCATGCTAGTATTTTTAATGTCTTTTAATGGGGATTTTAATGGGATTGAGACTATTGTGACCCGCCTCGAGCCTAAAGGAAGAGGCGGGAAATAAATCCAATAATAATAATAATAATAATAATAATAATAATAATAATGATAATGATAATAATAATAATAATAATAAAAAGACCATCGCTACTGGAACCATGTCCGTTAAACCAATGATGACCGGCTATAATGTCTTCGTGTAATAAAGGAGCATTATGTGCGGTTTACAGCTGTTGCTTCAGCTGCTAATCTTTGTCAGGTTTATTTGCTAGGGCAAAGACAGGCCTCAGTCTCTCCAACACAGCTTCTCTGGGGACTGCAGAACAGCAAAGGGCTCTGTGTTTGCCCTAGCAAGTTGCAATCTGCTGCACGAAGACATAGTAGGGCATGCTTCCAAAGGGTCTCAGAAAAAATCTGTTCTCGCTACGTGAGATTCTTGTGTAGATTTTTTTCTAAGCGTGATGAGCTCAAAGAGGTGCAAACGTAGCCCCCTGTAATGGCAGGGGACATTTTTCCGTAGCCCCCTGTAATGGCAGAGGACATTTTTCTACACGTCACTGTACGAGCCTGGTACACGCACAATATAACATGGGAGGGGGCAGCCTCTTCTCTGCACAGGGCCTAAACTGTTTAAGCCAGGTACAAAAATTAATACACAGATGGTGCATTCTATGAAAATGACGCGTGGAGCAAAGGAGGCCATATCTTTGCCTCCCAGACTGGCGATCAAAGACTTCTTCTATCCCCCACAGATAGACTTCTTAAAAACAGAAGAGGTCCTTACGCAGCCGTCTCTTATAATTCCCGGAGTGTCGTGAAACCAGCGGGCGTCTTTCACTTCATTGTACGAAAGTTCGGCTTTCTTGGTTGGTTTGGATGGAATGGTGGGCTCTTCCTCTGCATCAAAAGACAGCGCTTCGGCATCAAAGTCCACTTCCTGGTTTTTCCTCAACTTATGTGTGAGCTGAAATGTTCTTCCAACTCTTCCTGCATCAAGAGGGAAAACAGATACCCCGTTAACGCATATTTACTACAACTGGCAGTTTCCTTCCCTCCTTATGAACATCTACGGCATTCTGCAGCTCTACAGTGAAGATCAAACATCTGGATTTCGTTTTCAGGACACGCTCTTCCTTCTGTGTCTGCCTTCTGCACGACTAGCCTTTTAATGCTGCCTCTTACTTTAATAGCACTCAACATTTAAACTGCCTTTTCAAATGCCTCCTACTTCAATAGCACTTGGCCTTTATATTGCATTTGCAAATGTTCAAGGCGCATCTGGCATGACTGGGTCGCACATGGGACAGCAGAGAGATATGGGTCCAACACCAGCCTCTTCCCCAAATTCCCCTCCTCCTTGGCTGTAAAAAGAACAGTGGGTGTGCACACTCATGCCAAGCCTGTGCTTCCACAGAGGATCATGCAAAAGCTCTGCCTTTGTTTCCCATCTCACCCAAACAGCCAATCTAGGGTTTACTGGCTGTGAACTCACTCAGCAATCCAAGGGCAGGGCAGGGAAGACAGCGTTATTTAGACAAAGAAGACAGAGTTCAAATGCAATTTTAGAAAATCCAAGAGTAACCGAAAGGGGAGAGGGAGGGAGTGTGAACACAAAAAGAAGCGTACAGATTGCTTGAGCAGGGGGAGTGGGGTAGACCAGGAGGCTAACAATGGAAGGCACCTACCATCAACTGTTAAACCCGACGGAACAACTCTGTTTTACAGGCCCTGCAGAACCGTAACAAGTACTGTAGGGCCTGGAATCGCAGGCACTTCTGGGAGTGTTCCACCAGGCTGGGCCCAGGGCTGAAAAGGACCTGGCCTGGCTGACAAAAAGTACACTTGTTTTGAACCAGGGCCCACCAGGAGGTTCACTGTTTGAGAGCGTAAAGCTCTAGTGGGTGTTACAACATCCCTGCAAAGCTGGTCAGTATCTGTGTGAAATATAGAGAGATGAATATACACATCATCATCCCAACTTCCAATATGATTCATGTCTTCAATGCAGGGTTATCCCTGTATTGCATGCAGGAATGGAGCAGGAGGTTGGGAAGAGAACGCATCCGTTTCTACCCCTGTATTATGCACAAATAATCTGGCATGCTGCTAATATATAGTGAAATAACAGCTGAATTTAACTAGACCACATGGGGCATTCTGGACAACTAAGAACTGAACAACTCTCATCGGGATCAAAGACACATACAGTGTAAGGCAGCCTTTCTCATCCTTTCTACCAATGAGAAACCCTTGAAACATTCTCCAGGCTTTGAGAAACCCCAGAAGTGATATCAGGAGACCACACCTCCCTGCCTCACCCCCAGAAGTGCCATTACCAAGACACACCCACTGGATGTGACATCACATTCCGTCGACCCCTGCCCCCAGTGCCAGAAATGGTCCAGCAGCCTACCTTGCTGGGCAAGGAATAAGGCTAGGGCAGACATCCACCACTTCATTGCCCCCTGCCATGCTCCCAACAGAGTTAAGTTAAAAGGATGGTACTTACTCCTCTGGACTCCAGTTGCTATCATGTGCAACAAGCCTCAGTCAGCAAAGATTTTTATAATGGGGCCCCTCCCCTTTCTACCCCCTTCAGTCCCATCATTGACCATTTTTTTTGGGGGGGGGCATTATTTTATGCTATCATCTGTATCTTTGGGGGGGGGGGGTTCAACAGGACCATATATGAGAGCCAGCTTGGTATAGTGGTTAACAGCAGCAGCTTCTAATCTAGCAAGCTGGGTTTGATTCCCCACTCCTCCACATGCAGCCAGCTGGGTGACCCTGGTAGTGCTGTTGTCATACAGCAGTAACATCAAGGCTCTCTCAGCCCCACCTCCCTCACAGGGTGCCTGTTGTGGGGAGAGGAAAGGAAGGCAATTGTAAGCTGCTTTGAGACTCCATCTGATAGAGAAGAGCAGGGTATAAAAAACAACTCTTCTTTTTCATATCACTTGATAATTGTTTTGAAAAAAAAATTATATATATATATATATAAAAATAAAAATTAGTTCCCAGCAATTGATGAAACACTTCTGGAGCCATAGAGAAATCCCTGGGTTTCAGAAAACCCTTGTTGAGAAAGCCTGGTGTAGGGAGTCACCTGCACAAAGGACAGGTGCTCAAACCTTTCAAAAAGTTTCCAGCAATAAGTTACAAACTGCACCATAAATGTTTGTGCATTTTGTTTGTCTGAATTGTAATGTAGGGATTTCTACAGACCTCAATAGATTGAAATAGCGCTGCCAGTTCTGGGTTGGGAAATACTTGGAGATTGGGAGGGGGTGGAGCCTACGGAAGACAGGATTTGGAAGGGGAGAGACCTCATCAGGATACAACATCCTAGAATCTAACTTCCCAAACATCCATTTTCTCCAGGGTAACTGATCTCTATTGTCCAGAGATCAGTTGTAATAGCAGGAGATCTCCAGGCCCAACCGTTTAATATCAGTTATGTACAGAACTGTTAGAACTTATTCTGTCCTCGAGAACTGCATGAAGAAGAGAAGCACCTTGGGAAAAAAACAAAGACAAGGCTTCCTTTATAAGCAACTTTTCATTTTTACAGGTTAATTTCTGCACAGCCCCAAAAATAAAATCAGAGGGACCGTGATTATTTTTCAATAAAACATTTTGCCAATGGAACACTTGTTCTTTTCAGTTATATATTATATTGCTTTTATGTTTTGCTAGACATGTTCTTAAGTTTCGAGTTTGTTTTTCCAATGTTTTTTATATCATCCAATGCCCCTGTAAAAAGTTGTTTAAAAAGAGGACTGGGCTGTCATTTGGCAAACACTGGTTAAATATGTCTTTAGACTTGCATCAGCGTCCCTAAAAAAAGGGGAGAGATTAGGGCATCTGAATGTCACAACATACTGAAGTTATTCCAGTGTACTTACTAACCTTTGACTCTCTACTGCAGTACTGAAAAATGCACAGGTTAGTAATTTTTATTCAGGCAAAATTTTTAAAATTTTCTGTGTTATAGCCAACAGGGTGCTGGAAAGCCTAATCTTTATTTTTTACATGGAGTTTCTCTTCATGCAGTTCTCGAGGACAGAACAAATTCTAACAGTTTCGTATGTAATTGATATTTTACCTAATGTTGCTATTATATTATTACATTATGTATTATAGAAGATTCCCCTGACAAAGCCTTTGGGCAAAAGGTGTAGGGAATTTGGGGAAAGTTTACTGAGAATTATCTTATTTTGTACCAGTGGCCTTGGCCTTGTTTTCTGTATCCTGTGACTGGTGCAGTTCTTTATTTTCTTATTACAAGTGAGGATCTGAACCTTGGTCTCTCAGATCCTACACAACACAGCTATACGTTACATTTGGACGGGGGAGCACTTGCATAATTCCCGGAAAATACACACCTGTCAAGTAACTTTGCCTTTTGAGGGTTTTCAGATGTTTCTGCTCATCTTCAGTGAGGTCTTCCTCAGTTTTTGCTGCATCTTCCGCTAGTCTTTCTTCTCTTCTGAATATTCTGTAAGGCGTAGGATTTATAATCGGGAATTTCAACAAGTTTAAAGTAGTGCCTGAGGAAATGAATGGAAAAAATTCTACAAAAATGAAATCAAAAGAGTATCAAGATTCCACAGCAAACATTTGGTTTTTATCCCTCTCTTATTCTAAGAAGCTCTTGGTGTCATATATATCCCCACCTCCGGTGGTTGCTGCTTTCTAAGTCTAAAACACATTTTGAATGTAGGCCTCCATGTTCTATGATTTATTACATTTAAGGAACAACAACAAAAAATCAACTGAGAACTTATTTCAGCATACTTTTACTGAAATAAAAAATACTACCTCGGGCAACTCTCAATATTATCAAACTCTTTATCCAAGAAATTAAATGTAATGGATGAGGATAGACACATGTCTACTGAACATGGTTTGAGAAATGTAAGATGGGATCCAACCAATTTTTCTACCCAGAGCACCAATTAGATATGCTGGAGTCAAAGGAGTTGCATGGACAAAAGCCAGGACGTAAAGTCTCTAGTAAAAAAGGGAACGGAGTCACTGGAAGCCACTTGTATATCTGCTACTCTCTTAACAAGGAATAGTCTGCAAAAAGTAAGCAACGCACATTCTTATTTGCGAAAGATGATGGGGTGGTGGCAGCAAATTCGCTGTATGCGGACATTTATTTGAGAGCTGGGGTAGTGGTCAAAAGTCTGAGCTACAATTCTTCTCTCATGGCACCTTTGCCACTCGCTTCCTATATGGCCATTTTCAACTGAAGATCTATGGGAACAATAACTGAAGTAACTTACAGGGCTTAAAAAAAAAGAGTTTAAAGACTACAAGACAATGTGTCTGAAAGATTGTGTATGGCCTGGAGCAGTGGTCCCCAACCTTTTTTTGGCTGGGGACCGGCAGGGTGACGACCACGCCTGCGCATCGCGCAAGCGTGGCCGCGCCCACGCACCGCGCATGCGCAGCCGGGCCACGCATGCGCTGCAGAAATCGTGCATGCGCGATACACACCGTGGCCCTTATTCCCTCTCCCCCCCTCCCGCAGTAAGAAGCTTCCCGGGCCGCAAGCTTGCGGCCTGGGAAGTTTTTTACTGCGGGGGGGGGGGGGCGGGCGGGGAGAGGGAACCGCGGCCCGGCGCCCTGGCCTTCACGGCCCGGCACTGGGCCGCGGACCGCAGGTTGGGGACCATTGGCCTGGAGGATAGGAGACATGCCAAGTAATATTCACTTCTTACATATGACCTCAGAGAGCTTTACACTCTACTCCTCACAAGTTTTCAGCTTTTACTGCTCTCCTTACAGCTGTTAAGAGACTGCATGACCAGCTCCAGAAGCACAATAGTGTTTGCAGCAAAGCAGATAGAATTTTTGCACAAACACGCTTGCTCCATCCGAATCACTGCTATCCACAAGTTGCCATCGTGAATGCATGTTTTTTTAGGTGCCAGAGAACTCTTGTGATCGGTGAGACACCATCATCTGCACAATCAGCTCCTGCAGGGAACCATTTGAGTAGGGAGCCCCAAGGAAAAACCATATAGCTCTTCCAGGTGGCTTCCTGCATTTCAGGATAGCGCAACAGCACCTAACCCAGCAATGTCCAGCAGCAATAGACCACCTTCCCTTTAGTGGCCCCAAAGAATATGCGCATAGTGAGTTAAATGCCTAAGTTCCCTCTGACCTGGCCAAGGAGAAATGGTTGCCCTGCTGATAGCATCTGAGGCTCTGGACTTGCAATAGTCCGACTGGAGCAGCGTATTAAAGAGAGTCGACTTCCCAGTGTTGGTAGCCCCTACAAGGAACACATCCCCGTTGAACTTCCAAGAAGACTGCATCTTGGTGATGAGCTCTTCAACCCCATAGCCTGTCTTGGCGCTGATGAGGTGCACATCAACCACTCGTTGGTCTGGGCCCCCTCTACTCCAATCCAGGCCAACACGGGCGCAGGCCTCCAACATGCGCCCCTGGATGCGCTTCAAGTACCCAGGCGAATCGCCAGGCAACAAGTCCAACTTATTGCCCAGCACCAGGATGTTGGCTTCATCTCCCACCAGCTGGGAAAGATCATGTGGGAGGGAGTCAGGCAGGTCCAGCACATCTGCCATGCAGAGTACCAGGGGTGGGCGGCCATGGCGGCGAGAGCCCTGCACAGCATTGCTGACCACACTGCGGTACTCCTCATGGGTCATCTGCACCCGCAAGGCCTGCTGGTGGTGCATCAGCAGCCAACAGCGCTGGCAGACAGCATCCTTCAGAGCCTTCTCAGCTTGTTCCGTAGCTTGGGCCTTTTCCTGATCTTCATCTTCTCCTTGGGGCGGCTCTCCAGGCGTCCCCAAGAGGCTCAAGTACTTTTTGCTGGGCAGATACCCGGGCAAAGCAGGGTCCTGGCAGTGAAGTTCCGCGCCACAGCCTGAGCAACCCACCCCGCTCGATGGTATCGAGGGGTCCGGACTCCCCGAAACTTTGTGAGGCTTCTTCTGCCGGGGCTTCTTGGGGCAAGGCTGGTTGGGAAGCTGCAGCGGAGCGGGTTCCGGGGACACCCGCAGGATCTCCTCCTCCTCCTGCTGCTGCTCTGCTTCCTCGATGAGCCTACTCAGCAGCTTCTCGACGTCCTCCTCCTCCGGGAGGTACTCGGGGAACACAAACACCTCTTCCTCCTCACGCGGGTCCTTCGCGGCCGCAGCGATAGCGGGCCGGCGCCTCAGCGGCCGCTCCGCACTCGGGGCCGTGGAGAAGCCGCCGGGCGCCGCTCGCCTCAGGGCCGCCCGTGCGCCTCCGACGGGCCACGAGGCCCAGCGACGCCAGCCGCCCCGGAGGCCCAGGCCGAGGCCCAACGCTCGTCTCAGGCCGTTCATTGCCACAGCCACGGAGAGAGACGGTCGCGTGCTCCCGCAGCACGGTCTTCCGGTGACGAGCGGAAGAACCGCGTGCATCTGTGTGTGGCAGAGGAGCCGTCGCTCTAGGGTTCGAACTCTCTGTGGACGACGCTTCGTTTTGGGCCCTGCAACGGAGCGGCTGAACTCGGGAGGGATGATAGAGTCGCTGGGGATAGATGGGAACTTGACTTCAGGCCTCGCCACCCGCCCCTTTCTGGAGGGGCGCGGTGCACCCGGGCTTTTAGTGGGTGCGGCTCCGCTGGGTTTCCCTGCGGGATCGCAAAAGGCTGTGATTTGCGTGCGCATTGTCGCCTGTAGGTGTTTGGTCGTTTTGGTCTGAAGCTGGCGAACACAGTTTGAGCCTATACCTTGAACAACAAAGGTTGAGTCCAACGGCACCGTGAAGACCCACAAAGATTTATTCCAGGCGTCAGCTTTCGTGCGCATGTCAGAGGAAGTGTGCCTGCACGCACAAGCTCACACCTTGAGTAAGTCTTTGTTGGTCTTCAAGGTGCCACTGGACTCAAATTTTGTTCAGTTGTTGGATATAGTTATTTTGCAGCAGTCATTCAGGACGGGGCGAGACTGCCTGTAGTAGTAGAAAAGAGCAAGAGACCATTAACAGCTTGGTGTAGTGGTGGCCTCTAATCTGGAGAACCGGGTTTGATTCCCCACTCCTCCATACATGGCCAGCTGGGTAACCTTGTACCAGTCCCAGTTCTCAGAGTTTTCTCAGCCCCGCCTACCTCATAGGGCGCTAGTGTGGTCTGTACGCTGCTTTGAAACGCTTTGGGTAATGAAAAGTTGGCTGTCTTGGAGATCAACTTTTCTAACAAAATTAGTGTTGTGTCCCAAGGAGCAAGCCCGCCGCATCTCTGACATGGCCCATGATGGATCAGTTCTGCCCTCTGTGTCACACAGACACCGAATCCCAGGGATCATCAAGAGGTCCACTGGCACAGCCAGAACTCCAGAAGGAGGGGGTCCCAAGGACCAAGAATAAGACAATCACTGCCTCAGTCATAAGAACAAATAAAGTTGTCATTTTGGATAAGGCCAAATGGCCATCCAGTCCACCAGTCTGTGTCACACAGTGGCCACATTTTGAAGACCATTAAGAAGCCTTGTGGCACACAGGGAAGGATGTGTGGATTACAAGTCCCCAGAGTCCCTGTGCCAGAAACCAACCAATGGGACCGTGCTTCATGAGTTCTTGCCCTGCTGGTGGGCCTTCTGATGGCCCCTGGCTTTTGCCTGCCCCCGGCTGGCATCTGTAGCAATGTATGAAATATAGGTGGGGGTGGGGTGGATCTAATAGATGTCAATTCTGGCGACACAGGACAAGGCCTGGTAACACCACTTCCTGCGATGTGGGAGTGGTCTGTTGATATCACGTCCAATGAGAGTGCCTGGTTGATGTCACGTGCAGTGGCACATGCCTTCTAGGGGTGTGGCCAGCTGACATTACTTCTGGGGGTCCTGAAAGTCTGAAGAATAGCTCAGGGGGTCTTCCATCGTGGAATAGGTTGAAAAACACTGGTCTAGAGAAGCGCATTTACATTTTATAAAAAATAAATTTAAAAGGTTTGCGGCGCCAGTCTTCTACATATCCCCACCCCACCTTCAGAAGTTGGCTTAAAAAAAGTACCACGCCTTGTCAGTTGCTTCGGTCGCAGGTCAGAAAGGACGAAAACTATTGTATAGCATTCCGAAATTGTCTCTTTCCAAGTGACAAGGCAGCTCCAAAGCAGCGCAGTTCCCGATCCTTTATTGACTCGGCCGATTTCCAGCTAAACAAGCAAAGCCCCAGAGCTAAAAATACAAACGTGGCCCGAAATGAACACCTATGGCCAGGTCGTGCTACTCTAGGCCTTGTCCTCTCTGTGGCACACGATGTACACGGTGCGGGGAGGGAAGCCGGACTCCATCGTCATGGAGACTAGGGAGCACTTCCGCGTCACGGGTCAAGTGACTGCAAGAGGGGAAACGGAAGTCTTCGAGCTGCGCGCAGGCGCACTTGCTTGCGAAGCGGCTTGGTTTCAACGCGACGTTCTCGTCCGCCTCAGTGTCTGGTGGCCTCTGACAGCGCCGGTCGGCGGCGATTTGTTCCCGTTGGGTTTGGAGCGGCCTTGAGGCACTTTCGCCAAGATGTACGACGCCGACGAAGGTGAGGTCCGGCGGGGGCGGTGGTCCAGGGGGGCCTTGAGCCTTGGAGGCGGAGGGGGGGTCGCGGCTTTCCTGCCGGGGGGAGGCGCTCAGGGCCTGGAAAGACCCGGCCTAGGAAGGCCACCTTCAGGCTGCTTCATGGTACTTGTTTGGTTGGAGCGTCAACGCGCTTTGCCTCTTGACCCCCCCCCCCGTGTGCGTTTTTCTAGATCAGGGGTAGTCAAACTGCGGCCCTCCAGATGTCCATGGACTACAATTCCCAGGAGCCCCTGCCAGCATTTTCAGGGGTTCCTGGGAATTGTAGTCCATGGACATCTGGAGGGCCGCAGTTTGACTACCCCTGTTCTAGATGGAGTAAAAGCTCCAGTCTGAAAGAACTGCAGCCCGTTCCAATATTTGCTGCTAGTATTGTTTCACTATCATGGATGACGTTTTGCCATTCCGCTGTTTGTTGCATGCCTTGTTCTCTGTTACTTTCCACTTTTGTCATCCTGCTGCCTCTTCTGCTTCGGACATGCTGCGTTTGACATTTCTTTACATTGCTTCTTATTGTTGTGATCCTGGTCCTTTGCAGAGCCCTTTGGAACTGAGAGTTCCTGACACAGGTTTGGGAGCGTAAAAGTAACTGGTTGAAGGGGGCTTGTGCGCATTTCTGTGGTTAAGAGCTGGAAAAAATGTGTGTGTTTATTCCCCCCATTTTCTTACAGATATGCAATATGATGAAGATGATGATGAAATCACCCCAGACTTATGGCAGGAAGCATGTTGGATTGTTATTAGGTACGTTTCCAGATTATTACTATAACTGATGTGTTTTAGCTCCACATGCTATAGTGGAAGACCTCCTGCCCTATGCTCCTGCTGCCGCCCTATGGAGTACCTAGAGCAAAATCAGGAGGGGTAGGTGGGATTCTAGAATGTTTAGGGAGTTCTAGAGGTTGCCCTCTAGAAGAGCCTCTTGTGGCACAGAGTGGTAAGGCAGCTGTCTGAAAGCTTTCCCCATGAGGCTGGGAGTTCAATCCCAGCAGCCAGCTGAAGGTTGACTCAGCCTTTCATCCTTCCGAGGTTGGTAAAATGAGTACCCACCTTGCTGGGGAGTAAATGGTAATGACTGGGGAAGGCACTGGCAAACCACCCCGTATTGAGTCTGCCATGAAAACGCTGGAGGGCGTCACCCCAAGGGTCAGACATGACTCGGTGCTTGCACAGGGGATACCTTTATCTAGAGGTTGCCCTAATGTGGTAGCATCACTTCTGTGCTGGGAGTGATGTGTTGGTGGAATGTCAGTGGTGCAAATTTCCTCCAGCTCCCAGAAACAAACTTGGATTTGATTTGTTATTAAAATATAAGATTTATTTATTTATTGAACTTCTATACTGCCCTTCCATAAGCCTCAGGGTGGTTTACATAAAACATCATAAATATATATTGAAATCTTGTGACAGTGGTTTGTGACAGATTATAACAAAATACTATAACAAATTCAGTGTGACGACAACTCTCAACTTTTTACATGAACCCGTGGGGTGTTAGCATGGCTCAGAACATGGGACAGGGCTTGGGGGACCAACAGATGTTGTTGAGTCAGCTGGCCTCAACCAAATGCCTGGTAGAGTTCCCCTGTACGTGCCCTTTGGAACTGTGGCATTTTAGGAAGGGCCCTGATCTCTTCGACGAGCTTGTTCCACTGATGGGTGTCCAGACCGAGAAGGCTCTGGCCCTGGTCAGAGGTCTGGCATGCTTCTTTGGGACCAGGGATCACCAGCCAGTTGGCAATGGCATAGCTGTTCTTTTGGGGGTATAGGCAGGGAGATGGTCTCTCAGATACACTGGGCCCAGCCTGCATATGGCCTTGAAGGTGATTATCAAAAACCTAAGCCTGATCTGGAATTCAACTGGGAGCCAGCGGAGTTGTTGAAGTGCGGGTCGATTGTGGGATCTCCATGGTGTGTTTGTGAGGATCCTGACCACAGCATTTTGGACCAGTTGTAGTTTCTGGATCAAGGTTAAGGGAAGGCCTGCATAGAGCGAGTTGCAGAAGTCTAGCCTAGAGGTGATTGTCACATGGATCACTGTGGCTAGGCACCTGGCTAAGGCTTCAGGGGGAGAATCAGGGTGGTCGTTCATCAGGAGGAAGAGCTGGGTGTCATCTGCATATTGGTGGCAATCCAGCCCAAACCTCTGCACCAGCTGAACAAAAGGGTGCATGAAGATGTTAAATAAGATAGGAGAGAGGACTGTTCCTTGTGGCACACCACATGTGAGCTGATGACGGATAGATACTATGTCCTATTACTACCCTCTGTCTGTGACACTGGAGGAAGGAGATCAGTCATTTGAGGGCTTGTCCCTATGTCGACAAGCTGGTGATCTAAGAGTTCACGATCGACTGTGTCATACGCTGCTGACAGATCTAGTAGTACAAGCAGCGCTGACCCATCTTGGTCCAGCTGGCGGCGGAGGTCATCCGTCAGGGCGACTAGCACCGTTTCCACCCCATGGCCAGGCTGGAAACCTGACTGAAATGGGTCAAGGGTTGAAGTGTCTAGGAATGCTAATATTTGGTCCACAGCAGCCCTTTCAACCAACTTCCCCAGGAACGCTAAGTGCGAGACAGGGCAGTAGATGTCAGGCACCTGCAGGTCTAGAAATGTTTTTTTTTTCAGCAACAGGTGCAACGCTGCTGCTTTTAATCCTGGGAAAGGTTGATTATTTCCCTGATGGGGCCCCTATCCTTATGTCTGTTGTTTTTAGGATCCACGCTGGGCATGGGTCTAATGGGCCTTGTTGTGATTGGCCTTGTTTCTGTTAGCATCCTGTCCACTTCAGATGTGTATTGGAGTCCTCAAGTTCATTCTCACAGGGTTTGAATACTTACCTCCACTATTCATCACAAGAAAAATATTCCATTGAGTTTTCAGAAGCGATGTCCCCTGTCAGGTCTATTGGCACAGAATACAGTCTGGCTTCTCACAAAGTTCGCATAAGAGTTGCCCCAAGATAACTGAAGAGAAAGACTTATATTTCCCAATTGGCTGTAATATTTGAAGAAGTTATCATTGTGCTTTTTCAAGGGGCTGCTCTCACTCCATGACTTCTCTCTTTCCCTTCCCCCCCCTCCAAAGCTCCTATTTTGATGAAAAAGGCCTGGTCCGACAGCAGCTGGATTCCTTTGATGAGTTCATTCAGATGTCTGTGCAGAGAATTGTTGAAGATGCCCCACCGATTGACCTGCAAGCAGAAGCTCAGCATGCTTCAGGAGAAGTAGAAGAACCGGTAAGATGCAGCAGGAGTAGGTGTGGTGGTTCAGGTGTCGGATTAGGATCCGGGAGTCTCAGGTTCAAATCCCTACTGTGTCATGGAAGCTCACTGCTTGACCTTGGGACGGTCTCATCCTCCCAGGGTGGTTGTGAGTCTAAAATGGAGAGGAGAAGCATGTAAGCTGCTTTGGGCCACCTTGGGGAAATAATGAAAGGCACCCTTTGGGTGAGGAGGGGAGAATGATGTAAGCTGCTTTGGCACAAATTCTGTGCCAAGAAAATTGCAATTCTGCAAAATAAATTATGTTAATGGAAAAGACAGTCATTGTTTCATGTATCTTCTCCTGATTCACTAATCATGAAAAGGGGTATGGAGCCTGGTGGAGTATTGAGAAGTTTGTGTCACAGCTGGAAATATTAGTCCTCCTTCACTCTTGCATTGAGATGTCTGCAGCGATTGGCACAGGCCTCCAAGACAGCTTTACATCCATAAGGGCTCGATCAAATCTGACAGTCAGGAATGGATTATATGCTTTCCCACAGCATGAAGAAGAGGGTTTTTTTGTACCCCACTTTTCACTGCCCAAAGGTGTCTCCGAGTGGCTTACAATTGCCTTCAACAAGAGGCACCCTGTGAAGGAGGTGGGGCTGAGAGAGCTCTGATAGGACTGTTCTGTGAGAGCAGTAGTATCAGGGCTGTGACTGGCTCAAGCTCACCCAGCTGGTGGCATGTGGAGGAGTGGGGAATCAAACCTGGCTCTCCAGATTAGAAGCCGCCACTCTTAACGGCTACACCATGATGGCATACCAGCAGCTCTGCTGTGGGACAACGAGCTTTTACTTCTTAAAATGAATTTCTAATTATAGCTGTCTACTTTGGTTTCTTTTGCAGCCACGTTACCTGTTGAAGTTTGAACAAATTTATCTCTCCAAGCCTACCCATTGGGAAAGGGATGGTTCCCCATCGGGCATGATGCCAAACGAAGCCAGGCTGAGAAATCTTACGTAAGAAATGCTTCCGCTAGAACTGTGGTTCTCAACCTGGGGGTCAGGACCCCTTTGGGGGTTGAACAACCCTTTCACAGGGGTTGCAGCAGGGCAAGCAGTCATCCACACAACAGCCTTGCGGGGTAGATTGAGATAGAGCGTTCGTCTGCCTGGAGCAGTAGAAAAGAGTAAGATCAGCATGGTGGGACAAGAGGCAGAACCGAACTGAGAAGCCCTGGAAAAAAAAACAATGTATATACAATCATAAACAATGGATCTTCACACCATTGATCAGTTTTGGTTTAATCTCTGTGAAAGAACACTTGCATAATTTTAAGGTTGGGGGTCACAAGCCACAACACGAGGAACTGTATTAAAGGGTCGCGGCATTAGGAAGGTTGAGAACCACTGCGCTAGAATGATGATTGTTGAAGCCTCAGTTGCTTGCAATGTCCAAGGCCAAGTACAGTGGGAGAAGCACATTTACTTTGACTTTGCAATTATCTGATGAGAAATGTATTTAGATGCTGTCCGATGCTGGCAATTTACGCCCCATGTGGTGCTTTCTGTTCCTAGGTACTCTGCTCCGCTGTACGTGGACATAACAAAGACGGTCATTAAGAAAGGTGAGGACCAGCTGCAAACGCAGCTCCAGAAGACCTTCATAGGAAAAATTCCTATCATGCTGCGGTCCACGTACTGCCAGCTCAACGGCTTTACTGATCGTGATCTCTGTGAGGTGAACGAGTGCCCTCTGGACCCTGGGGGATACTTCATCATTAATGGATCGGAAAAGGCAAGGCTTGGGAGCACGTGTTATGCTTTCTAATGGGTGTGTGTGTGTCACATTAATAGATGGCAGCACCTTTATGGCTTGACAAGATGTGAAATTGCTTTTTAAAAAAAGTAAAAACATTCCAGACGTCAAATAGTTTTCAATATAAAAATATTTCTGATAGACTCCAGAACTTTGCAAGTAGATGTAGAAGTACATCACAATGTCTATGAACATAGCAACATTAAGGGAGATGGAATCTTCAGTGTCCTTCCAAAAGGGCACTCAGAACAGAACCAGTTCTAACAAACAGTGCCCAATAATGCAGGAAAAGAGAAAGTCCAACCTTTAACTTATAAAAGTGTTAGGCTGCTTGTTCTCCAATGGCTCCTCCTGCTGCTGCTTTGGAGTTCCCCCCTGGCTTGGGCCTGCAAAGGAATTAGCAGTTTTCCCTCAATCAGCTCCGGGCCTTCTCTCTACTGCTGCAGGCCAAACTGACTGAGGGGTGGGGTTTTTGCAGCTAATAATATGTGAACTCAGTGATCTCTGGCTCCCTATGCCTAAATCCTAAACTGCTTAATGAAATCATTAAAAGAAAAATGACATTGGTTACACATGCATGAAAAGAAATAGCTTCATGGGTTTGCCACACAGTGGCTTCCTTTTCTTTTTCAGGAATGCCAATTTTCATTCTTAAGGTGAAAGCTCTCTCTCTTCTTGTTTCCCCCCTCCGTATAATCATCACCCTGTGTGCATTTTGTTGCCAACGCACGTCTCACAGTACATTAGCTTTTCCATCCCTTTCACCATTGGAAAAGCTGATAGGATACAGCAGTCAATTTACATCTCATTCTTTTAATTTGTCCTTTAAAAACCCGGATACTTGCTTCGGTATTTCTGGATTAACATCTCTACTATTTTGAAATCCATGCTTTTCTTTGAAGAGCCTACTCTCCTGTATTATTGCAGCTGTATACAGATGTTGCAATAAATTACGGCATGGTCAGAGTTAGGGTGCCTGAATGCAGGCAGTTTGATAAACGGGGATTTCAAGTTAGGCTTTGCAGCAGGTTTGTTAACCCCAGAAGATATGAAGCCTTTCAGCAATCATTATCAAACCGTTTTGGAGAGGGATGATAGAAGGATAATTTCCCTTTTTTGTTCCCTGAGTTGAACAGTTTGATAAGCAGTGACACTTTTTCTAAGACTATGTAGCAGTTCCATTCTTTAATTCCCCCCCCCTTTTAATTGTTGTACTTCATTCTTTAATATCTTGGATGCAGTCCCATTGGGTTTTGTTTTTACCATCTTGGCTGTCACAAGCTTGGATTTAATTTGATTGCTATTCAAATTTGATGTAGTCTGTAAGGATACTTTGAAGAAGAAGAGTTGGGTTTCAGAGTAGTTGTTTCCTTTTAATTACTCTGGGCACAGATTAGGTTGAGAGCACAGGTTAGCTCAAATCTCCCTGTCCCAAGTTTACCCATAATACTTGCGCTGCCATAATGTTTTGTACTATCTTCCCTTTCAGAAGATCAGAAATGTTGTTTTAACCCTGAAGCTCCAAAACAAACAGTTTATTTTTGCTTGTTTTTCCCCTTCCTAGGTTCTGATTGCTCAAGAGAAGATGGCTACAAACACAGTGTATGTGTTTGCCAAGAAAGATTCCAAATACGCGTATACAGGAGAGTGTAGGTCTTGCTTGGAGAATTCTTCTCGGCCAACCAGTACCATATGGGTGAGCATGTTGGCCAGAGGCGGGCAGGTGAGTTCTTCTTTAAAGCTTTGACCTTGATCAAGGGTGACAGGTTGACTTGGCTATCTGCGCTTTTGAAGTGTTGATCTTCTTTCTGGCTTTCTGCTACCCTGTGTTGTGTTCATATCGATTTGGAAGGGACGCAGGGTTTGGACTTAATTCTGCCCTGATGCAGTACTGGCTGTTTCTGTTTGAGACCATCAGCGAGGCAAGCCTTTTAACTTTTCATTAGTCTCTAGATTGGGGTCCCTGGCCTTTTTATGCCCACAGCCCTCTTTGGAGTTCAAACATGGGTGGTGGGCGCAATACGAAATGGCCACTACAAAAGACTGGGCCAAGCACAGAATGTCAGGTGGTGGTCATACAGAACTGGAGGAGTAACTCTGCAGCAGTTCAGGCAGAGGCTCTAGCTAACAGGGTGCCTTTTCATCTGCCCAGCCAATCCAAAGCCCAGTTGGGCAAAAGACCCAGCTAGCCCTGCCCACTTTCTCAGAGTGGTTGGCCGGCACCAGGAAAAGTGTTGGTGGGTACCCTGGCAAACAGTGGCATCACATTTGGGGGCCCCCGCTCTGAATTCCCTTTCATCATTTCTTCAGGCAACTCAAACCAACCTGCTTAGTGGCATTGTCCCGTTCAGTTGCTTTGCTTTTTGCCATTCCCCGCCAATCCCTACTTGAGCCTGTGGGGTGGGACTTTCTGTTGGCAGACTGTTCCCACCTTGCTGGGGCAAATGTAACTAATGAGCGTTAGAACTCGCATCCGGATCCTCACTGCACTTTATTACCAGTGAATCTTACTGCCATTGTTGCACCAGAATAAATATGATCAGGAAAGGGGCTGTTTGCGGAAAGCAAATTAAGTTGGATGGCCCATTAGTTGTAATCTTAAAAGGGGCATTTTGAAGCCTGTCGATCTCTCTCAAGTGTTTGTGCTAGTGACCAGTTTCTTAATGGGGATTTGTCATTGCAGTTTTTGGGTTTATTTGGTGGGAGTGTTGTAGCTCAGGGGTAGTCAACCTGTGGTCCTCCAGATGTTCGTGGACTACAATTCCCATGAGCCCCTGCCAGCGAATGCTGTTACTCTGTTGTAGCTCATGCTTCCCTGAACAGCTGGCCTCTTCTCTACTGTATCTCAGGCTAATTCTAGTGGGGTCCGTAGGCAACCTGGTATGGCCATCTTTTTGAAACTAAGCTGGTCTGCCTCTGGTTAGGGCCTTGGATGCGGGGAGGCCTGAGATCTCTACAAGGGCCACTTTGAGTGTCGGTTTTGGGGAAAGTATCAATGCAATGCATGCATTGGCAAGATGGGCGACTAACTGACAAACGCAGGCCAAGCACCCCTCTTGGATGCTCAGGGCTGGTTGAGGAGTCTGTTCCAGTTTGAACTGGAACAGGGGTTCTCAATATGATGTACTTGGGCACTGTGCCCCCTACTGGCCCTTTCCCTTGACTCCGGTCCAGGGATTTTAAAAAGTAGGTAGGGCAGACTAGGATATTACTGCTTTGACTGATTCTATTGTTGTTTTTGTGACCGATGCCAATAAAGGTGACCAACTGACTCCCCAGCAGGGCTCGATTAGGTCATTGGGGATCCGATGGGCAGTATAGATTTTTTTTCAAAGGTATTGCTTTGACAACAGCTGCCTACACAGGCACAAGGATCTTAAACAAGAAGGGGGAGAGTTGGTTTTTGTACCCAGCTTTTCACTGCCCAAAGGAGTCTCAAAACTGTTTATGATTGCCTTGCCTTCCTCTCCCCACAACAGGCACCCTGTGAGGCAGGTGTGGCTGAGATAGCTCTGACAGGACTGCTCTGTGAGAACAGTACTATCGTGGCTGTGATGAGCCCAAGGGCCCCCAGCTGGCTGCACGTGGAGGAGTGGGGAATCAAACCTGGCTCTCCAGATTAGAAGCCACTGCTCTTAACCACTACACTGTGCTGAGTCTCATTTCCAAAGGCATTCTGTTAAACAGAGCTTTTGTCTGAAAGGTTGAGGAGTAACTATTACAGTCGTGCTTGTCCCCCCCTCCCCATTTACGTTTTGTGGTTGGTTCCGCCTCCCGTGGCAGCCAGTTTGAGGTTGTACCCACCACCCTGTGTCAGAATTCCAAAGGTGCCTATGGGCTCAGAAAGGCTGTGGACCCTGATCGGGAGATTTCTTTGCTCAGATATGATTGTAGCTCTGAAATTGCTGGTAACAAAGGGCCTCGGCATTCTAACAGCAGCGCTGGCATCATAGCGATGATTTTTACTGGTGTCCTTAGTCTTGGGAAATAGCCTTTTTGCAAGTGCATGGTTTTCTCTTAGTCGCGATGCCTTTGGAATCAATGGGCGCTTGCCTTGGGAAGCCAGCTGTGTTCAGATTCTGCTTTCCTGCTTTCACAGGGGGCAAAGAAGAGCGCCATAGGTCAGCGCATAGTGGCGACTCTCCCCTATATCAAGCAGGAAGTGCCCATCATTATCGTCTTCCGTGCGCTGGGCTTTGTGTCTGACAGAGACATCCTGGAACATATAATTTATGACTTTGAAGATCCTGAGATGATGGAAATGGTAAGGCATCGATCCTCTTGAGCTGGGCTTAGGTTGGGCAGTGGGTCGTTTTTATAAACCTCTTGTCTTCTGTGCTGAATCGGTTACGGGTGCTTTAGCAGCATCGTCATTTTATTCTAAATTAGTTATTTGTAGAAGTAAGTGCCATTCAGGCGGGTGAGGGGCTTATATCTACAGGGGAAGCTTTGGTTTAGAAGTCTCATTTCAAAGTCACCATAACTCGCTTTTCTGTGCTAGCCAATAGGGGAATGCTGAACAATGCCGAATATGTTCAATTTTTCAGGAGGGGGGAGGGGAGAGTGCATGGTTCAGTAGTAGAGCACATTATTTGCATATAGAAGGTTATTCCCAAGTAAAAGGATCAGGTGACAGGATAGATTTCTACCTGAGACTCTTTGGAGAGCAGCTGCAGGTTGGAGGAGACATTACTGACCCTTGGTAGGCTAATGCCTGACTCAGTATACTGCAGCTTAAATAAAAGGTGGTGGTTCAGAGACAGAGCATCTACTTTGACTGGGTAGGATCTCCTCTCAGCCCTTGGCACTTCTAGTTAAAAGGACCAAGCTGGCAATTTTGTGAACGGGTGCTGCCACTTGGTTCCAAAGGGTCTGACTTGGCCCAAGCGACTGGTCTACTGCTAACTAATGTGCTTGGTACATGTACAGGTTAAGCCTTCGTTGGATGAAGCATTTGTCATTCAGGAGCAGAACGTTGCGCTGAACTTCATTGGCTCGAGAGGCGCAAAGCCCGGCGTTACGAAAGAGAAAAGGATCAAGTACGCCAAAGAAGTCCTGCAGAAGGAGATGCTACCTCACGTCGGCGTCAGCGACTTCTGTGAAACCAAAAAGGCGTATTTTCTAGGGTAGGTAAAGACACACAATGCTTAGCTGTGGGAACAATGTGCCATGATTTGGAGTGTTGTGACGATCTAAAGCGGCCTTTCTCATTACTGTTGAGAAACCCCTGAAACATTCTTCAGGCTTTGAGAAACCCAAGAAGTGCTGTGATGGTGCAGAATATGATTGAGGAGCATTGCTGTGTCCGTGCCCACCCTGGCTCCTCCTCTCTGCTCCCCCTCCAGGCCCATCATGGGCCATTTGGGGAGGGGGCAGGTCAGCATGATCATATATCGTCATATCACCCAATAAATATTTAAACCATTTTTTAAAAAATATAAAAAATTAACTCTCACCCATTTGGTAGCCCTCCAGGGCCGTCAAGGAACTCCAGAGTTTCACAAAACCCTGGCAGGAGAAGCCATGTATACAATTTTCTTTGCGAACGGATCATGTTCCATGGTGATGACTGGCCTCCGATTTCCTGCTTTCTTGCCTCATAATGATACTTCTTATTAATAGTGTTACTGCTCATTTGTGAGATTTATGTGTTAGATAAATTAATGCAGCCTTTTCCTACCTTTTGACTGTGGAGGTACACCTGAAATATTTTCCAGAAGTGATGCCACCTGGCCATGCTCCTTGCCACGATTCCATATGCCAATAAAACAGCATTAATTAAAACTATGCAATTTAACATAAAAAACAGCCCCCCATGACCTCACTTCACCACATGTTGTCTGTGATGCCCCATATGCAAATAATAATTAAACATATGCCTCCCCCCCCACTCATGACAGCCCCAATGCCCAGTAGGAGAAACAGCACCACTGCGGCAGTGGCTGCGGCTGTGTGCAGCCACCATCTTGGAATCCCCCATGTCACGGTCCATTTTAGCGGCTCTCAAGGTCCACTTTACCTCTGGTACACTGGTTGGGAAACCCTGGATTAATGGGCAAGATTAGTACGGGCCACATCAATAAAAATGCCACACCCTGTTTAACAGACAGGCATCATTAAGAACTGGAGCCTAAATTGGACTGTATCTCACGTATGCTGACTGATTCATTAATTTTTTTAGCCCTTAAATGAGCAGCCAGAGTCTGATACTTCCAAGTGTTTGAAGAACGGCTTAAAGTAAAGGTTCCAGCCTAAGCTCAGTAGGACTTCCAGCACAATTTATACTCTCCCTCCTTGGCCTGAACACATGAGCAGTCAGAGGAATGTTGATCTGTCAGTTCCCATACAGCGCTGCAAATGGCTCTGAGGGCTGGGAAGAAATTCCAGTGTTGCCTAATTATAGAGGCATGCTAGGAGAAAAAAAGCACATGCTTGGGCAGCTGGCAGGGGAAAAGGATGGCTTCCTATTCGTGTATGCTGATTTTTTTTTGTTTAAGTTAAGACTGTAACTCTATCCCTTAGATCAGTGGTCCCCAACCTTTTTATCACCGGGGACCGGTTATTGCTTGACAATTTTACTGAGGCCCAGGGGGGGTAGTTTTTTGCTGAGGGACATTGCTGGCACCCCTGACTTCCCGCCACCTGCTGGGGGGTGCTGCCAGCAGCAGATGTGCAGTGCCACGCTGAGGGGGAGCCCCAGCCATGCCGGCCGCTGGAGAGCACCAAAGGTGAGCTGGCGGCAGAGTGGCAGGACAGCCCCCGAGGCTGCAGCTGGGGAGGAGGACGAGGAGGAGCTGCGGCCCGTCACCGACTGATCCACGGACCGGTTCCGGTCTCCGGACGGGGGGTTGGGGACCACTGCCTTAGATCAGCATTTCTTCTGTCTTTGATATGGTGCAACTGGATGGATGCACGGCACTTCAGAGCTTCCACAGACAAAAAACCAAAGCATGTCCTTGCAGTTGAGGAACTTGCAGTGCAAAACGAAGGGCAAGGAAAGAGCGTGGCCAAGGAGAAGGAAGGGTTGGGGGCTGTGGTGGAGGACTCTAGTTACTTCCTGCTGATTTTTGCTTTCCCCACCTCACTCCCTTCCTCCTCTTCCTTGTGCCCCCTCCAGTTTTGGGCACCATTCTGGTTGCTAACTTCAAATGCCAAGGTTGTGTTTTTCCTTCTCTGTGACCTTGGCCCGGTCCAGAGATGCTACGGCCTTTTTTTGGGGAGAGTTACATCCACACGTGTACATAAGAATGTTGCAGGTTTTTCAGCACACCCAGACTTTTCCCCGCTGGCTTGCAGGAGACGGGCTCATAGCCCAAGTAGTCCTATTGAGGGGAGTTTTTCATTTACGTTGGGGTGGGACACCCATGGCTATTAAATATTCAGGCCTGTATATGCTTTCTCGTTTTTGAGCATAAGGGCCATAGGTTTTGAGATGCTCATGATGGTCTGGGCTCGGGCTGGGGGAGAGTGCTGCACTTTCAAGCTTCATCCAGGATATTTTGCAAGTCTGTGTGTCCACTCAATAAGCTGCTTGTCTCTGGCTTAAGGTACATGGTTCATAGGCTACTCCTGGCTGCCTTGGGGAGAAGGGAGTTGGACGACAGGGATCACTACGGCAACAAGCGTCTGGACCTGGCTGGGCCACTACTAGCCTTCCTCTTCAGAGGGTGAGTACAGAGGAGGGGCTATGGCTCAGTGGATAGACCATCTACCTTGCATGCAGAAGGTCCGTGGTTCGATCCCTGGCACCATCATTTAAAACGTGATGGGAAGGACCCTGGAGAGCTCCTGAGGAGGCAGTACAGCTTTAGCAGGACCAGGGGTTGGATTCATTACGAGGCAGATTCCTATGTTCACGTGATTTACTCATAGGTGCTTCTGCGTCAAAAGGTGCGCTTTCTTCTAAGCATTCTTAAATCCAGCTCCAGCTGTGATTGGGATGAGGAACCTTCATGCTCCACCAGTATGAGAAATGTAGAAAAGGGAGGTGATTCTGGGGCCGTGTGCACACTGGCAAATGAGTTCCTGAAAGCCAAACAACAGTTTTGGGATCTTTATTTGTTCTCAGTAGTACTGACACGGGATCAGTTACGATGTCCTGCTGAATAAAATCAGAGTCCAGTAGCATCTTTAAGACCAACGAAGATTTATTCAGGGCGTGAGCTTATGAGTGCAAGCACTCAAGCTAATGTGCATCTTGAGCAAGCATTCTTTGTGGGAGCAAATTGCGGGTGAGGAAGGGGGTGGGGATGGAAGGTTACTTTTCATCTCCAAGATGTTTACTTTTTCCCCATTTCTTGCTGAACAGGATGTTTAAGAACCTGCTGAAAGAAGTGAGAATATATGCTCAGAAATTCATTGACAAGGGGAAGGATTTTAACTTGGAGTTGGCCATTAAAACCCGGATAATATCGGATGGTTTGAAGTACTCCTTGGCTACCGGGAACTGGGGAGACCAGAAGAAGGCTCACCAGGCCAGAGCTGGGGTGTCTCAGGTAGGCATTTGTTCACCCTCATGAAGTTCCAATTCCTCTGGGCTGCATGGAGCAAATCGGTGTTGTGTTCTTTGAGAACCGACTTGGTGTCGTGGTGAAGAGAATTGGGTTTTATTCCCCTCTCTGCCATAGGCAGCCACCTGGGTGACTTTGGGCCAGTCCCAGTTATCTCAGAGCTGTTCTCGGGCAACAGTTCTCTCAGTGCTCTCTCAGCCCCAACTACCTCACAGGGTGTCTGAGGAAGGGAAGGTGTTTGTAAGCCATTTCAGGATGCCTTCGAGTAGTAAGAAGTGATGTACAAGCCCCCAGTTCTTCATTTTATTGACACCTCAGAGAACCCGTTCTGTGCTGTCGCACAAGCCCAACGGTCACGTCCCTGCTGACTTCTCAATGAATCAGACCTGGCATCACAGCAAAAGCAGTTTATTGACAAAGTGGAACAAAGCTCATGATAGTTCTTGTTGAAACTGATTTGTTAGGCACACACAGATAAGTATATTTCCAGTCATCCCACCCCCAACGACACACAAAAACATCCTGGCTTGGAAAAGGTTGGCTCTCTACATTCCCGGGAGAACAAATGGTTCATTTGTTGCACTCAGGTGCAACTTTCGGCACCTTGCCCAAGGCTGAGCCACAGGGAGGCTTCTGTTTGGCTTGGGGTCCTTAGTTTTGCCATTTTTCTGACCTCATGTTGTGTCGTCCTGGCAGAATTTGAGGCATCCTTTGGATTTAATTTACTAATGCCTGCACATTTGCTGATTCTTCAACCTTTGTAAGTCTTCATCGATATTTGAATGGGCCTCTGTTGGCCAGTGGACAAGTTAAAGGGAATTGAAGGTGGGTGGGTTGTCTTTTAACAAACTCCTTACGGTTACCTCCTGCTCTTAGTGAGCTCCCAGTCTGAACTGGAATATGTCAAAAAATATATGTCAAAGCTGCAGCCTTGGGTCATTTCCGGGGTTCCCTTGTACCGTATTAATACTTTATATTAAGCAATCTGCAACCAATGCTGAAAATGAATCTAGATGGCTACGTTGTTCTTGATGTTCCTCCAAGGTATTGAACCGGCTGACTTTTGCGTCTACGCTGTCTCATCTACGTCGCCTGAATTCCCCTATTGGTCGAGACGGAAAACTAGCCAAGCCCAGGCAACTGCACAACACTTTGTGGGGAATGGTCTGCCCTGCTGAGACTCCAGAGGTAAGGCACAAATTGGGTTGCGCGTGTTAATTAAAATAGTTCTATCTTGCCAGGGCGTGTGTGTGAATCCCAAGTCAGTAACCACTAAGCACTGCTGCTGTAAAAGAAACACATGCAACCATATAGAAGTACTTTACAGCTCATAACAGAGATCGCCAGTTCACAAAAGCCCTTTTGAACAGGGGAACCTTGTGTCTAAAGCCTTCCCCTGATGATGCCTGCTAACACTGGGATTCAGGGTTTCATTGCCCCTAAAGAGCCAGCTTGGAGTAGTGGTTAGGAGTGCAGACTTGTGATCTGGCAAGCTGAGTTTGATTCCGCACTCCCCCACATGCAGCCAGCTGGGTGACCTTGGGCTCACCACAGCACTGAGAAAGCTGTTCTGACCAAGCAGTAATATCAGAGCTCTCTCAGCCTCACCTCCCTACCAGGGTGTAAGCTGCTTTGAGACTCCTTTGGGAAGAGAAAAGCAGCATATAAGAACCAGCTCTTCTTCTTCAGTAATATCAGGGCTCCCCCCAGCCTCACCCACCTCACAGGATGTCTGTTCTGGGGAGAGGAAGGGGAAGGTGAATGTAAGCTGCTTTGAGACTCCTTTGGGTAGAGAACAGCAGCATATATGAACCAACTCTTCTTCTTTTTCTAAATATTGCGCTGCGTTTTCTTCACCCTGGCTAGTAGCTTCTGGTGGACTGCCTTTCCATGTATAGGTCCACTACTGGCTACTAGCTGTGACTTCTTGAACATGGAAAATCCAAAAACCACAGCAGTGAACAGCCTTGTCCTAAGGTTTATGGTTAAATGAATGTAAGAGAAGCTATGTTGGATGCAATCCACCCAGTCCAGTGCTCTGAGTCGCACAGTGGCTGAACTCCAGGTGCCGTCAGGAGGTCCACCTGTGGAGCCAAAACACAGAGTATCACTGCCCCAAACAATGTTCCATCCATACCTTGTGGCTCGCAGCTACTGATGGACCTCTGCTTCAGATGTTTATCCGATCCCCTCTTGAAGCTGTCTATATTTATAGCCGCCCCCCTTCCTGTGGCAGTGAATTCCATGTGTTATTAATGCTTTGGTTGAAGAACTTCCTCTTATTTGTTCTAAGCCTTCTGCTCATTAATTTCCTGGACAAGAAAAGTACCCCTTCTCTGTCCCATGCCTAATTCTGTAAGCCAGCACTTGCCAAACATTCCATGGCCATGATCTTGAGGAGAAGCTGCCGTTTCAATGAAAGCAATTTCATGTGTCCTCAGGGTCATGCCGTCGGCCTTGTGAAGAACCTTGCACTCATGGCCTACATCTCTGTCGGGTCTCAGCCCTCTCCCATTCTGGAATTTTTGGAAGAGTGGAGCATGGAAAACCTTGAAGAAATCTCTCCAGCGGCCATTGCAGAGTATGTATGCAAGGAAATCACAAGTAGAGTTCTTTCATGTAATATCAGGGCTTTCTCAGCCTCAGCCCCCTCACGGTGTCCACTTTGAGACTCCTTTGGGTAGAGAGAAGCAGCATATAAGAACCAACTCTTCTCCTTCTCCAGTAATATCAGGGCTCTCCCAGCCTCACCTCCCTCACAGGGTGTCTGTTGTGGGGAGAGGAAATTGAAGGTGATTGGAAGCCGCTTTGAGACTCCTTTGGGAAGAGAGAAGCAGCATATAAGAACCAACTTTCTTCTTCATGTGGGTTCATACCAGTAGAACATTTGCATAACACTTGTATGTTTTCCTCCCCTCCGCTGCCTGAAGTGCTACGAAGATCTTTGTGAATGGCTGCTGGGTTGGGATACACAAAGACCCGGAGCAGCTCATGAACACGCTGAGAAAACTGCGGCGTCAGATGGACATTATTGTGTCAGAGGTAAATATGGGGTCACAACTCTAGCTTTACGAAGTGGAGGACCACACAAGTTTTGATCGGGGAGTCCTGCCCTATTTGAGCATCCCAGAGTTATAACTAAGATCCCAGATTGGTCCCAGGTTGGGTTCAGCAGAGCTGGGTTGGGAAGATGACTGTTTTTGCCACCATCTTAGAATTGTGGGATGCTGTGATTAATGTTCTCGTGGTTTTAATGGGATTTTATGGGTCGTACTGTTTTATGGTTGTTTTGTAAGCCACCTTGAGGCAGCATTGTCGTGAGAGGTGGGGTATAAATTTAAAAATAAATAAAAAATATGTGGCTTGAGACTCAGAGGCTATTGTGTGGATAGATATAGTCTAGTTGGGTCAGATCTGTGTGAAAAATTAAATTTAAAGTCATGAATTTTTTTTAAAGCCTTGCTTATGTGCACTAAGCACTTGTCCATAGGAAATTGTGCCTTGTGCAGGGGGTTGGACTAGATGACCTTGGAGGTCCCTTCCAACTCTATGGTTCTATGATTCTGAAAAGCTCTGCTGCTTCTGAGCATGTTGTTTACGCACGCAGGTGTCCATGATCAGGGATATCAGGGAGCGAGAAATCCGCATCTATACCGATGCCGGCAGGATTTGCCGCCCTCTTCTGATTGTGGAAAAACAAAAATTGCTGTTGAAGAAGAGGCACATTGACCAACTGAAAGAGCGGGAATATAACAACTACAGGTAGAAAACTTCTCTGTTGTCTTCTGTTATTAGTTTCCTTGAAACTAGTGGCAAAATGGGACCAAGTCGCATACACTCATTCCCATTTCTCCATTTGTTTTAGGGTAAGGGGGCTTTTCACAGCAGTGGTGGCAAAACATGAGGGGTGATTATAAGGATGGCAAGAATGCCCTGAAGCTTAACCTCAACTGCCCTGAAGCCTAACCTCAATTTAGGATTGACAAAGCCTAGGAAGTTATTTCAGGGGCTCCTCCAAAAGGTTGAAAAAGGCTGGAGTAGATTTAGAAAATCCAGGTGTCGCTCACCCCTGCTTTTCATTTGCCAAAGGCCCTCATCTAGCAATTCTCATTTATGGCTCTTGTGACCCCAACAAGTGAAGGCAAAAGACAGCAGGATCTTCAAACGGGCCATGCCCCTTTTTAATAACCAGTTCTGCGGAGTGCCATTAACTGAAGCTCTTTGTTTAGCTGGCAGGATCTCGTGGCCAGCGGTGTGGTCGAGTACATCGACACCCTCGAGGAAGAGACCGTGATGCTGGCCATGACGCCCGACGACTTGCAGGAGAAGGGCGTGGCGTACTGCTCGACCTACACGCACTGCGAGATTCACCCGTCCATGATCCTGGGAGTCTGCGCGTCGATCATCCCGTTTCCCGATCACAACCAGGTTTGTGCTGCTCGCTCTGCGGCTGGCCTCTCAGCTTGTGGAAGAGAAGACGCTTGTCCTCTTTAACCCCTTTTCTCTTTCTCGACTTTCCCAGTCTCCCAGGAATACCTACCAGTCCGCTATGGGCAAGCAGGCAATGGGAGTTTACATTACCAACTTCCACGTCCGCATGGATACCCTCGCCCATGTCCTGTATTACCCTCAGAAGCCCCTGGTCACCACGCGCTCGATGGAGTACCTCCGCTTCAGGGAGCTGCCCGCTGGTATGTCCCAGGCTGCTGGCGAGGGCTGCAGAAGTGCTTGTCGTTGACCACAAGTTCTGAGCCCTGGTTGGGTGTCCAGCCATCTGTAGATGCAGCAGTGCAGGAGTTTCCCTGTATCCTACTCAAAAAATGTTGTTTTGGAGTAGGGATCAGCAGACCATGGGGATCAGCATTGTGGGGAAAGCTGACATGCAGTGGGTGGGTCTAAATTGACAAGAGAGATTGCTCCATTGGAAGGAGGGAATGATTGGATATAGGCTGAATTTCCTAGAGGACTGCTTTGGTGAGGGGGTGGTGGCTTCAGTCTCCCGCTGTCTTCCCAGCACAGAGGTTATTGTTCTAGGTTCTAGATTGGTCCTTGGGTCAGGGTGAGTGGGCGAGGACCGGATTTGGGTCTCCGGTGCCTTCAGTTGTTGGCTTCCAGCACGAAGGAATCAGAACGGAAATCCCCGAGAGGTGAAGGCTTGGCCATCAACATACTGCTTTGGGTGGGGTGTAAAGAAGAAAGCTGGGCACTGCTCGGCTCCTGTGGCACTGACAAATGGGCAGTGAGTCCCGTGCTGATTTTGGGAACACTCAGCCAAGATAATTTTGGCATCTGGCTGCAAGTGGAGGATGACTGGCTAACATGGGGTGACCAGACCGTGGCTCTCCAGATGTCCATGGACTACATGGGGCTCATGGGAATTGCAGTCCAAGGACATCTGGAGAGCCAGTGTGGCCTTCCTGGGCTAGTAGGTTTGTGTGAAGGAAAATAGGCAGGAGGAACATTGGAATAATGGAGAGTAAACTTCAACTCTGAGATATCTAAGTTTTGGGCCGTGCCCAGGAAAGGACCAGGAGGTTAAAGGGTAGGGTGGGCATCTTCATCTCAGCGTCTCTAAAGGTCAATTTTAGTATGAAACCCCCTCTTTGGCCAGTTGGCGATGGCGAAGTCTGATTATTATTCATATATATTTTTTCCTCTGGTTTGTCAAAATGCTCACGTTGAGAGGAATTGGTTAGCTTTGAACTATTATCTAATGGGAATCATCTCAGAACCTCCTGAGGCTGAAATTTTATTGGCAGGTGAACTTAAACACCTGCTTGGGTTCGAACAATATTTTCTTGACAACTAAATTTGATTTGTTATTGGATGATCCAGGTCACTAGAAATGTTGCCCCCTGCCCCTCGAATCAAAGCTACTCCTGAGAATTGGGAGTGACACTACCACGGCCCTCCACCAGGTGTCTCTGCATGCATGTCGGCACAGAACATCTGGCTGTGCAGAAATGCCAAGTAAACACAAGAGCCGTGCCAAGGCCAGAGGGGGGGCACGCGCACATGGGGGTTTGTGATGGCTGATTTATTCCACCTTCCCTTGCAGGCATCAACTCCATTGTGGCCATCGCCTCATATACCGGGTATAATCAGGAGGACTCGGTCATCATGAATCGTTCTGCTGTCGACAGAGGCTTTTTCAGGTGGGGTTTCTGTGAATTTGTTGCTGTGAGAGTAAAGAGGTTATTTCCTGTGTCTTGCAGCCTTGCGGGTCGTGCCAGGAAATTCTCAGTCAGCGTCCAAGGACATTTTCAGTATATTTGGGGCTCTTGGCTAGTCCTGACCAGCTTAGTGCAATCAAGGAGGAGAAGTGGTTCTTATATGCCGCTTTTCTCTACCAGAAGGAGTCTCAAAGCATCTTACAATCCCCTTCCCTCACCCTACAATAGGAACCCTGTGAGGTAGGTGAGGCTGAGAGAGTCCTGATATTGCTGCTCGATCAGAACAGCTTTATTGGTCCTGTGGTGAGCCCAAAGTCATCCAGCTGGCTGCACGTGGAGGCAAAACTGGGGAATCAAACCCAGCTCACCAGATTAGAAGTCTGTGCTCCTAACCACTATACCAAGCAGGTACGCCTGGCCTCGACCAAGGGGCCAGGACTTCAGTGGCCCTGACACCTGCCAGATGGAATGAGTTCCTAGAGGAAATTTGCTGAGTTCTGCAGGATAGAGTTCTGCCCGCAAGACAGAGCATTTGGTTAAAGCCAGAGCGGCGGCTGAAATCTAAATGCCCCCCCTTCCCCTCCTTAAGTATGCATTTATGGATGAGCCCTGAAGATGACTATATATAGTTGCTGGAATTTGCAGTCCTGAAACAAGGAATTGTTGTTTGAACTGTTAATTTTGCTGTTAAAGATAACTTTTTCCTGAAGCAGTTTTGCGATTGTATTTTAATATTCTGTGTAGAAGTAGTAAAATTGATAGGCCTTACACAATATAGAATAAGAATACAAGTTTTATAAGCAATAGAATAAAATAGAATAAAACTACTATAAAAGACGTAAAAATTTAAAACCATAGAATCGTAACTATAAAACACATGTAAAAAATACAAAAATAAAAGAGTGTTAAAAGCTTATCTTAACAATGACAGCATTGGCCTTTATTTTCCTTGCAGCCAAAGCAAATAATAATATTCTATGTAATTTTAAGTATGTCGTAATCTGCCTGAGTCAGTCGAAACAGGGTGGAATAGAAATTTAAATAGCACATAGCATTTTATTCCCTACCCCTACTAGTTATAAGAAATAAATTTGACAAACTCCTCTAAGATTTTAGATTTAGACTTCATGTTTTTATTGTGAAAATCTTTTAACTTTCCTTATAAATGTTGTAAGCTGCCCTGAGCCCCCTGGGAATGGTGGCATATAAACTGGATAAATAAATAAGTGCATTTTCACCCCACCTTTCTGGCCTCTTGACACTATTGCTGACCTCTGCACTCCTTTCTGCTCATTGCAACTTCAGCACTGCATTCTCCTTTCTCGATTTCTACCACCTGAATGGGAAGAGCGCTGTGGGATTTGTAGCTGATGGTTGTTTTTGATCTCCTCCCCTCCCTTTAGATCCGTGTTCTATCGCTCCTACAAAGAACAGGAGTCTAAGAAAGATTTTGATCAAGAAGAAGTCTTTGAGAAGCCAACCCGGGAAACTTGTCAAGGTAAGGATAAGCAGCACCTGCCGGAAGCTGTACAGGATCAGATGAAGGTGCTGTTGTCCTCACCGTTCGACCTGCAGCAATGGCCAGCTGGGTGCCTCAGGAAGGCCATGGGCAGGGCCCATGGATAGCAGCTCCTCTTGATTTCTCAGGGGCATCTTTCAGCCATTGCAGGCATTCTGCCTCTGCACTCAAAGGTGTCATCTTTCATTTGTGTTTTAGTGATCTATTGTTTTAATGTTTAATGCTAAATTTTATTTTGTAATTTTGAAATTGTATATGTATTTTATTAATAATATATGTATATTATTATGTTAGTGCAATCTGCCCCGAGTTTCCTAAGAAAGGGCGAAATAGAAATTACAAAATAAATAGCAGAGAGCCTGCATGGTATAGTGGTTAAAGTGGTGGGTGACCTCTGATCTGGAGAGCCGGGTTTGATTCCCCACTCCTCCTCCCCATGCAGCCAGCTGGGTGCCCTTGGGCCAGTCATGGTTCCCTCAGAGCTCTCTCAGCCCTCACCTACCTCACAGGGTGCCCATTGTGGGGAGAGGAAGGGAAGGTGGCTGTAAGCTGCTTTGAGACTCCTTCGGGTAGTGAAAAGCAAGGTATGAAAACCAACTCTTATTTTTCTGTCCTCTGTCTATATGCCTTCCTTTGGTATCCATCCAAGCTGCCAGCATGTCTTTTAGCAATGAGTTCCCCAAGTCAAGTAGCCATCCTTTTTTCTTTCGAATCTCCAGCTAATATACAGGCCAACACCTGTTGAAGCCCGGGCTGATGGAGAGCTGCTCAGCAATAGTTCCCTTTCTTTACTCCTTGATGCTCTCCCCATCTGCAGGGGGAAAGTGCTCAGTGTTCTGCTTTGGAACCTGAAAAGCAGCCTGCCTCTTCAGCAGTGCAAGTGGCTGCAGTGGAGATGATCATATCAGCCTTTCCTCTTACTGGGATGTGGCTAAATCAAGGACAAAAATGCAGAGACAGTTTGAATTCAGAGCCTTTTACTTGCTACGCTACACAACATCCCTAAGAAAACATTGTCCTAGATAGTATTGGCTTTGAGAACCAGTGTCCTGACTTAATTGAAGAGTTTTGGAGAACATACTGTTCTACAAGAAATGTTCAATGTTAAGCATTTAATTTAAACCTGAAAATATGGTGTTGAATATCTGTCAGGATGGCTCTTAGACTGTGTCAAGTATAAAATGTTTTATAGGTGGTATGTGACACCAAAAGTGACTGCTTAAAACTGCTAAAAACTATGTTAACAAATGTTGGAAATGTGGTAATAAAGTAGGCTTCTTTTCCTAAACGTGGTGGAAATGTGAAAAAGCTTATAAGTTTTGGGCAAAAGTTCATACTATTGTGTAGTTAATGTGGGGTCTTAGATTTCCTATGTAAGCTGAATCTGTATTATTAAGTATATCTCCGCAGTGCCTCCCAGCCCAAACTCAAAGCTTAACTAAAAGGAGACACTTAATGGAGGGGATTTAAGTGTAACAAATGAAGATTATTTTATTTTAAAAAAAAGAGTTTTGGAGAACCTAGATCATGTGTGACCAAGTTGTCAGACTTGTGGTTATATGTAGCCACCACACCAATATGGTCCACCACACCAATCTGATAGATAGGCTGATCAATCCCTTGTTGGGCGGTCTGGACTTGGTAAATGGTGGGCAGTCTCCAACTTGGCAGGTTGTGCCTGCCCGATCTAACCCCGCCCCCCACTTCTGCTTCCCCAGGGATGCGGCACGCCATCTATGACAAGCTGGAAGACGACGGCTTGATTGCGCCCGGTGTGCGCGTGTCGGGAGATGACGTCATCATCGGCAAGACGGTGACGCTGCCCGAGAATGAAGATGAGCTGGAGGGCACCAATCGCCGTTATACCAAGCGGGACTGCAGCACTTTCCTGCGGACTAGCGAGACCGGGATCGTAGATCAGGTCATGGTTACCTTGAACCAGGAAGGCTACAAGTTTTGTAAGATCCGGGTGAGTGCGGTTGGCTGATGGCGGTAACACCTCTGTTCTGGAATGGCTCGAGGTGCTGACCGATGTCTGCCTCCTTCCTTCCCTAGGTGCGCTCTGTGAGAATCCCGCAAATCGGAGACAAATTTGCCAGCAGACATGGTCAGAAAGGGACCTGCGGTATCCAGTATAGGCAGGAGGTAAGAGCCTCCCTTTGGTTTCTTCTAATGCTATGGAGAAGTTGAACAACAGCATGTTAGAAATGTTGGAGTATGCCAGATCTGCAGTGTGCATAACTGAGCAGACTGTCAGGGATGTCCTGCAGGGGGCATTGGAGGAGACATATATTTAGCATAGATGGGATGGTAACTGCCTGTTGATTTTCAGATACTCTCCTCCAGTGTCCTGATTGGCTCAACAGGAGACTTCCTGCTTCTTGAGCTTGCTTCTTCCCTGCTTGCCTCCAGAACAGCAGTTTACAGAAGAATGCAGACAACAGCTAGCTAGATAGTTATAGATAGGTCTCTGTCTCTGTCTCTCTCTCTCTCTCTCTGTACAGTTGTTTCTTTTCATACATACAACTATTTTATTCTTGAAGCAGCCTGGAGCCCAGCTCTCTCTGCCTTTTCATACTCTCCCAACAAGAAACAAACTATCCGCTTTTCAATTTAGAATGAATTGATCGCCTTTCTAACATATGTTCTTAAGGGTCTGGATAGTTTTGTATTGTTTTTATGAAAACAGCAACAGTAGCTTTCAAAACTCCAGCCCTGACATAGTCTCAGGAAACTGTTCTGAATGATGTTGGCACGCATGAACCTCAAAGTCATTCAATGGGCTTCTCTGGGGAGCATTTTTCATAACTCGCATCACTGCTGAGAAGGGCCAATCACAGTCCCAGCCCACCTGGAGCACAGCCACCCTGAAAACCTCAGGACTGAGCTATTCCTATGGGTCGAGGCTGTCTTGCTGGTATGCTGCCCCTTGTTCATTTTATAGCCATGGCTGTAACCAATGGGCATTTCCCTCTGGACCAAGAGATACGCAGGTAGCCACTGTAGTGGAGGGTGTATGGAGGAATTGGCTTAATGTGCTTTTTGCAGCCAATCCCTGCTTAAGATCTGGGCAGAAAAATCCCTAGGGACCTTGAAGCATCAGTCCCATGGAGATTGTATTGTGGTAATCAATCTGAGAGGTTCAATATAGAGGAAAGCTGTTCAAGATGACTTTGAAGATGGAGATATTATCCCTCACATTCCTCTGTTCTCTTCTTTAGGACATGCCATTCACCTGTGAAGGCATCACCCCTGATATCATCATCAACCCCCACGCCATCCCTTCACGTATGACCATTGGTCACTTGATCGAGTGCCTGCAAGGGAAGGTAAGGACATGGGGCTACTTGTACAAAGAACTTCCTTGTGCTGGGGTTCAGCACCAGGACCCCGTCTCTGTTTGCACATTTCCCTGGGATCCTTAGGTTGGCGACAAATCACCAGCCCCGATGGACCCTTGGCTTGAATTCAGCCTTGGCTGTCTTTATAGAGACAAGTACGAAATCCCCATAGGGTGTCTGCTGCTGTTTGTTAACATTCCTGCTGGCCTTCCATCTCATCTTTATTCCGTCAAGCTCTGGACAGTATGCTCCTTCTCCATTTTATCCTCACAACCACCCTGCGTGGTAGGCTGAATGTGTGTGTGCTTGGTCCATAGTCACCCAGTGCATTTCATGCCTGGACTTAAGGCTGGATTTCCCAGTTCCAGATCTGTCCACTGCACTGTACTCTTTAGAGCCAACTCAGCGTAGCGCTCTGGGCTTGATTCCCCACTACTGCTCCCACCTACAGCCAGCTGTGTGACCTTGGGGTGATCACAGTTCTCTCAGAGCTCTCTTAGCCTCACATTTGTGGGGGGAGGAAAGGGAGGCCAATTGTAAGCCGTTTTGAGACTCCTTTGGGTAGTGAAAAGCAGGGTATAAAAAGCAACTCTTCTCACCCTCTCCAGGTCTCTGCAAACAAGGGGGAAATAGGCGACGCCACCCCTTTCAACGATGCCGTCAACGTGCAGAAGATTTCCAATTTGCTCTCTGACTATGGTTATCACCTGAGAGGGAATGAGGTTTGTCTCAGTGGCAGATGATGAGCCTGGATTTGTTTGTTCTCCGCGTGGGGCATGCAGCTCTGCTGACCCATTCTCTCCTACAGGTTTTGTACAATGGTTTCACCGGGCGCAAAATCACATCTCAAATCTTCATTGGCCCTACTTACTACCAGCGGCTGAAGCACATGGTGGATGATAAAATCCATTCTCGAGCCAGAGGTCCGATTCAGATCCTTAACAGACAGCCTATGGAAGGTCGATCTCGGTAAGAATAGATGGGGGCTTCTGTGCTTTTCTGGAGTGCATGGGATTCAATCACAGAGGTCTTTTTAAAAATTATTACTATTATACATCTCTCCCACCAACACCAAATGGGACATATCATAATCTAGATCAGGGGTAGTCAAACTGCGGCCCTCCAGATGTCCATGGACCACAATTCCCAGGAGCCCCTGCCAGCTTTTGCTGGCAGGGGCTCTTGGGAATTGTAGTCCATGGACATCTGGAGGGCCGCAGTTTGACTACCCCTGATCTAGATGGAAGATTCTCAACATTAAATGGCTTGTTCTAGGTAGCTGCTCATCTAGGGTGAGCCAGGATCTTTTGCAGGCGATCAGATATGGAAGCTTTTGTTGACAGAAAGAGGGGAGGCTGGTTGGTTCTTTCTGCCCATCAAGATGCTGAAAGTGGTACACCACAGATGCATGTGTGCGCAGGATGGTTTGCAGGGCTGTAGAAAAGTTCCATTCAAATGAGCCTTACAAGTTGGCTGGCTGTTTTGTGTGTCCTCCCCCTGGCTATCGAAAGTGTGTTAACATGCACTTAAGCCAAAAGTGCTTAGGTATAGTTGTGTGCTCCAAACACTTGGTGCCAGGTTAAAACAAATGCAATGTTAAGAAAAGCCAGATTTTAAATCTTGCAAGTTTGTAGCATATTCCATTTTGCATACTTTATTGGGCAATTTTAATTAGGTTGCACAATTTGCTTTAGCTGTACATAGGAAAAAAGAAGGGATTGCACAAACCCAGAAGACTGGTCTGCAATTACTAGAGATTTTACTCCAGTTTCTTTGGGTCGTGATCTTTTGCCATGAAAGCTTTTATACATATATGCATAACGTTCAGGCTAGAATATTCCTTTAAAAATACGAAAGCTACCATTCTCAGGTTGTAGCTTTTCTAAAGGTAAAGGTATCCCCTGTGCAAGCACCAAGTCATGTCTGACCCTTGGGGTGACGCCCTCCAGCGTTTTCATGGCAGACTCAATATGGAGTGGTTTGCCATTGCTTTCCCCAGTCATTACTGTTTTACCCCCCATCAAGCTTGGTACTCATATTACCGACCCCGGAAGGGTGGAAGGCTGAGTCAACCTTGAGCCGGCTGCTGGGATCGAACTCCCAACCTCATGGGCAGACAGCTTCAGACAGCATTTCTGCCGCTTATCACTCTGCGCCACAAGAGGCTGTTTTTCATGTAGCTTTTCTACACATCTATAAAATCATGGCATGTGCACATACTTCAAACTGGATCATAAAACTGCATTTCAGAGAGATTTTTCTTTTGGAATTCTATCTTGCATTAGCAACATCACCTAAAGCACAAATTGCATGAGGGACATAAAAGTTGTGTCTAACATATGATCTAAAAATGGTCTGCCTTGTTCCCCCCCCCCCCCTTAGGAAGTATTTTTTGTGTACAACTCACATTCTGCTCTGGATATGTTTGCATATATTTTAGGAGGAAGGGAGGTGAGCCTGCCAACTTGGTAGCTGCTAACTCCGACAAATCTGGAAGCTGTGTTATCTTTTTCTCCCTCAGTGACGGTGGCCTTCGTTTCGGGGAGATGGAGCGTGACTGTCAGATCGCTCACGGAGCAGCGCAGTTCTTAAGGGAAAGGTTATTTGAAGCCTCAGACCCCTATCAAGTTCACGTGTGCAACCTATGCGGGCTGATGGCCATCGCAAACACGCGGACGCACACCTATGAGTGCCGGGGCTGCCGGAATAAGACGCAGGTATGGAGAAGGAGCCGAGAGTTGGCATCATATTGCAGTTCGGTTTCAAAACAGTGGAATTAAAATATTTTCTGTTTCTGCACAGAGCAGAATTCTGGAATGCCGCCTGTTCCGTTGGGTAATAATCCCTGTTCCAAAGTTGGAATTCAGTGGCATCTTTAAGACGAGCAGTTTTATTCACGGAATAAGCTTTTGGAAGCTCAGCATGCTTCACCATATACTCATTGCCTGCCCACAATAGCTCACACCTTGAATAAAAGGTGCCACTGGATACCAACTTCGTTCAGCCACTTTAGACCAACACGGCCACCCACCTGAATCAATCCCGTGGTCCTTTAGGGAGGAGCTCATTCACAGCGTAAGCTTTCATGGGCCTAGAATCTTTGGCAGACAAAGCAAACGGTAGCATGGTGCTGGCAGGGGCTTGTGGGAATTGTAGTCCATGGACATCTGGAGAGCTACAGTTTGGGCCACCTTGCCCTATGGGGTCGCCTTGAATCAGCTGCAAGTTTGACGGCCTTTTCCAGCACTACCTTTATGAGTCTGTCACTAGAAAGGAAGTGAAACTTCCAACATTTTATAAAGGTTCAAGGTAGCACTTCATTTGGATGTGCAGCATCAGATTGCCAGTTTAGTGTTCTGTTGTGATGCTTTTTTACTGAATGGGTAATTTTTATGAATACATTTAAAAAAAATCTTCCCCTTTTCAGATCTCTCTGGTGAGAATGCCGTATGCCTGCAAGCTCCTCTTCCAGGAACTGATGTCCATGAGCATCGCACCCCGCATGATGAGCGTGTAGCCTTTGGAAGTCCCCTCCGTTAGCTGCGGTGTGGCCTCTCCCTTGGCGGTGGCTTTGAGATGTGTGTCTGTGTGTTCAGTGGAAATCATGACAGCAATTCTGCTTTTGTAGCTGAGGTTCTCCAACTAGTTTTTATGTTTTTGTAAATACAAATAAACAGCTGTTCATTCAGATCGGGGCTGGCCTGGTTTGTGTGGGAAAGGGGCCCCCGGGACTCGGAGACAGGTATTGAGAATCAGCGTCCTCCCGGTGGATTCTCAAACCAAGGAAGGCCACAGCACCCGGCTCCCAATTCATGGAGCTATTGGTAATCAGCCCAGGGATAAGACAGTATCACGGCCCTGAGCTGGATTGGCCAAATTAGCAGTTTCATCAGATCTCAGAGGCTAAGGAGGGTCAGTCCTGGTTAGTACTTAGGGCCACCTTTCTTGACTATTTCACCGTTGAGAAAGCCCTGAAACATTCTTCAGGCTTTGAGAAGCCCCAGAAGTACTGTGATTGTGCAGAATATGGTTGGGAAGGATAATTGTGGACATGCCCACCCAAGGCTCCTCCCCTTCTCACTCCCTCCAGGCCCATCATTGGCCATTTTGCAAAGGGGGGGGGGGCAGGTTGACATGGTCACAGCACCCAATAAATGTTTTAACAGATTTAAAAAAGTAACTTCCACCCATTTGGGAAACCCAGGACTGTTCAGAAACCTTGGTTGAGAAAGCCTGGTTTAGGATACCACCAAGGAAGTCCAGGGTTGCTCCAGAGAGGCAAGTAATGGCAAACCACCCCTGTCCATCCCTTGCCTACCACGGGGTCAACGTAAGTCAGCTGCAACTTGACGGCACTTTCTGCCCCTTGACAGTATCTACTAGGCAGTCTGGGATGGGGTGTTATAACAGCTCTGGGCCATCTCAGATTATAATGATTCCTGATCCTGTATGGCCTTCTCTGCCCTCTTTCCTGTCTCTGCACACATTCTCCTACCCGTTGATATTACATGGGAACCAGCAGCCTCTGATCTGGAGAACAGTGTGATTCTCCACTACTCCTCCACGTGCAGTTCTCTTGGGCTAATTGCAGTTCTCTTGGGCTAGTCTCAATTCTCTTAGAGCTCTCTATCCCACCTACCTCACAGGGTATCTGTTGTGTGTGTGTCTGTGGACATGTGTGTGGGGGGACGAAAAGCTGTTTGTAAGCCATTTTGAGACTCCTTCACAGGACTGAAAAGTGGGATATAAAAAAACAGCTCTTCTTTATATTCTCACATCCCCAAAAGGAAAGAAACCCCAAAGGAGAAACAACTCTGCTTCAAAGTAACACAAGCTTTGTGGGGATATTGATTGAATGTTCTCAAGAGACGTATCAGAGGTTTGTGGGGATAATGCATGACTCTAGTGCAGGGGTAGTCAAACTGTGGCCCTCCAGATGTCCATGGACTACAATTCCCAGGAGCCCCCTGCCAGCGAACGCTCCTGGGAATTGTAGTCCATGGACATCTGGAGGGCCACAGTTTGACTACCCCTGCTCTAGTGTGTAGACATGCATATATTTAGGAGGGAGATGTGAATGCTTTGTGCCACCTTGATCCATGTGAATAGGAATCACTTTAAAAAAGAGATATCCTTCCAATTTGCAATATTTCAGTAGCCCACTGATCTTTTTTTTAAAGTACCAAGTTCTGAACAGACTGTTCTGCTGGAAAGGTGTCCCTACGTTATACAATGTAGTCATGAGGAATTACAAGTATAGACCGCTTCAAGAGGCGATTGGGTAAGCACAGAACAGAGGTCCAATGAGTGTCTACTAGCCACAGCATAGAGATGAAGCAGTCTGTCTGGGGCAGTGATGTTCAGGGTTCTTGGTGCTTGGGGGTTGACAGTGGAAGGACTTCTGGTGCTCTAGCCCTGCTGGTGACACCTGGAGTTTGGCCACTGTCTGTCACAGAGTGGGCTATTGACCTGATCCAACATGGCTTCTCTTACATTCTTAGATGGAGTAGAGATCCATGAGTGGCAAGTTACAGAGGGGCCACTGTCCGGGGCAGTGATGCTCTGTGTTCTTGGAGCTTGGAAGGCAACAGTGAGAGCTGGCCCCATTGGTTGATCCCCTGATGGCACCTGGGTTTTGGCCACTGTGTGACGTGAAGTGTTGGACTGGATGGGCCATTGGCCTGATCCAACATGCCTTCTTTTATGTTCTTAACATGGTTACGTTACCTAACCTCCTGATCCACCCTGAACTTGATCAAGTGATTGGAAACAGCAGTCACCCAGTGCAATCACAAAGGAGTGACATAATACTGAAGAGACTTTACACATTCCTTGGGGGGGGTAGGTGTGTAGGTAAAAGGCACTTTTAATGGTAAAAGGCAAGATATTGAAGGCCACATATGAATAGCTTGTGTTTATCCATTGCATATACCACTTATACATACAGGTCTCCAGTTACTACATATATTTTTGCTGCATGAATCTTTGCTATAAAAAAATGCATCCATGTCAGTTCATCCTTTACAGAAAGAAAAAGAGCTGGCTTTTATACCCCGCTTTTCTCTACCTTAAGGAGATTCAAAGTGGTTTACAATCTGCTTTCCTTCCAGGGGCCAGAGATATATTAAGAGCCCAGACAGGAGCTCTCATGAGCAAGGAATTGGGCTAGATGGCCTGTATGGCCCCTTTCAACCCTATGATTCTATGATCATCAGCTTATACTATATTTACCCAAAGGAAGGTAAGCCTGGATGTAAGACAACCGCCCCTAAAAATGCTATAAGCAAAAAAATTTAAACAGTGCATTCCTATAATTTATATATGACTTTAGGACTACCATATCCAATTTAAGAGTATCCTATTCTTTTTGATGGCACACCTAGGAAAAAAACTAGTCTTCCTTTAACGTAAATAAAGTGGGTTGAATCCATACTAAATTATCCATCAGCGGACTTTGGTGACGTATCCTAAGAAACTATGTGGGGTGTGTGTTTATGTGTGTGTGTGCGTGTGTGTGTGTGTCTGCAGCCGGAAGGAAGAAATGGCGGAAATTGCCAATTTAGTCTGGATACAACTCACAGTTTAGACTAGACCTGATACGGCAGCTGAACTCAAGAAGAAGAAGAAGAAGAGTTGGGTTTTATACCCTGCTTTTCACTGCCCGCAGGAGTCTCAAAGCGGTTTACAATCTCCTTCCCTTCCTCTCCCCACAAGAGACACCCTGTGAGGGCAGGTGGGGCTGAGAGGGCTTCTGACAGGACTGCTCTGTGAGACCAGCACTATCAGGGCTGTGAGGAGCCCAAGGTCACCCAGCTGGCTGCATGTGGAGGACCCAGAAGGAATCAAACCCGGCTCACCCGATTAAAAGCTACTCTTAACCACTACACCACACTGGCTGGTGGACTGCCAAGTGGGGGAACAGCCAAGAGGCCAAAGACATAATGAAGGCTTTTTGACCCTGAACCAGCGTGGAACTGTTTTGCTACTGAAATCTACCAACTGAGATAAGACACTGTGTGGGGGGGGGGGGAGGATATATCATTGCACAAAATGTATCTTGGCTGGGCCTTCTGAATTACAGCGGAATGCTAAGATTAGTCTGGTAGGGCTCTCACCGGAGTTAGTGGAAAGAAACAGTGCTTTGCTTGGAATGTGGGGTGGGATGGTGGAACACATGGAGACAGCGCGCTAAAAAAGGTTCTGATAACCCCACAGAAGATCGGGAACCGTCACCTAAGAAGGCATTTGTAGGAAATCATATTTTCTCACTCGTCTGCCTCCTAGCTATGTAAGGAAGAACACTTAGCTTGCCTGGAGGGCTGGTTTTGAGGGGTTCCTGCCACCTTGGTCACCAGATGGACATCGAATAACCTGAACGATGTGGACATTTGAACTGCGGCAATGTTCTTCAGTAGTCTGGACAACCCCTTTGGTAATACTGATCCCAAGAATCCCCCCTGGATCCTTTTCCCCACTCTTGGCACCTTAGGAAAAATTATGGGAGGAGAATAACTGATCAGAGAGGAGCAGGAAAGGACGGCAGTGGTGGGCTCCCAGAAAACTAGCCTAAGCAGAACTAGGCAAGAGCTTCTTCTCTGTCTGCCCACTGTAGAGACGGTTCGCTTTTCAAAGCTCAGCATCACCACCTGCAACAGAAGACGGCACAGTTTCAGAAAATCAGAAAGTCTCTTAATTGAAATCATATTTATCATTAAATGAACTCTAGAGGTGGGGTATGCAAAAAACAAGAAAATATGATACTTTGCGGGGGTTGGGTACATTGAACTAAAAAAATACCTTATTTCCTGATACTCCCAAATCCGAATATGACATTCAGATTTGGTAACTATTTGGAAATACCAAAGTTTTGGCTCCATGAGTGTGTGAGGCAGTTAAAGGGACTGAAGTCTCTTTGAATGCCTCGAAATCAGAGTTCACTACAAGCTGTGACTTTGCAGTTTGGAATGGAGAAATTATTTAAGGGGCCCAAGATCCCTTTAAATGCCTTGGACTCAGAGTTCACTCCAAGCAGTAACTTCACGGATAGATGATTCAGGAGGTCCCTTCCAACTCGATGATTCTATGATTCTATGGCTTGGAGTGAGTCTGAAGGCCGTTAAAGGGATCTCGGTCCCTTTAAACATTTTCTTAATTCCGGCTATCCAGCAGACTCCTGGATATTTTTGGGATTCTCTGGACAACCATTTTGGTAGCCAGAAAAATAGCACAAATAATTATCCATCTGAATTTATACCCCAAAATACCAATACGGTATTTTTTGAGTGGGGGTGGTGGTTTGACTCCAGTTATCTGAATGCACATCCCCTACTCCAGAAAAGCCCGGTGAATTGTTAAATTGGTACTTCTTGGAGGAAATAAAAATGATTAACTCTCCAACCTTCCCACCCCTGTTAGGAGATCAAGATGGGTCATCGGGTTGGTCTGTCTGTTGCAGTACACAAGAGCAAGCATCCAGTAGCACTTGGTCTGTCTGTTGCAGTACACAAGAGCAAGCATCCAGTAGCACTTGGTCTGTCTGTTGCAGTACACAAGAGCAAGCATCCAGTAGCACTTTAAAAACTTGCAAAATGCGTGGCAGAGGAGGATTTTTCCTAAGCCACTGCTTACTTCAGTGGGCTGTGACTCACAAAAGCTCCTCCCTTGCTACATGTTTTGTAAGTCTTTAAGGTGCCACTGCTCATTTCTACAACTGTTTGTGGGGAATCAAAGAGCTCAGGCTTCATACCCCTCATGCGGGTCTTCTCGTCTTGACCTGGGGCCCCTGCCAAGTGACACTGAACCTTAAGCGAGTTGCTATTCTTGCATTCCTCCTCCATACCGGCTTCCCCTTCCTTTGGGGGGAAGACTAGGGCATTCTCCTGTCACTGCAGTCACCAGGGCGGTAGTTGATGGACTATGCTAGGGCTACCAGCTCCCTTCTCCTCCTTGTTGAGTTATTCGGCCTTGGAAGAACAGAGATGGCTCCAAACACAGGTCTTGAAGACAATGACCTTGGGAGTCATCCCCACTTCTCCCGTCTCCTTGGCCTTGTGGTCCATTATGGATATTGTCAATTGACAAGCTCCTGGGTTCTGCAGCACTCACGTCAGCTCCAGGCAAGATGTTCAGAAACTGGACAATTGAACTTCTTCAAGCGTGGCTGCTCTAACAACAGCCAAACACGTCCCTTTTTGTGGATCTATTCCGATGTTTTCATTCCTCTTCGTGCCAGCCTGAACACAAAGCAGCATTCACCTGCCACCCGCCTACCTTTCACGGTGGGTATTTCTTGCAAGGAATTAACCACGGTGATTCTCGCGGACGCTGTAGCCTCTCCCTGAGAGTTCAGTGCGTGGCACTCGTATTCTCCGCTGTCATCTTTGCTCAGAGGGGATATCTGCCGAACACAGCCACAGTTAGCAAACAGCGTTTCTCATTATCCCCAGCCTTTCTTCAACAAAACATCCTGGGCCTATTCTGCACACAACAGATAATGCACTTTCAATGCACTTTAGATTAACGCACAGGAAAATCCAGCTGCCAAACCGCATTGAAAGTGCATTATCCTATGTGTGCAGAATGGGCCCTGCTCTGAGCTGGCTTGAGATGAGGTAGCCCCAGTTGTCATAGAAACTGAATCCCAGATCGTACTTTCATTTTTCTTTCATTCTGAAGAGTAATGCCAGGAACCATTAACTGATTGTCAAACATTTATGGGTGATATGACCATATACAGTCATGGTGACCCTCCCCTCCCCAAATGACCAAAGGTTGAGACAGGCTGACTTACACACTATTGCCGTAACATATAATCCTGCAAAATATATTGCCCTTTTTGGTTTCCTTTCTTGCTCATACAGAGCTAGATCACCTCTGGCCTGATGTCTGGAGACTTGATACAAGATACCTGGCCTGAAATGTTTTAAGAGGCTTGGATCCAACCTATTTTGCTGTGCAGCTGTAGACACTTCTACTTCCATGCACAAGGGTTGCTGACCCCAGCCCGTCAGCTATTGCAGGTTGCTTCGGAGCGTCCCCTGACTATCCGGAATGTCTTGCCTGGGGTCATGAGGAGTCACAGCAGGAAAAAGAGTGGGAATACCTTGGTGAAGGAATGGAATATCATGGGCTGATCAAACCCTGGTTGAGGATGCCTGCCCTACAAGCTCTCTAGAAAGGAAGTTCAACTGGGAAAGGCAACTGCCTGCAAAGGTCCAGTGATTGTCAATGTCAAAACCACGTAAGCAAAGCCTTACCCACAGGGGTGGGTGGTATCCAGATAAGAAAAGGACCTTTCTAATAAACTGAACCCCCACTACGCCAAGGTCATTCAGAAGGTCAGACCTTGTTCTAGAAGAACTTTGAGTCGACGCTGCTGAGTCTGAAGCTTTCCTGCGGCCAAAAGACTAGAACTAGGGTATGACACAGTCCGGTCTCATTACGTTGGGTCGGTACTTGCATGCGAGACCACCAGGGAAGGCTCTGCAGGGGAAAGCAATGGCCAATCATCTCTGCTTCTCACTTGCCTTGAAAGCCCCTTGCTGGGGTTGCCGTAATTCAGCTGCTACTTGACCTTGTGTCTACAGGCAAGGAGCCTCTTCAATGAAACCAGTGCTTCTAACCATGACAGCTCAGCTGCGCACACCCTGTGCAGAAGTGGCCTCTATTCAGCCACATTCTGAGTACTTAAGGCAAGCTTTCTCAATCAGGATTTTGTAAAATCCTGGGTTTTCATGATGGCCTTGGAAGGGTTTCTTGAATAGCTGGGAGTTAATTAATTTAAGATATTTAAAAAATTTGTTGAAAATGTATTGGGTGATACAACCATACATGGGTCATGTTGACCCACCCCCTCTTCCCAAAATGGCCAATGATGGGTCTGGAGGGGGTGGGAAGGGGGGGGGCTGGGTGGGCATGTATACAGCTATGCTTCCCAACCGTATTATGCACAATCGCTCCAATTCCGATGTTTTTCAAAGCCTGAAGAATGTTTCAGGGGTTTCTCAATGGTAAAAAAGTCAAGAAGGGCTTATGTTTTCTTAAGAAGGGAATGGCAATTTTTGTCAATATACCCCTCCTAGTGCAGGTCTCCATAACGTCGTTCCTGAGGAACATAGAACAAAATTTCAGGAGCTTTGGGGAGGGGGCGGTCTTGACCGAATTTGTCACTCCCTCTGAAATGCCTGTAAGTCTTTGAAACTTCATGACTGGCCACAGACCACCAATGTTGTCCTCAGTTTTGTCAGAAACTCTGCCAACTCCCAACAGTTGGTTTCATGCAGTCTGGAGTGGAATAAATGGGGAACGAATTTTGAACCACAGAGCCAAGTTTGTTATCCTTGACCATCTGTCCCCCACCTTCATTGCTCTGGCCCTCAAGCGCCATACATGCATTACAGAGACACAGTATCACAAGTGTGATGGGAATTTTGTGCCAGCAAACTGGTGCAGCAGCAGCTGGCTGGGGAAAAAAATCATCTCATAAAGAAACACGAATGCCTGATTAGAACTATGGTTCAAAAGTTCAAGAGCAGATAAACTTTATACTTGATGGGCTCCAACCTTGCATTTCAACCATGAGCTCCCAGTTTGTTTGTTGAACCCCGTGGAATGGATGTGGACGGTCTCAGGGAAAGAAGAAGACGCAAACACACATGCACATCCTGAGATCTGGGTCTATATATGTATATTTACTGAGAGATGAATACATGGTGGCACGGCGTGGCTGAAGCAGTGCTGGAGTCTCCCAACCCCAAAATTTCTGTGCAATATCTCAATGAGGGGGCGATTTTTAAAGGGTACTGGGCTCCCCAATCTGGTGGCATCTCTGTGAGGAAGAGGAAGGGCCTGGTGTTCGGAATTGTGGCAAATTGTATCTGCCAGACACCCCTATGATCATGAACCTGCACGACAGTGGTTGTAGTCATGGTCGGACCCCTGAGTGACTGAGAAAGGGGGTCACACATTTTCAAAACTACATACCCAAACTCTTCTATGGCCAAGTTCGTTCTAATTTGAGCATTGCCTTGACTGCCAGAGTTACCTTCATGGAGAATTTGGCTTTTCTGTCACCTTAGATCAGCTGTTTCCAACCTTTTAACGATGGAAGAGCCCCTGAAACAATTTTTCAGGCTTTGAGGAGGCCTGGGAGTGAGGTCAGCTGGCCACACCTCCCTGCCACACCCCAGGAAGTGACATGCTACCGGAAGTGACAACACCACCCATGTTAAAGGGCAGGCTCAAGGAGGCCTGAGGAGGAGAGAAACAGCAGTAGGTGTGCAGGCTCCGCCCCCTTTCAGGTGCAGAAACCACAAGCAGACTAGGGAGAGGGAGCAATGGAAGGGGCCAACTCCATAGCTTGTGGCCATGTCCATTAAGGCAGGAGGGAAAAGGCTATGGGACCCCTTTTGGAGCTCTTGCGGATCCCTGGGGGGGTCTGTGGATCCCTGGTTGGGAATCCCTGCCTCAGCTGAACAGAGAGTGTCCCCTAGGACACGGGTAGTCAACCTGTGGTCCTCCAGATGTTCATGGACTATAATTCCCACAAGCCCCTGCCAGCGTTTGCTGGCAGGGGCTCATGGGAATTGTAGTCCATGGACATCTGGAGGACTACAGGTTGACTACCCCTGCCCTAGGAAATGCCCAGTGCTCTTTTGTGGCCGCGCAGCGCTCTTTGAGGAAGTTCAGTCGTGGTGGGCAGCCAGTCCTTCCAGAAAGTTTCTCCTCAATTAACAATCTTGTTATGAAGGAACGTCTAAGGCAGAGTTTCAGGGGCTCCAGGGAACACAGCTTGAAAAGCCACTATTATGAAACACACTGGCAATAAAATCCCCTGTATTTTGTCTGGCACTTATTGCTACTTGAAACTTTGTTGATAACAGCAGGAATTTGATGTTTTGAGGACTGTGTTCTTAAATGAAGATAAATTCCGACTGAAGCAATGTTGGCTGTGAATGAATTGGCAGGCTAAGCCAGAAATCTTGGCTTGTTTCCTACCACTCCCAGCAGGCAGGTCTGAAACTTTCTTTCTTCCCATCAGAGAAAGGCTCCTTCAGCTCTGAACTTGACCTGTTTGCTTCCATAAAATGAGAGACTGTGGGTGCCTCACCAGAGACTCACTGAGAGATGAGTGGAGTTGGCTTGGTGTGATTAACAGTGTGAGCCAGGTTGGAGTCCCCACTCCTCCACAGTTAGCTAGCTGGATGACCTTGGGCTAGTGACAGTCCTGTTAAGAGCAGTTCCTCAGAGCTCTCTCAGCCCACCTTCCTCACAGGGTGTCTGATGTGAGGAGAGGGAGGGAAGGAGATTGTAAGACGCTTTGAGACTCCTTTGGGTTGAGAAAAGCAGGGTATAAAAACCAACTCTTCTTCCACGGCTCAGTGGCAGAGCACTTGCTTGGCCTACAGAAGGCTCCAGGTTCAAATCCTGCCATCTCCAACCTGAAAGGATCAGGATCGTCTTCTTCTTATTATTATTAGTTCTCTTTCCTATCTCTGGGGACTTAGGGTGGATTGCATCACAAGTAAGATTACATCTAAAAATAGAAGATACCATACATATAAAAAAAAACAAGACACATTTCAAAAATCAGCAACAGGGGAAGTGGGCTCCAGGCTGTCCAGTGATGTCAGTGGCCATCCAAACTTCTGGGAAAGTCCACATAACCCCCCAGAGAGCTCTCAGGAAACCCCAGGGTTCCGTGGCTTAGAACCCCTTATATAAACACTTTCATGTGTACAGAAGTGCACAAATGTGTGCATCTGATACAAAAGCAAGCCTACAAACGAGAAAAAGAAAACTGCAGCAGAGACTGGTGGTTGTACAGACGAATCCTTAACCATGGTAAAAATGCATTCATCTTTGAGAAGAGCTGAGGCCCAATAAGGGACTGAGGAATCAATATGGCTCGCACGCTAGACCCCTGGTCCTACCAAAACAAACAAAAAAAGGTGTTTCCCTTCATAAGGGACTGATTCCCTCTCCTCCCCAAGGAGTCATTTTGTATAAATTTCACAACACAGAGAGGCTGGTTTGGGGCGGGGTGGGAAGACTGTGTTTTATTCCCAGACCTCTGGCTTGAACAAGCCCTGCCAGATGTCCACGGGTGGGCGTATAATCTGCAGAAGGTTCTATTCGGACTGCGCAGATCCTGGGAGCAAATGACGGAGGCAGAAAAGTTCCCTGGACCGAAGAAGCACAGAGGAAGCAGAGGGTAAACAAAGCTCACACATCACGAGAGGCTGCAGGAAAACATAAAACTTTGCCCATTGATCAGTGTACTGCTTGAGAGGAGATGGATGGAGCATGTGGCAGCAGAGTCTCAGGCAATGAATGACTCTCAGCATTCCACAATTACGAAGGGTACACCTGCCCATCAAGCTGTTGGAGAAGGGCGGTATACAAGTATAAAAATAAAATAAACAAATCTCCAGTTTTGATATATTTATTTCCCTCACTATGTCTTCCCCTGGAATCAAACCCAGACAGATGGCAACCATGTGAACTAAGCTTGTTATTCTGGTTTGGTCAGTTAAACACTTTTATTAGGCCCTATGCTGATTCACAGCTCAGCTGCGTCCGATATGAATGGACTAGTAACTTCCATTTCAATGCATCTGACAAAGTGTGCCTGCACACAAAAGTTGGTACCTTGCATAATATTTTGTTGCTCTTAAAGGTGGCCCTAGACTTGAACTTTGCTTGCTTCAGACCACCATGGCTGCACACCTGAACCTATTTCCATTTCAACGTATCTGACAAAGTGTGTACCACATGGAATCTTATACCTTGAATAAAACTTTGTTGGTCTTAAAGGTGCCACGGGACTCAAACTTTCTCCGGTGTAAATCAGCCTTTCTTCACTTTTTTTTTACTGTTGAGAAACCCCTGAAACATTCTTCCGGCTCTGAGAAACCTCAGAAATGGCGCGATCAAGCAGAATATGGTTGGGAAGCAGAGCTGTGGACACACCCACTTGGGGCCCCTCCCCTTCCCTCCCATCATTGGCTGGGTATTTGGGGGGGGAGGCGGCTTGACATGACCATATATGGTCATATCACCCAATAAATGTTTAATACATTTTTAAAAATATATAAACGATCAATGAACTCCAACCCGTTTGGGAAACCCTTCCAGGGCCGTCAAGAAGCCCTCGTTCAGGAAGCCTGGCCTAAATTATTACCCATGTGAAACCCTGGTGGAGAAAGCCTAGTGTAAATCTGTGTTAGATTTTTACCTAGGAATACCTGTTCACTGGTGGATATCCAGTGTACCAAGAAAAACAGGAACTTTCCTCCCCAGTTTGAATACTTATTAATTATTAATTAAAATATTCACGTGCCATGAAATGGTCTTCAAATCTGCCATACCGACTCCTTCCCCAAAGTCAGCTGCCAGTCCGTTAAAGGTACACAGCGGTGTCTTGGTTAGAAAGAGGGTTGGTACTTACCAACACCCAGCCTGTCACTTCGTGCTTTTCCGGACCCCCACGTGTCTGGATGGCCAAATTCTCCCGGTCACCCGGCAGCAGCTCCGTCCTTTGGCCCTTCACCACCTGGCACAGAACGAGACGGGGGCAGGATTCAAAGAAGGGAACCTCTAATTACTCAGTTATATGAACAAACTAACCAACCTTTTACGGTCAAAGGGGCTTTCCTCCAAACATCCAACAACATTCCAGTCTTGTTAAGCTTGTTATATTGATTTCCCAAAGAACTGAGCAATTACTGCCCCGAGCCCATAAGGCCACCTTTTCAACCTTCTGACCTTGAAGGAGCCCCCGAAATAATTTTTCAGGCTTTGAGGAGCCCTGAAATTGATGTCAGGTGGCTACAACTCCCCCAGGGAACGTCACTGGAAGTGATTTCACAAAGGCTAGAGGAGGATCAAGGGAGGGGAGATAGGAGGCAGTCTAGTGTGCAGACTCCATCCCCTCCCAGGCACAGAAACCACAAGAGAACTCACCCTCAGGAGCAATTGAAGCAGCCAGTTCCGTAGCTTGTGGCTGAGTCCATCAAGCCAGGAGGGGAAAGACTCTTCATTGGATAGAATGGGGAGATGGGGGCACCCTCTTTCAGAACCCCTGGAAATGGACCCCGTGGTCCAATCATTGTGACATTTGGAGGGGGTCAGGGGAGAGCCTCCTGGAGCTACTATGAATGTTTGGAGGCTGTAGCTGAAACCCCCCACCCCCCAGGCCCCGGGAAAAGTGAAAACGCCGGAATACCCATTGAAGTCAATGGCGCCATTGACTTTAATGGGCTCCAATGCCGAATCGGGCTGGACAAGCCTAGTTCTGAGCTTCTTAAAAGTACAGTCCATCACAGCGGCTGAGGACAGACCTTACAAATAAACCCCTGTCGGTTTGTGAGAGGCCCAGACCTGGTCATTGCCAGGTGCAGAGGGGGTCATAGCAAACTGGAGTCTATCCTCAGTCTCTGGACACCAGGCTGGGGGACAAGGACAGGGGTGCACAAATCTGACACGTAAGAACGTCTGCACATCTCACAGGTCAACTCCGGTTAGTCTGTCATGCCCAAATGGAATCAGTGTGTCCGTGACTCCTTCCAGAGCATGTAAACAAAGTTAATATTAGTTCTCCTTGGAAAAAAGCTGACCCAACTGGTAAAACTGTTCTGAACGGGCATTGATATCAGCGCTCTCTCAGCCTCACCCGCCCCACAGGGTGTCTGTTGTGGGGAGAGGAAAGGGAAGGCGACTGTAAGCCGCTTTGACCCTCCTTCGGGTAGAGAAAAGCGGCATATAAGAACCAACTCTTCTTCTTCTTCTTCTTCTTCTTCTTCTTCTTCTTCTTCTTCTTCTTCATGTTTAACAGAACTGCTTCCTGCAGCCATGAAACCCTTCCCATTACCTGGAAACATTATCCCCATGCTATGGCTGAGAGGCCAAGGAAGGGATCGAGGAAGGGACAGAGAAGCCTCTTCTGATGAGTTCATGGCAGCAACAAGCTCAGCAAACAGCCATGGATCTCCCAAGATGCCGGTTATGTTCTCAGCCTCTCTGCTCCAAAAGCCAGCGTGCTGTAGTGGTTAAGAGTGGCAGGCTCTAATTTGGAGAACTGGGTTTGAGGATCCACTTCCCTGCATGCAGCCCGTCACAGCTTAGAGCTGTTCTGGTAGAGCAGTTCTCTCACAGCTCTCTTGGGCCCACCTACCTCACAAGGTGTTTGTTGTGCAGAGAGGAAGGGAAAGGAGTTTGTGAGCCACCTTGGGGACTCCTTCACGCAGTGAAAAGCAGGGTATTAAAAAAAACAGAGAAAAAAACCCAAAGTGACAGAAAATCCACATGTTCTCCTCCTCCTCCTCCATCTCCTTCTTTTCCCCCAAGAGAACAGTGGAGGGTGCCCAGAACTTTCCCTTGAGTATTTAAAATGTTTTTAAAGCCTCCCAAATGCACTTGAGCTTGCACATTCCTTTCCCAGCCGGAGCCTAATATGGTCAAGTGCAACGGAGCTTTCCCCCCCCCCTAAAGCTTCACGGCAATGCAGTCTGAAGCGGGGAGGGGGGGGAGGGACAGACTGAAAAGGGGCAGCGGGAAGCAAATGGGATTTCATCTCTTGTGCCGACACACAACACGAACTGATCTCTCATTACTTCTCATTTTGCTGATGACTCTTTTTGAGAGCTTCTCCCTCCAGGCATCATAGTTATTCTTTAAAGCCCTGAGAGAGCAGTTAGTTTCAACTTGACATTCCGCCCCCGCCCCCCATCCCCTGGTCTTATTTAATCCCTTTCTCTTCTTGCAACCCAAATGCTTTTGTGATATGCCCTTGCTGTGAGTAACGGTGCAAGAATGATTTTTACAACTCCCTGATTTCTCCTGCTCCACAAGGGTGCAATTCACCTTGAAGGGATTTATTTTGGGGGGGGGGGTGGGGGGGCGGGGGGGGGTGGGGGGGCGGGGGGGCTGACATCAAAGTCCAGTCAAAATGACTGGATCCATAAGCAGGGGAGTGCTCTGGCACCCATTCAGTTCAATGGAGCTTGCAGAAGAAAAGCTCGAGGGCGATGGGCCCACAACATGGGACCTGCCAGTGAGTTTCTTGGCACCACCTTGAGTCTTGAGATAATATGCAAAGGATCTTGACTGGAACGGGAAACCATTACAAAAAAAAGGGGTGTACACAGTAAATCATAGTGAAAAGTCAAAGTCACAAGGAACCTGTGTAGGCAGCAGGAATGTAGATCTTTTAAACAGATGAGTGAATGTGAAGGAGCTCATTCTTTGGCTGTTTGAACTCTTTTAAGCCTGACTGTTAATTGTCAATGAGGAAGGATTTACGAAACTTTAACCTGTAACCCATCCTTTTCTAACTTTTTGACCGTGGGGTAACCCCTGAAAGTAACCCCAGAAGTGATGTCAGCTGCCCACACCTCCCTGCCACACCCCGGAAGTCACATGTTTACAGTGTGGATGGCATCACTCATAAAATAAAATGCTTGTTAAATAAGAAGTTAGTTTCATTTTTGTGAGTGCAGTACTTTGCCTGAGCAAAATGAGGGAGAATTCATTTCGGCTTTCATAAAGCCCACCGTGCAAAGCAGCAGCTCTCTTCAGGGAAAATGATCTGTGTGATTTGGAGATCACTTGTAAAGGGGTTGTTTTTTTTTATCCCCCCCCCCTTTCCACTACCTGAAGGAGTCTCAAAGTGGCTTACAGTCACCTTCCCTTCCTCTCTCCCCTCTAACAGGACTGTGATGAGCCCAAAGTCACCCAGCTGGCTGCATGGGGAGGAGCAGGAATCAAACCCAGCTTGCCAGATTAGAAACTACTGCTCTTAACCACTATACCAAACTAGCTACCTCGCAGAAGGGCTCAGGAGGGATTAACTTTGCCTCTGCAGGAAGCCTCCATTCAGATGCTCAGCTTGCTACCTGTTTTGTGGTTGGTCCCATCCCCCCATAGTAGCCATTTTGTGACAGTACTTGTCCCCTTTCGCAAAATTTTAAAACCCCTGCAGGAGCAACAAGATGGAGCTCTCCCCTCATCTCTAGGTAGATCATTTCCTGAAGGCAACTAACCTTGTTCCAGGTAAGTACAGGGGTCGGAACTCCAATGACCTCGCAGCTCAGGAAAATCTGTGCCCCAGTAACGTTCCAGACATCTTTAGGGGGAGTCACAATGGACGGTCCTAGAAACAAGAAAGGGATGATCAGGTGACAAATGGCAGCAGCACCTTCTATCCCCTTCATCTGCTTCACCGACTCTCCTTTCTTACTCAGTCGATCTGACTGAAGCTTTTGTAACCTCCCAGCTAGAGTACTGTAACCTGCTCTCTACTGGGCTGCCCTTGAAGACAGCCTGGAAACTGTAGATGGTCCAGAATGCAGCAGCCAGATTACTATCCAGGGCCAATGGCGTATTTTAGGTATGGCAACCGGGGCTCACGCCCTGGGTGGCACACATGATGGGGCTGCACTGCGTGCTGTCAACCCCCACGGGCCATGGGAGCTGCATGTCTTGACTGTCCTGCACCCAGTGACACTTGTCCTCATAGGCAGAGGATGGCTTGGTGGGACATACATCAGCCGCAGGTAGCCCGGACTACAACAGCGCAGACCCGATGCTGGGTGAGGTGGCCTCTTGCAACTGTGTGGTGCCTGACAGCCATATGGCACAACCCCCTATGGTCTTCCCTATGGCACAGGCGTGACTGTGGGCTGCCCCTCAAAAACAACCAGCCTCTCATCCCAGCTTCTTGATGGCAGGGATGAGTTGAGGGACTTGCAGCCCAAGGTAGCTGGCCCCTTTGCTGCCCCCCTCCGTTGGAGTGGCGAGATGTCATGCGCTGAGGAAGGGGGCCAGTTCACAGGCAGGTGTTTCTCTGCAGAGGCCCTGCCCTCGGCCCCTGCTACACCAAGCCCCACCCACCCATAGATATGCCACTGGTCTGTTTCGCATTGGGCATGTTTTTCGGAATGGGAAGTAGAGATTCTTCATGCTGCATTTACTCTCTGGTAGTTTTATTGGCAGAACATTAGTGGTTCTTCCTCATTCATCCATGTACAACCATAACCATTGCTTTCTTTCCCCATCTTGTCAATTTCTGGGGTTTTTTTAAGAAGAAGGATGAGTCTATCGATACTACTCTTTTTCACTGCACTTAGATCGATGGAGGAAAAAAACGTGATAGGGAAAGGTTTAAACATCACGCATGTGTTTGTGAGTGCTTTTAAAGTTTAAAAAGGAGGAGATGCTGCATTCAGTTAGGAAGTGCCTCTTTCTTCAAACAGGGAGGCTTGGAAGGTCACAACTCTTACAGCAATGATAGATGGATAGATGGTTCAGATGCTTTGTAGCACTGCTCACCTTACAGCGAATGCAAGCACAACCCGTGTATATGCATGCATATCTGTATGCAAGAAAGAGCTAACACATGTTCACTCTCTAAATGAGACTGGGGACCACCACCTGAATAAATGCATGCTTCCAACCATGCATTCAGCAGTACATGCATTAAACATGAGAATTTCTCAATGCGCGTATTTTTAAAAAATCAAGTGTGCACTGTACACAGATTGTTACGTGTGTTCACTGTCACTTGGGAGCAGGGCTTGCGTGTGACTACATCCACGCCTCTGCTTGTACACTGGGGGTGGGTGGGATAATCAACAGTGCCTCAGGTCCAAAGCGTAAACTTCATCTAAGTGGCAGTGGCCTGGGGTGAACAATAAGAAACATCTGCTTCCTGTTTGTGATCATTGCTGGGCCGCTGACCAAAGCCAAGATACGATCTTTCTCGGCATGGGGTGCAAGGGGAGAGCTGCCAAAGGGGCTTTTCTACCCATACAGAATTAGAGAAAGAAAGAGAGATGGTAGATTTCAAGCAGGGAAGAGCTGGCCTTGGTTTTAACGCCATCCCTGAGAAGAGGCTGTGTTTGACACAAGCTTAAGATGAAGAACGCCCCGTTTAGTGCCAATGGGCCGCTCCCAAATGTTACACAGACGGAACGCCTCCCGCTGCAGTTCTCCAGCTAGAATTACAGGCGTCTTTCTCTGGCGGGATGAGGCCGAATGAGCTGCGACCCTTTGTTCCATTGCTTCAGCGCTGGAGAGGGAGCCTGTCCCTGGGGGAGCATAACCGCCATGGGAAGAGACAGACCTTCCGCCTCAAGTCGGATATGGCTTGCTCTCCCCATGAGAAAGCACGGAGCCATCTCTGGGCCTTTCCTGCAATTATGGGTCTGCTTAGCCTGAAGCACATCGGGATATTTATGCCCACTTTCCTGTCCACTCTTGAAAGGCCTGTTCTGTCACAGCCAGTGGTCCAGCACTGACCTGGTCCTGGAAGCAGGAGCGCCTGTACATGCGCTTCAAGGCTACTCAGACTGGCAGTAGCTCTCCTGGGTCTCAGGCGGAAGTCTCTCCCATCACCACTTAACAGGTCTATTTAGCCGGAGATGTTGGGGATCGAATTTGGGATCTTCTACACACCAAAGAGATGCTCAACCACTGAGTCATGACCCCTCTTAGAATCACAAAATAACAGAGTTGGAAGGGACCTCCTGGGTCATCTAGTCCAACCCCCTGCACCATGTAGGACACTCACAACCCCATCGCTCATCCACTGTAACCTGCCACCCCCTTGAACCTCTTGAAGACTAACACAATGCAACAGCAACCGGGAATTGTCCCTCAAATAATTACTGCACCAGGTTGGCTTTGCTTTCCTGTGTTTGGGCAGGAGGAGGTGGTAACTCCTCCCTCAGTTATGAGAGTCCAAGAACTACTTAAAACACATATACGAAGCTGATTCTGTGAAGGCTTAAGAGGGTGGCAGGCTACAATGGATGAGCGATAGGGTTGCGAGTGTCCTGCATAGTGCAGGGGGTTGGACTAGATGACCCATGAGGTCCCTTCCAACTCTATGGTTCTATGATTCTATGAAGACAGCAAGATCCCTACCATTCTTCAGTCACAGTCAGCTTCGGTGCAACTTCCAAGAGCTACATCAAAGTTTAGATAGCTTGAAAGACTGCCATGGTTCTGTACCCATGGATAGCCCAGGCAAGCCAGATCCCATCAGATCTCAGAAGCTAAGCAAGGCTGACCCTGGCTATTATTAGGATGGGAGACCTCCAAGGATTTGGGTGGTAGTTCCTCTCAGGAACACTAGGGGTCATCATTGCACAGAGGCAGGCAATGGCAAACCCTCCCTGAAAGTCCCTTGCCTGGCTGTAAAACAGTCTTGGGATTTCCTGGCTGCACTACACACGGCAAATAAATGTTTCCTTGTAGAGTTGTGAGAAGCTCTCTCTCCGCAGCACAGTGCGTCTCTCTCAGGCCAAAAGGAATGCAGACCTGCTGGGAGCCCTCTGGGAGACTCAAATCCCCAGAATTAGCATGTGGGAAACCAAGACATTCTCAGGACTCTACGCTGGGAAATGCATGCCTTCTGCTAGATGGACAGCGCAATCTCTTTCTCTCTTGGGGTCCAGGGAGTCTTCTCTTGCCCTCCTGTGACCTACAGTCTCCTGTGGCTGATGATCCAGCTGCTGATACAGAGATTCTGCACATAGCCCAAGCCGAGAAAAAATTGCTGAGGGAGGACAAAGCAGGGTGTGAATCTTTCTTTAACGGAGCTCGCTGGAACTTCTGGTCTGCAAAGGCAGGCCTGATGTTGCCGGTTCATTCCAGGAGTCTGCATTTGTGAGCCACCTTGGTGCAGAGGTGGCCTCTAAGCTGGAGAACTGCAAGGTAGGTGAGGCTGAGAGAGCTCTGAGAGAACTGGGACTGGCCCAAGGTCACCCGGCTGGCTGCCTGTAGAGTGAGGAATCAAACTCCATCCTCCAGACTAGAGGTTGCCACTCTGAAAAGGGACCTCAGTGGGAAACAGAGCTGGAGAGTCCACCCTCTAAATCAGGGGTAGTCAAACTGCGGCCCTCCAGATGTTCATGGACTACAATTCCCAGGAGCCCCTGCCAGCTTTCGCTGGCAGGGGCTCCTGGGAATTGTAGTCCATGGACATCTGGAGGGCCACAGTTTGACTACTGATCTAGATGGAAGATTCTCAACATTAAATGGCTTGTTCTAGGTAGCTGCTCATCTAGGGTGAGCCAGGATCTTTTGCAGGCGATCAGATATGGAAGCTTTTGTTGACAGCATTTGCTGTCAGGGGCTCCTGGGAATTGTAGTCCATGGACAGCTGGAGGGCCGCAGTTTGACTACCCCTGCTCTAAATCATCTGTTTTCCTCCCTTTGGAGATGAGCTGTAATTCCAGGGGATCCCCAGGTCCCACCTGGAGGCTGGCATCCCTACCATTAGCATAGTCCCAGGAGTGTGGGCACCAGATGGGCTCTCTGATAGCTTGGTGGTGGCCTGATAAACTTACTGCCAAACATCTGGTCCTCAGTGCTAGGGAAGGCCAGCCAGGACCCCCCAGCAACCCAGCTCTAGGGGGGTGGAAATGGTGCGTTTGGCTCCTGAGAAGCAGACTGCTTACAAAAAAACGAAAAAAGACAAGCTCGACAAATATGCAGGGAGAAAAAAAAATCTGGAATCCTGTTTGGGAATGTTTTGACCACACACTTGGCTGTTAATATACCTGCTCGGCCACCCTGATTCTTGCTCTCCCCTTCTCTCTCTCTCGCTCTCTCTTTATTCCCTCCTTAGCATTATAAAAAATTAGTGTTTCCCTGTTAAGAAGAGAGGGAATGCTGTAAACAGACAGTATGCTGGGAAGTGGGGAGTGTAATTTTCAGAATGGCATTTTGTTATCAAAAAGTTGCCAGCCTTGGCTGTTATGTCTCATTCGTGCTTTTCTTGGCCTAGAGAAGCATCTAACGGATGGAGAAGGGAGTTTGGACCAGTTCCAATACTGGATCCTGAGAAGCCCACTCTTGCAATAAAATGTATTTATATACTATTAGAAGTATGAGGGTGCTTCTCCTCTTCATATATAGAAAGATCTACATACACTGAAGGAAGGGTTGAGTCCGCAACGTAAACATTTCATCGAAATAGGCCGCAATGATGCAAATATCGTTATTCGGGGATCTTTTCCCATGTGTCAGAAAGCTCTTTGGGTATCTTTATGCGGCAGGAAATGCCAATTATAGCTTTTGTCTATGAGACTGTCCCAAAATCTTCAGGATGTTAGTGGAGTCTCTGCATCCGGTCGTGTTGTGCTCAGAGTCCCGCTGTGAAAGGCGACACTGTGCCGCAAGGCTGGCTGCTCTGCTGTCGGACGTAAGGGATGGAAACGGTACACTTCTGGGCCCAGCTGACGTGCGCCTTGTGAATCGGCCAGCTGGTTCCCGTTTCCTTACTTGACCTTCACAAGCCAGGAGAGCTACGATCCGTCTTTGAATGGGTTGACTCCCTGTTGGATGACAAATTTCCGCTCTGCAGCCACCGGCTCCCAGTGTGGTCCCAGAAATAAGAGGGATACTGCCTACTGTCCTATGAAGACTTATCCAGCTTATGTCCACTGCTTTGAATTGTCCGAGGTCAGGTGAATCTAACTAGAAAAGATTAAGATGTTTTCTGCCATCCCATTTAGATTGCCCCCTTCTTCCTTCAATACTGAAAAAGTTACTGTTAGAATTATGCATCACCTCACTCTCTGAAAGCTGGTGATTCTCCCCACCTCCTGCAGCAGCCATTTTGTACTTGGCCCCACCTCCTGCAGTTGCCATTTTGTGATTGGGCCCCTCTGCCATGTGCCAGAATTCCAAAGGTGCCCACAGGCTAAAAATGGTTGGGGAGCTCTGTTCTAAGGAGCTAGAGGTGATCAGTACGGATAGGGCAATTCCATTCGTTTCCTGAAAACAAAGGGCAAACTGATCATAGTGGGAAAAGGCAGAAAATGTACAATCTGAAATGATGGTGCCGGGTGGGGGCCATGGAAGATGCTCCAGGCCAGAGTACTGAAACTCTTCCTGGCCCTAAAGTCCCTTAAAAAAACATGCCAAGATCTTGGGGGGGGGGGTGTCATTCCTCGTCATTCCCTGCAGCTCCTCTGGGGAGTGCAAAACGCCATTCATTTTTTTAACAGAAGGGATTTGTACCCAGACAAAGAACAGACAGCAGTCTCTGTGTTTCTCCTTCTCATATGACAATTTTCATTATGGAAAATCAGGCCAAGACGGTTCATTTCACTATGGGGACGGGGTGGTGGTGGAAAGCAGATTCTTCAAATAAACCCTTACAGTTGAAAGCTTTTTGTGAAGAGCAACGCTTAGCCAAAATAACTTATTTTCTAAAAAAAAAGAAAAGAAATACAAAGTACGAAATCTGCTCATTTATTGGTGTTTTGTTGGTGCTCCTTCTGTACACATTTGTTTATGGGTTTCATGTGCCATTAGGGATGCCACCCTCCAGGACAGACCTGCAAATGCCCCTGAAATTACAGTGGGGGGTCTCTAGGTACTACCTGGAGGTTGGCAACCCTACGTATATCTTAGTTTCCTCATATACGTGTAGCTTCCTTCCTTCCTTCCTTCCTTCCTTCCTTCCTTCCTTCCTTCCTTCCTTCCTTCCTTCCTTCCGAGAGCCAGTGTGGTATAATAAGTTAACAGTGGCAGCCTCTAAACTGGAGAACTGGGTTTGATTCCCCACTCCTCCATATGCAGCCAGTTGGGTGGCCTTGGGCTAGTCACAGTCCTGATAGTTCTGCTCTCACAGAGCAGTTCTCTCAAAGCTCTCTCAGCCCCACCCACCTCACAGGGTGTCTCTTGTGGGGAAAGGAAGGATAGGCGATTGTAAGCCTCTTTGAGGCGCTTTCGGGTAGTGAAAAGCGGGGTATAAAAACCAACCCTCCTCCTCCTTCAAAAGCAATTTCAGAATCAACGCCCGCACACAGACATATGGCCTAGACTTCAGGCTTTTCTGTCCAGTGGCCTATCACAAGAGAGTGCTGTGATGGATTCGGCCTCCCAGGTTCCACAATGGGATTTAACGGTCACAGGACCCTGCGCATTAATCCAGGCGCCCGTGTTGTCCGGGGCTCACATGATGTTGCACGCCACGCCAGGTGGGTGTGATTCTGGAATGAAAACTATGAAAAGTTCCCAGGCATCAGTTGTTAAAAAAGGAAGCAGAACAAGCCTCTTCACTGGGGACGGTTTCTCTGCCTCCAGCAACTGGAGATGTTTTGCCAGCATTTTTTTCTTTTTCTTTTTGCTACTCCCACTGAGAATCAGCAGCTGAGCTCTTCAGAGGGGGGATTTCCAAGAAAGCTTAGTGTAAGATTACTTTGCACCACCTGCAAATGACCTCTAAGTTGGATTCTCTCTGGTTTCTTTGGTGAGGCATTGTTTACGCCAGGATGTGCCTGGTTGCAGAATCACATTTGGAATGCACCTCCTCATAATTAGAACTGGATGTCATGGACATGTTTTCCACTAGCTTTTCACCCCTTTTGATTTTTCGCTTGAAAAACTGAAACAAATGCCAGAGCGGTGGAGTGGCTAAGAGCAGCGGCTTCCAATCGGGCAAGCCGGGTTGGATTCCCCGCTCCCCCACGTGCAGCCAGCTGGGTGACCTTGGGCTAGTCACAGTCCTCTTAGAGCTGTTCTCACAGAGCAATAGTATCAGGGCTCTCTCAGCCCCACCCACCTCGCAAGGCGCCTGTTGTGGGGAGAGGAAGGGGAGAGCAAAATACCTAAACCTCAAAGGTGGACAACCCTCTCTGAAGCATGTTGATCCAGACATTATTTCCAACAGGTGTACCACCCACCCATTGTATGCCTGCGTAAAACAGCAGCTGTATGCAGAAGGATGCCAACCTCCAGGTAGTACCTGGATACCTCTCGCTATTACAACTGATTGTCAGATGGCCAAAATCGGTTCCCCTGGAGAAAATGACCACTACGGAAGCCCCATCCTCTAAATTTTCAGCTATTTCCTAACCCAGAGCTAACAACCCTATGCAAAACGTTTGCAGAGTAATGAACGAACGTTTGATTTGACAGTGGACAGTTTTATTTGATATTCATTTAATGATTGGTTTTAGAGGATTCCGTGTCTGGGGGGGTGACTACGGCACTGAAAAGAATGCATTAAAGCCACAATCCGACACATTGTTAAAGATGTTTCAGTGCATTGATTTTGGTAGGCTTGTGTGTGCTTAATTTGCAGGCTTAATGGACCGTTGGTCTCTTCCCTTCCAACGATCATTAGCGGGTTCTGCACGATAAATCCTTGTGCTTCCTTTGATATCTCATAAGGTACTTAAATGGAAGCTATGGTAACCTGCACACGTGCTGAGAATTAATAAATCGGTTGGCTGAAGGACAGATCACCTAAAAATCAAAAACAGTGTCCTTGGGAGCCAATATGGTACCGTGGCTAAGAGCAGTGGACTCTCATTTGGAGAACCTGGTTTGATTCCCCACTCCTCTGCATATAGCCAGCTGGGTGACCTTGAGCCAGTTAGAGTTCTCTCAGAGCTGTTCTGATAGACCAGTTCTCCTAGAGCTCTCTCAGCCCCACCTACCTCACAGGGTGTGTGTTGTGGGGAGAGGAAGGGAAAGGTGTTTGTAAGCTGCTTTGGGACTCCTTTGGGTTATGAGAAGCAGGGTATTAAAAAAACAGCTCTTCTTTTTAAAGAAGAGATGAGTTCAGGATAAAATGTCCCCCCCCCCCCCCTTCAAGTACTGTTTTTAGAGAGTTCAGTGGCGTCGTTCCAGTGCTGGCTGTTTTTGGAAATCCATAGCACGACAAGCAACCTATCTGTGTGTGTGTGTGTGTGTGTGTGTGGGGAGGAGGGAATCAAACCATTTGGCTCCCATAAAAAGGGCTCCTGCCTTTGAAAGCCCATCCGTCATGCTTCCTGTGGAAAATTATGTGAGCAGGCTCCTGAAAAGGCAGCTGTTGTCCGATGTCCAGGCATCAGTGCTCGACTCAGAGTGCATCCATGGTTTTTTTGGGGAGGGGGAGCAGACACTAGCTGGATCATAATTCAAGTAAAAGAAGCTGTGCAAGATCAGAAGACGTGGAGACAGCCGAGTCAGAGGATCGCCAAGAGTCAGACACGACTGAATGGCTAACGTCATCACCGATCCATTTATACCCCACTTTTCCTCCCCAAAGGGGCTTACAACATTCTCCCCTTTTCCACTGTATTTCAACTAACTGGAATCCACTGCCCCACAGTCAGATTTGGGGTCCCCTTGCCCCTCCCCGTCCCCTTCAATTCTCTTGGCAACCAACACATCCTTTATCATGCGGAGGGAAGGAAAACTAACACAGAGGGCATTAACCCTGCCCCCCCCCGCAGAGGCCTTAAAAAAGAGGGAATTCCAGAGGGAACAATGAAAACGTGCAAAAAATTAGCCGCTTGTGTAAAAGAAAGGCATCACAAAAACAACACAAAGTCAGCCTAAAATGTCAAGTCAGGGCAAAGTGGCTGGAAAGTCTACAATATAACTGCGATGGGCAGCTCTCCGAATTAACTCTGTGCAGGGCTGCTCGCTAAAAACCTTAAATAGTTAAAACGGCTGGGTTTGGCCCACTCTGCTATGAATCCAGTCTCTCTTCTAGGGGGCTGGCTGGTAATGAATGGAACTGGTTTGCCTTATTTTTTAAGAAAAAGACCCCAGAGCCGGTCCTGGAAACTTGCCTTGAAAACGCTAAGGGTTGCCGTAAGTTGCCTATGTCCTGATAACATTTCCCCCACTGCTTACCCCAGTGGCTGCTTGGCCTCCATTCTTAAGGGTTCCAGAGACAGCGGCACTGATGGGACATTATATGCCAAGAGATACACACGCAGTGAGCATCGGGGTCGGGGCAAAGGCATTGGAGACGCAAGGCCAGGGAATTGGTGCTTGCTGAATCCGTGTTGCACATTCCCCACGAGAGCATTCAGAGCCTCCCTTTCTCTTCTGGCTTTAACGGTTCTGAACTCCGGCCTGGTACAAAGAGCGCTTTGCCGGTTTGCCTCGCTGCTGCGGTGGGTGCCAAGTCATGGGAAGAGTATCGGCGATTTCGACATTTGGAAAGTAGGGCAGCTGGAGAGCTGGAAGCCGAGAGGCTTTTCCCCCCTCGACTAACTCCTAATCAAATTAGGGGATTCCGCGAGGGCAGGAGCCGCTGGAGAAGAGCACGAGACCAGTGGTGAACAATTGGCTGGGAGCCTGGGACTGCAGAGTAGCCCCTGTGCCCCCTAGGAGACCAGCAGAGGGTCACAACGAAAGATCTGCTCCAGGTTAGGGGTTTCCAACAACCAAAAAAGAAGTGTAGGCAACATAGCGTGTTTTTGAATTTACTGTGAACCTAACACCAGGAAAGAGGTGTGTGTTCGAACTTGCATGTATGTATGTGTGTGTGTGGGGGGGGGCACTAGGGATGTGGCCTGGGAGCCAAGGGGGCAACAGCCCAAAAGGTTTTGGAAGCTCTATGTGTTTGTTTCATAGGATTTTCCTCTGTGCTACTTGGCAGAATGCTGCATCGCTGGTGCTCCCTAATCCAGGGGTGGCCAAACGCTGTCTCTCCAGATTTCCATGGACTACAATTCCCCTGGGCCCCTGCCAATGCTACATGCTGCCAGCCGGATGACCTTGGGCTAGTCACCTGTTAGAGCTGTCCTCACAGAGCAGTTCTGTCAGAGCTCTCTCAGTCTTACCTACCACGCAGGGTGTCTGTTGTGGGGACAGGAAGGGAAGGCGATTGTAAGCCACTTAGAGACTCCTTTGGGCAGTGAAAAGTGGGGTATAAAAACCAGCTCTTCTTTTTCACAGGCAAAGATGTCTACGGCTGCAGTATTCTTAGCTCAGCCTCTTATGTTTTCTGGCTTAGGCCCAGTAACTAATTTCTGGCCCAGCCCACCTCACAGAGCTGTTGTGAAGGTAAAATGTAAGCATCACATTAATACAGTCCTGAGCTCCTTGAAGGTAATTGGATCATAGTATAGCATTCTGTGATTTTGGAGTATTTTTGTTTCTTTTATCTACTTCATTTGATTGATACCCTGTCTTTCTGGCATACTTCTCCTCTCTCCCATTTTATCTTCACAACCACCCTGTGAGGTAGGTTAGGCTGAAAGTGTGTGCCTGCCCCAAGGTCATTCAGGAAGCTTTCATAAGAGGGCGTGGATTTGAACCTGGGTCTTCCATATCCTAATCTGGCCCTCTAACCACTGCACCACGCTGGCTTTCATTCAATTCTTTAGTCATTCCAATGATATAATTTATTTTCTTTTTTAAATGTCCATGGTGACTTTCTAGAGACCTTCAGCGAAGATTACAAAGTAAAAAATGAATACAATCAAACCGCTTTTAAAAACCCATAAAATTACTGATATTAAAACAAGCCATAAAAACAACATTCAGCAGCCTCAAATACTCTCCATTAAACAGCCCTCGCATTAGAAGCAGATCGTAAAAAAGCTTTTAAAAGGTTGAACGTTCCAGTGAAAAATCTGGCTTGAGAGAAATGTTGCCTCCTATTTCTTAAGGAGCAGTAAAGAGAAGAACTGGGCAAGACGAAAGGAGAACATTGCAAAGGGAGAGGGGGCCACCCCTACCAAGCCCTGCACCAACTTGGCAAGCGAGAAGCACAGAGAGCAGGGCTTGGGAAGAGGGTCTTAACTGGTGGGCTGGTCCTAGGGAAGGGGGGGGGGGTTCCTTCAAGCAATTTTGTGCCACAACATTTACATTTCCTCAGGATCTGAAGAAGCGAGCATGGACCTGGATGCTCATGCCCAGAATGAAACTTCACTGGTCTCTGTTATAAATGGTTTGCACCCACCTTTGAGTTACCTCAGTTTCAGAAGTCTGCACAGTATTATTCTCTTAGACAGGAGAATTTTGAATTTCGCCCAAGGGCAAAAGGGTAGACAGCATATTCAGCTGCATGCTGAGGAATCAGGCCGTCAAAATTAGAATGATACAGAGCTGGAAGGGACCACAAAGGGCCACCCCCTTCTCCCGGACTTAAAAATCACCCCCTCCTGACAGGTGCTCATCCAATCTCTCCTAAAAACTCTTCATCTATGAACAGCCCTCACAATCAGAAAATGCTTTCTAATATTTAAGTGGAAGAACCTCCTTTCCCATCCTTGAACCCACTGATCGTAGTCCTTGTTGGTCCACCAAGCCCAGTATGATTGCCTACCCAGGCTGGCAGCAGCGCTCCAGGAACTGAGGTGGAAGCAGGGTGGCCAGGTCCCTCTGCCCGTCATCAACCCCCACCCCACCCCGGACACCAGCAAGGCATTGGGGGTGGGGGGTTGTAAGGTTGCCAGAACCAGATTGGGAATCTCCTGGAGATATGAAGACGGGACCTCAGGGGGTTGCAATGCCACAAGAGTCCACCCTCCGAAGCATGTGTTTTCCCCAGGGAAAATGATCTCTGGAGTCTGGAGAAGGGCTGCAATTCCGGGAGATCCCCAGGTCCCACCTGGAGGCTGGCATCCCTAGGTGGATGCTTCCCCCCCCATCCCACCCCGACCCTTTTAGCCGAGAGCGAGAAGCCGTCCCCGAGCGCCCTGAGCCCCAGCGGCCGCGACGTCCCGAGGCGTGGCGTGGCGGCGAGGCGCCTAGGCGGGCTGCCCACGCCGGGCCTCGGGGCTGCGCCTACCTTGCTCGCAGGGCCCCTTGCTGCGCTGCTGGACGGGCGGCTGTCCCCGGCTCTGGGCGCGCAGGCTGGCGGCGCGCAGCTGGCAGGCGCTGGGGTAGGTGAGGCCGTCGCTGCCGCACACCGGGTAGCGGCCCTTGCACACGCAGGCGCCCGCCAGGCCCTTGCGCCGCCGCCGGCACTCCAGCCCGGCCGCGCAGCCGCCCCAGCCGCCGCCGCACGCCTCGCCCTCGCCGCGGCCGCACTGCAAGCAGCAGCCGCAGGCGTCGCGCACCTCGCCCAGCGGGCAGCCCCGGGCCGGCAGCGGCGGGCAGCGGGCGGGCGCGCAGGGCGGGCAGGCGGACGAGGCGTCGAGCGGGCCGAGCGAGGCCCAGAAGAGCGCGGCCCAAAAGAGCGCAGCCAGGCGGAGCGCAGCCATCGCGGGGCACAGGAGGCGCGGGACTCCGGCGAGCCGACTGCGGGACCGCCTGGCCGCCAAACCCCACCCCCGCGCCGGCCTCCTGGGCGGCCTCGCCCCGAGGGGACGCTGCCGACGGGACCGGGAGGGGAGGGAAGGGGGAGTTTGCACGCCAAGGGCAGCCGCTCCGGCGCCCGGCATGTTAACCGGCGGAACTGCCCGCCGCAGGATGCGCGGGTGGGGAAAGGCGATCGAGGCCAAACCAGCGAGCGCGGGGAGATGCGCGTCTGCAGCGCCCGGTGGCTTCCCACGGCCCCTTCCCCAACTCGGCATCTGGGTTCCTTGCCGCAGGAGCTGTGAAAACAGGACGAGAGGGCCCCTGAGCATAGGCAAAGGACTTTTCGTTCACTGGGAATGAGAGAGAAAGGTTTCCCGTTCAGAGGATGCTTGAGGGGAGATACCTTTGGGAGCGCACCCATAACGCCCTGACTTGCTCGCCGTAGAGATCTCCGAAGCTAAGCAGCGTCGGGTCTGGTCGGGGTTTGGAAGACAGACCCGGAAGAAGGCCGGGATCGCAGAGCGAGGGAGGCCACGGCAGACCAGCTCGGAACAGCTCTTGCCTTGAAAATCCCAGGAGGTCCCTGTAGGTCAGCTATGACTTGACGCTCCCCCCCCCCAAAAAAAGTTTAACATATATGAATCTGGAAGGGGGGAGAAGGACGAATGGGGAGTGGAAACAGCTTCTTGGCTGGAGGATGACAGTCTCAGCGCCCGGCACTGACTTCGACCAGTCAAATCAGCCACCCAGAGCCCCTTGACTTCTAGTGGAAAGATTATTCTGTTAGTTTATTCCTAAGATCTTGCTGTCTTCATTTCCCGTGGAGCATTCGGCTTGCTTTCGGGGGCTTGCGGCTCTCTTTACGCATCTCACGCAACTTTTGGTCCACAGGCTTGTGTCGAAATCTTGGGGCCAAGTTTGGAGAGGAGGGAACCAAGACTCAGCCACGTCGGTTCATGTGGAACGGCAGCTCCACCGTGTGGCCGATGTTGTCCTCTGCCAAAGTCAGATGTGCTGGCTCACAGTCGTGTTCTGCAGAACCACGAGGTTGCCCAAGAGATTTGTTTGCATGGGGGTTTTATGGGGGTTTTATAATGTAATTTTATTGTTTTATTCTGTGAACCGCCACGAGACGGCTTTTGTGGAGAGTGGCAGTATACAAACCGAAAAATAAATAAATAAATAAAACAAGGCACCCAAAGAACTGCTTCACCATAGTGGAGCATTAGGATTAAGAAAGGGGTATGTTATTGGGTAAGTGGCACGAAAACAAATGGCTCCGAATGAAGCAGACCTGTGCATATTGATCTGACCTATAAAGGGATTTTTTGTAGTCAACTCACAGCTGAATTAAGGCATCCCTGGAAGGTTTTTCAAGGCAAGAGATAAGGTGGTTTGCCATTTCCTGCCTTCTTTGGTGCCAGCTTAGTGTAGTGGTTAATAACGGCGGCCTCTAATGTGGAGAACTGGGTTTGATTTCCCCACTCCCCCGCATGCAGCCAGCTGGATGACCTTGGGCCGGTCACAGTTCTCTCAGAGCTCTCTTAGCCTCACCTACCTCACAGGTGTTGGTTGTGGGGAAAAGAAGAGAAGGCAATAGTAAACTGCTATGAGACTCCTTTGGGTAGAAAAACAGGGTACAACCACCCCCCCTCCAGCTCTTCTTCTCCCAAGCCAGCATGATGTAATGGTTAGGAGTGGTTGACTCTAATCTGGAGAACTGGGTGATTCCCCACTCTTCTGCATGCAACCAGATGGGTGACTTTGGGCTAGTCACAGTTCTCTTAGAGTTGGTCTTGCAGGGCATTTTTGTTAGAGCTTTCTCGAGATGTTGTGGGGAGAGGAAAGCAAAAGTGCTAGTAAGCTACTTTGGGGCTCCTTTGAGTAGTGAAGTGGGGTATAAAAAATCCTGCTCTTCTTCTTCTGTTTATTTATTGTATGGCATGTGTGTATGCATCTCCATTGTGACTATAGACCTCTGGTAAGGGGTATAATATTCGTTATCTTTTTGTGTTTTGATGCAGACCTTGTACACTCGTAAAGGATATCGAAACCAGGGTAGCCTACCGGGACTTGTTTGTTATTGTCTTGGAAATTAGCACACTTCTGTTGGGATCCCTAATTAAACTTGCTACATGCTGTGTACACCATCTATTGGCTGTGTATGTGTAACATGACCAGGAGATCCTAAGATTGTCTGGCTGCCATGCAAGGGACGTTCAGAGGTGATTTGCCATTGCCTGCTCCCCATGTCACAACCCTGGTTTTCCTTGCAAGTTGCCCCTCCAAATGCTAGCCATTATTCATATACATCAGAACTAGGGCAAGGATCAGCAAGTAACATATTGAAATTCTATCGAACAAAGGGCAGATTCTTTATACCAGCAGCCCTGAAACTAGACTCTGCTAAATCTCTAGCCCAACTCACTTGTGGTGCATTTTTGGGTGCTCCGATATCAGACACTATCAATAAAATCAGAGTCCAGTAGCACCTGTAAGACCAACAAAGATTTATTCAAGGCGTGAGCTTTCAAGTGCAAGCACCCTTCGTCAGACTATAAACTGACCATCATAACCATATATTCCTACTGTTATGATGGTCAGTTCTTAAAGGTGCTACTGGACTCTGATTTTATTAGCCAGCTTGGTGTAGCGGTTAGGAGCACGGACTTCTAATCAGCGAGCCAGATTTGATTCCCCTCTCCTCCCCCACATGCAGCCAGGTGGGTGACCTTGGGCTTGTCACAGCCCTGATAGTGCTGTTCTCATAGAGCAGTTCTATCAGAAGCTCTCTCGGCCTCATCTTCCTCACAGGGCGTCTGTTGTGGGGAGAGGAAAGGGAAGGCGATTGGAAGCCGCTTTGAGACTCCTTCTGGTAGAGAAAAACAGCAAGTAAGAACCATCTCCTCCTCCTCTTCTTCTTCTAACCAGGGTTGACCCCGCTTAACTTCTGTGTTCTCACGAGATCGGGCTAGCCTGGGCTATCTGGGGCAGAGCAATCCATATAGGTACCCATCCCCATCCATAGCAAGTGTAAAAGCATCCCAGGTATAAAAGTAGCTTTTTCTAGCAGGAAGAGTACAAGGGAGGAAAGCGTTAATATTTTCTTCTTTCCCCATGTGCTGGTTTCCTCCTTCATGAAGCATTATTCAATTGCACATTTAGGAAAGGGGGAAAACATTTATTTGTAGAAGGAGATTTACAGTGAGGCCCTAAGTGTGTTTTCTGTTCCATTCCTAGGCCTGTGAAACGCTCCAGTGATCCAGAGGGCTCCTGGGTTGGGCTCTGAGGTCTTACCAGAGCACAGGCCCAAGGAGGTGTGCCACAGGGAAGCATTAGAAGAGAGGTGGCAAACTCATTTGTTACGAGAGCACACGACTGGAGCTGACATGAATGGTGCTTTGTCCGGCAGGGCTGTGTGAGCCATAAAATGTAATGCCAGGTATGGGAGAAACACACTTTTTGGAAGGACACAGGAAAACCTAATCAACAATACTATCTTCTGACTCAAAATCACGCTTAAAACATTAACACAGTATTTCCTTAAAGCAGGTTTTCTCAAGCAGGGTTTTGTGAAACCCTGGAGTTTCTTGACTGCCCTGGAAGGGGTTCTTGAATGGGTGGGGATGAATTCATTAAATATATATATATTTAAAATGTGTTAAAGATTTATTGAGTGATATGACCATAAATGGTTATGGTTTAACACATGTTCATGGACAGCAAATGCTGGCAGGGGCTCATGGGAATTGTAGTCCATGGGCATCTGGAGGACCACAGGTTGACTGCCCCTGGTTTAACACATTTATGGTCATATCGACCCCCCCTCCCAAAATGGCCAGTGATGGGCCTGGAGAGGGTGAGAAGGGGAAGGCCCCTGGCCGGGCATGTACACAGCTGTGCTTCCCAACCATATTCTGCACAATCATCCCACTTCTGGGGTTTCTCGAAGCCTGAAGAATGTTCCAGGGATTTATCTACAGCGGAAAAGTTGAGAAAGGCTGCCTTAAGTTTCTCCCTGCCATCTACCTTCCGATTTTCACTGCCCATTTCTCATTAGCAGGGCAGTGTGCAGGGACATAATGCACAGGCTCTGTCATCTGGCCATAAAGGTAGTGACCAGTTGCTTATGGGCCAGATAAAAGCCTTGGATGGGTTGGTTCTGGTCCGTGAGCCCTATGTTTGACACCCTTGTATTAGAAGAACATCTTCCCAAATTTTTATCCAGCATGGTGTAGTGGTTAGGTGCGGCAGACTCTAATCAGGAGAACTGGGTTTGATTCCTCAGGTCTCATTGACTTGAAGCCTGCCGATAACCTTAGGCCAGGCACAGTTCTGTCCAAATTCTGGCAGCCCCAACTACTGCACAACATGCCTCTTGCAGGGAAAGGAAGGGAAGGTGATTGTAGGCCTCTTGGAGACTCAATTGCACCCCCACCCTGGGTTCTGGGTTCTGGTTCTTCACTATTAGTTGGAATTTTTAGAATTTTAGAACTGATTTTAGAATAGTCTCTGTTTTTAAGTGCATTGTCAAATATATGTTGTTCACCGCAGAGTCCACTCTGGCGGAGAGGGTGATCTATAGATTTAAAGATACCTTCTTCTTCTTCTTCTTCTTCTCCTCCACTTTTAGCAGGTTACAGCCGCTTGATCAAACATGCCCATTTCAGTGAACTTGGCTTCCCAACCTGCTCCTGGATGTCCTTCCAAAGCAGAACGTTTTCCAGATTTTCTGGAAAGTATTTTTGAGAAGATTTTCTGAAATGGGTTTTGACAGACCTTTGACAGAGTTATGGCCAAACCCAACTCCCCTTTCCTCCCATGAGCAAGCCAATGGTGTCTTGAGCCAGGCTGCCCGCCTACCTCTCAGATGACCAGTTTCTTGAATACACAATGGGTGCTTTTGAAAGTCAAAAATATGATTTAGAAGTTCACCAAGATAAAAGCAATTTCCATCAGTCGGTCCCTTTAGCGCTTAAAGCCTTAAAGCCTTTTGAAAAGGATTAAGGTGTCTGTATTATCCAAAATGCCCTGACCATAGGTCTTGGAAGATAAGCAGGGTCAATGAATCAATGCTGGCAGATATTTGGATGGGAGACCACTAAGAAACACGAGGATTGTGAGCGGAGGTATGCAAAGGCAAACTACCTCTGAACACTTCTTCCCTTGAAAACCCGGTGGGGTCACCGTAAGTCAGCTGTGACTTGACAGGGAAAAATTAATTCAAATTTAAATCATCCAACACAAAGGATTTTGTGAATGGGCACGGACGCCTTCAGCCAAATCTGCAACCCAGAAATCAGAAAGAGATTGCTACTTGGCTACCATGAAGGAGCTAGAAAAGATCTTTAAGTGTAAGGATGTGTTACTGGAAAAGAAGACCAAGAGATGGATTTTTTACACTACTTTTCACTGCCCAAACGAGTCACAGCTTCCAACTGCCTTCCCTTCCTCTCCCCGCAAGTCATTCTATGTGGCAAGTGAGGCAGAGAGAGCTCTGACAGAACTGCTCGGTCAGAATGGCACTATCAGGACTGTGACTAGCCCAAGGCTACCCAACTGGTGGAAGAGTGGGGAATCAAACCTCGCTTGGCAGATTAGAAGCCACTGCTCTTAACCACTGGCAACCAAGACCAAGACAATGCATACCATAATACTGACTATTATTATATTTGGATCTGGAAGTTGTACAGGGAAGAAATCAGGAAGAAGGTAGATTGCTTTGAATGTGGTGCTGGAAGAAAGTTTTATATAGGTCTGCTTGAGAGAGGAAAGAGTGAGGTGCTTGTATTCAAGGTTTTTTTTAAAAAAAGAGGTGGTTAAAGTGCTAAGGCTTTTTAAAGGGCCCAGCTGACCTGGGACACATTTCCTGGCAACCTGCCAAGGATTTTTAGGGTGTGGCCTCGGTGGGGTGGGCTAGGTGGGGCTTTTTCCCAGCAAGGCTTCTGATTGGCCATTTGAGATTTGATTGCTTGGGTGGGTTTTTTTTTTTTAAATGCACAAGGATCTTTTACTGTGTGACTGAAGATAAGCTGTGGCAGCCTTTTCAAAAGTGAGTCCCAGGAGTAAAAGTTTTATTTATGGCGATTCAGGCCAAAGTTTAAATACACAATTAAAATATTGAATGAGTGCAAAAGAGAAATATCTAAGTCCCAAAAGGGTGTTTAAAACCACAAATATAGAACATGTCATGAAATGTCATAAAATCACAAATATAAAACATGCCATCTGAAACAGCATTGGGTCAATTACTTTGACTAGACCACATAAAATTAATTTTTTTAAACTTATTATTATTTCAATTTATTACCCACCACTCCCAAGTGGCTCGTGGCAGGTTACAATAGCCTGAATAAAATCCCCAATGAAACTCCCCTTAAAACCCCAGACATAGAACACAGAGATCCATAATCACAAATCAAGAAATGGCAGAAAAAACCAATTCAAACAATCCATTCCCCCCACTAGCAATCTCATAGAGGAGGGAAGAGGGGGGCAGATGGAACATACACATTGCTCTATCCTGAAAACTTATATTATTGTTACTGTGACTGTGGCACACATGCAAACACTCTAGTTGTGAAAGAAAAGTCTGTCAAGTCACAGCCGTCTTATGGTAACCTCTGTAGCAGGGGTGGCCAAACGGTGGCTCTCCAGATGCCCATGGACTACAATACCCATGAGCCCCTGCTGGGCTCATGGGTATTGTAGTCCATGGGCATCTGGAGAGCCACTGTTTGGCCACCCCTCCTCTGTAGGCACCTGGTGACTCAGGACTTTCTTGCTGATCTCCCATCCAAGTAGCAGCCTTCGTTACTACTTAGTTTATGACGAGATTGAGCTGGCCTGGCCCATCCCGATAAGAGCACGCACCTACCCCTGGGATACAATCCCTCCAGACCCCGGTGCAGAGCGGTGAATGGGATATGAATGATCATGCCAGCCATTATTATCACACCAGGAACAGCATGAGAGAGGCACGGCTGGGCCTGAAGGCCCCTGGAGGTCTACCGTAGTAGGCATGTTTCAGGAACAAGGAACAGGTCACAACCTGGTTCAAAACAATTAATCTCCAGCAAGCTCCGTTTTGTTTGGCTCCATGGCCCGACACAAAGCTGTGTTTGTTTTTAATGAATGGTTTGTGCCTCCGGGAACACCTGAGCTATTGTCCAAGGTACCGCTGGACATCGGGAGCTTATGGGTCACTTGCCAGGCAAAGTTACCCAAGATGCAGTAAAGTGGAGGACACGGCCTTCCAGAAATTGTGCAACGGAGATTTAATGCCAGAGGGTCCAGTTCTGGCTGCTCGGAATGTATATAAGGACAGGAGTCCCTCTGAGCTTCTAGGGAAACGACCATCTCCGCTTCAAGATGTCCAGAATTCTATTTGTGGCCTCTCTACTGTTCCTGGGGGCTGGTGAGTCTGTAGAACCACTGGAATTTCAAAGATTTGAGATAGGATTTGAGCTGGGGGTGGGGCAGGGTTGACCAAAGTTAGGAAACTCCCGGAGATTTGGGAACGGAGGGCAGAAGAAGAGCTGGTTGTTAACACCCTGCTTTTCACTACCCGAAGGAGTCCTAGAGTGGCTGACAAACAATTTCCCCTTGCTTTCCCCACAACGGATACCATGTGAGGTAGTTGAGGCTGAGAGAGCTCTGAGAGAACTGCGACTGGCCCGAGGTCACCCAGCAGGCCTCATGTGTTTCAGAAAGGCTTGCAATCACCTATCCTTCCTCTCCCCACCATGGATACAATGGAGGTAGGTGGGGTTGGGAGCTTTAACAGAACTGCTCTGTGAGAACAGCTCTTAGAGAACTGTGACTAGCTCAAGGCCACCCAGCAGCCTGCATGTGGAGAAGGAGTGGAGTCACACCTGGTTCTCCAGTTTAGAGTCTTACACTCTTAACCATCATGCTGGTTCTCTGGGACCTCAGGCCTCAGAGTGTGGGGCCACAGAGTCTACCCTGCAAAGCACCCATGTTCTCCAGAGGAACTGATCTCTGTAGTATGGAGATGAGCTGTAATTCTGGGGGATCTCCACATCCCACCTGAAGCCTGGGATCCCTAGTTTGAGTTTTGGTGCACGTAATTCAGGGCTCACTTGAAAGAAAGGTCTTCATCAGGCAGGGGTTAGGGAGAGCATTGCCTGACTAGGGTTTTTGTTTAGTAATAAGATGGCCCAGGCAAGCCCAATCTCAAGCAGGGTCAGTCCTTGTGAGTTGAAGAAGAAGAACAGTTGGTTCTTATATGCTACTTCTCTCTACCCGAAGGAGTCTCAAAGCGGCTTACATTCACCTTTCCTTTCCTCTCCCCACAACAGACACCCTGTGAGGTGGGTGAGGCTGAGAGAGCCCTGATATTACTGAAGAAGAAGAGTTGGTTCTTATATGCCACTTTTTTCTACTCGAGGGAGTCTCAAAGCGGCTTACATTCACCCTCCCTTTCCTCTCCCCACAACAGACACCCTGTGAGGGAGGTGAGGCTGAGAGAGCCCTGATATTACTGAAGATATTATCAGCCATTCCCTCAGCAGTCTTGGAGGGCTGATACAGAAGAATCCCTTTTGCAGAGGGACTATGTTCCTGGTCCCGAAAAGAAGTGGAGATGATCAAACATATTTTCTTCTGCTGCCCATTTTACAATCTAGCACGAGCCAGGCTTATTTGCCCACTTATAGACACAAGGCCATGCCAACCTAGTGCAGAGCAGGTTAGAGAACTTCTATTGGAGGAAAAGCCTCAGATCTCTCTGTTGGTGGTGAAATTTTGTGCTCTTGTGATCCAAAGACAGGAAGCATGCTTAAAGGTCTAGAAATTGATCCTTTAATCTATTTAACATTCTGAGAGTTTCTTTTTAATATTTTAAAATACCTCTTTCAGTTTAAATTTTAATATTGCTATTAACTGAGTCAGCTTGGTGTAGTGGTTAGGGGGGGGTTTGATCCCCCGCAACCCCACATGTAGCCAGCTGGGTGACCTTGGGCTTTCCACAGCACTGATAAAGCTGTTCTGACCAAGCAGTGATATCAGGGCTCTCTCAGCCTCCCCTCCCTCACAGGGTGTCTGTTGTGGGGAGAGGAAAGGCAAGGCGACTATAAGCCGCTTTGGGACTCCTTCGGGTAGAGAAAAGCGGCATATAAGAACCAACTCTTTTTCTTCAGTAACATCAGAGCTTTCTTAGCCTCAACTACCTCACAGGGTGTCTGTTGTGGGGAGAGGAAGCGGAAGGCGACTGTAAGCTGCTTTGAGACTCCTTCAAGCAGAGAAAAGCAGCATGTAAAAACCTTCTTCTTCTTCTTCTTCTTCTTCTTCTTCTTCTTCTTCTTCTATCCTAAAGTTCTACACACTTTTTATTTCTTATATATGTTCTATGACCATATAAATACCCTGATTCTCACTCCCCAAAGGAGTCTCAAAGTGGTGTAAAATCACCTTCCATTCTGCTCCCTGCAGCAGACGCCCTGTGAAATAGGTGGGACTGAGAGAGCTCTGGAAGAACTGCTCTGTGAGAACAGAACTATCAGGGCTGTGACTAGCTCGAGGTCACCCGGTTGGCTGCATGTGGAGGAGTAGGGAATCTAACCTGGCCCTCCAGATTAAAGGCTGCCCCTCTTAACCATCTCACCAAGCTGGCACCTATTCTGGTCAGGGCATTACAGCTCTGTAAACTTGGGTTGGAACCTAGCAAGGACTTATTGGTGAGTCTCAGCCAATCCTGGTTCAATAGGTGTACAAGTTTTTCCACACTTGTTGGTCTCACACAGAGCCTTTTTTTTTTGGGGGGGGGGAGAGGGTTAGTTTCCAAAAAATTAGAGCTGCGCATGAGAAACAGTATGTGAACCCTCTCACCTGGCTCCCATCAATACTCCAGGTGACATTTCCATGCTTCGTTGCTCCATCAGCTCTGAGCCCTCCCTGTAGCTTTCACACAGTTTGGACAGGTATTTGGCTGCAGGCAAAGCTCAGTCCAGCACATTTTGTGTCTACAGTGATTGTTCTATACCTTTCCCACAGTCTTTTGGTTTTGTTTATAGAATCTTAGACCTGTAGAGTTGGGAGGGGCCATCCAGGACATCTAGTCCCACGCCCTGCTCAATGCAAAGTCAGCCTAAAGCATCCAGGATAAGAATCTGCCCAGCTGCTGCTTGAAGACCACCAGTGAAGGGGAGCTCACCGCTCCCTTAGGCAGTCGATTCCACTGCTGAACTACGTGGACTGTGAATTCCCCCCCCCCCCCATACGTAGCCAGTAGTGTTCTATACATAGTTGAAAGTCTTTACTGCGGGACCTAGCCTCTGCTGCCACCAGGAGCAGCTTCCTGCCCTCCTCCAAGTGACAACCTTTTAAAGACTTATTTGAAAACCTTTCAGACACAAATTGTTCTAGTTTTTATCTTGTGGGGGTTTTATGATCCGATTGTAACCCGCTGTGAGACAGTATCTAGAGTGGCGGGTTATAAATCAAATAAATAATAATAATAAAGACAACCACCATGTCCCCTCTCAACCTCCTCTACTCCAGGCTGAACGTTCCCAGGTCCCTCAGCCTTTCCTCACAGGGCTTGGTCCCCAGGCCCCGGATCATCCTTGTTGCTCTCCTCTGCACCCTCTTCAGTTTTGTCCACGTCCTTCTTGAAGTGAGGCCTCCTGAACTGCACACAGTACTCCACATTGGGTCTGACCAATGTGGTATACAGCAGGACTATGACACCTTGTGATTTCAATGTGATGCATTTGCCTTCTTTACCACCGCATCAAACTGTCAGCTCATATTTAGCTTACAGCCCACAAATACCCCATGATCTCGTTCATGTACACTGCTTCCCAGAAATATATTCCTGTCCAGTGTGCATACTTCTCATTTTCGTGACCCAGATATAGAACTTTATACTTCTCCTTGTTGAATTGCATCATGTTCTCATTTGCCCACTTTTCCAGCATGTTCAGATCGTGCTGAACTCTCTGTCTTCTGGAGTGTGAGATCGCTATTTGGGATGCAAACCTCCTGACCCTAACTGAGAACTACCCTTTTGTCTTAATTCCTATAGGGATTCTAGCTTCAAGTCCTCTTAATGAAACAAGCCGCCCCAGAGGTAAGCTTTGCGTTTTGGTGTTTGGTTGCTACATACATTGAGCGAAGGGCCTCCCCCAGCATGCCTCATACCGTACAAAGCAGCCAGCATCTGTGGCTGAATTGTCCTTTGGGTCAACTCTTCTACAGTAGCGCTGTTTCATTCTCAGCCACAAGACCCCCCACCAGAAACCAGGCCTGAGTATCTACAAATTACTCTTTTTTTTCTTTTGGTTCCTTTAGATGTCATCAGTTCGGCTGAGGAAACGTTGACTGAAGTAGCTAACAGTAAGTTTTCTGGGGGGAAAAAACAACACTTTTCACACCGTTTGGATCCTGATCTTTGGTGGTGCAGATTCATCCTTCGTATTTTGAAGTAAAGGCCTATAGCAGCCTTTTGTGACCTTTTGACCGTGGAGGAGCCCCTGACATGTTTTTCAGGCTTCAAGGAGACCCGGGAATAGGCAGGAAGTGAGGTCAGCTGGCCACGCCTCCCTGCCACACTGGAGGAGGAGGGGGAGGAGAGATAGGAGGCGGTTTGGGGCAGGAGTAGTTGTCCAGGTTCTGCCCCCTTTCCCAGGACTGGTGGCCACGTGAGAACACCACCCCCATTCTGAACACTTTTTGCTATCTTTAGTCATCGATTTGATATTACACCAGTTTATACCCAGTATAAAAATTTGAAGTTCAAATCTGGAGATCTGCAGGACATACATGGTGTAATATAGAATCGACCACTAGAGGGGGCAGAACACACGCAGGACAGAAATCCTCTTAAGAAACAGGAACTTACAAGCAAGGAAAATGAGCGTGCAAGAAAACTTGTCTGAACTGATTAATGTACAACAACTGTTGTAGCTTGTCTCAAAACCACCCTAGTATCTCTGCTGCTGGGTGCTTTGGAGGGTGGACTCTGTGACATCGTAGCCCACTAAGCTGCCTCCCTGCCGCAAACACCACCATCCCTGGGCTTCACCCCCCAAATCTCCAGGTATTTCCCAACCCAACCCCTTTGCAAGAGGCTTAGCTGACTTCAGTGGGCACCAGGTGGCATTTTCCTCTCCCTTTTCAGCAGCCAGTTCTGGAGAACTCAACAGCTTGTGCAATGTGGAGTGTCAATTTTGACTAGTCTGAAAACATATATTACTTGGGATTTTGGTTTTGGGTTTTGCTAGGAACTAGTTCAGCCGCCAGCCTTTATTTGCATGCTGGAAAGGAAAATTCAAGCAGTGTTTGCTCTAGAGATGCCAGCTCTGGATTGGGAAATACCTGGAGATATGGCGAGAGACCTCAGTGGCTTATAAATGCCTGAGAGCCCTCTCTCCGAAGCAGCCACTTTCTCCAGATGGACTGATCTCGGATACCTGAAGATCAACTGCAACAGAGGTGGATCTCCAGGAACCACCTGGTGGGGGGCAACCTGAGTTTGCTCTCTTGGAGGAGTGAGGATGGCTCCTAGGTGTGCTAGCCATGGGGTCCACTCGGTCTAAAAAAGCAATGCTTTTCTGTGTAAAGTGACGTCCAAAGCTGAAGCCTTCTCAAGCAGAGCGGATTCTGTGCAAACAAGTTTTACAGTATGGGGAGGGGGAAGAGGCAGAGTTTGGGGGTGTGGCTTATGAGGACAAGTGGGAGGGGCTTACACTGAGGCAAGTGAGGCAGTGGGGACTTCATTAAGGATTCCCCCCTCCTCCAGTCATTTGGATGGCCTATATGGAGGATTTGAGTTTGTTTGTTTTTTAATGCGGAAGGGACAGTGATCTGGTGTAGACTTTACATTGCTAGTTTTGCCAACTCTGGGTTGGGAAACTCCTGAAGATTTGAGGTGAAGAGGAAGAGGAGCTGCTTTTTTTATACCCCGCTTTTCACTGCCTAAGTCCCAAAGTGGCTTACAAACACCTTTCCCTTCCTCTCCCCACAACAGGCAGCCCGTGAGGGAGGTGGGGCCGAGAGAGCTCTAAAGAGAACTACTCTGCAAGAGTAGCTCTGAGAGAACTGTGACTGGCCCAAAGTCACCCAGCTGGCTACATGCGGAGGAGTCAGGAATCAAACCCGGCTCTCCAGATTAGAGGTCGTCACTCTTTAACCGCTACATCACCCTGGCTCTCAGAATTTGGGGGAGGAGAGAGGGCTCAGCAGAGTACAACGCCATTAGAGTCCATTCTCCAAAGGAGCCGTTTTGTCCAAGAGAGCCAATATCCACGGGCTGGAGATCTGTTGTAATTCTGGAAGGTCTCCAGGCCCCACCTGGATTTTGGCAGTCCTAAGCGTTTTCTTTTCATGGCATGACCTTCTTGTCCCTAGATTCCTCCGAAGGAGCAACTGACAATGCAACAGGTAAGCCTGCTGAACGTTCCCCTTTTGACCGTCAACCTGCTCTTTGGAGTTCAGGCTCCGTTTCTTCTGAGATGTCTGGAATGAACGACTGGGAAGCTGGACGGAGCGCTGCTCTCATCAGTCTTCCCAGCAAAATGTACAGCATGTGCTTCGAATTCTTGCTTGATCCTTTGCTGTTTATATTTGGGGATGCCCATGTGGTACACGTTTCCACTGGTTCAATCACAATTTCCTTCTATCCAGGGAACCGTAAGACTTGCAGATCTGCGATTCTCTCTTTGTGTGTGTGTGTGTGTGTATGTGTGTGTGTGTGTGTGAAGCAGGGTTGCCAACTGGTTGGCAGTGTATCCAGGGTATGGTGACCAGGGCTCATGCCCTTGATATCCCCATTATTAGGGACCAGTTCATTTGCACCTGTCGCGGGCTGGGAAGATATCCTTATAATGGCTGTAGAAGAAGAAGAAGAAGAGTTGGTTCTTAGATGCCATTTTTCTCTACCCGAAGGAGTCTCAGCGCAGCTTACAATTGCCTTCCCTTTCCTCTCCCCACAACAGACACCCTGTGAGGTAGGTGAGGCTGAGAGAGCCCTGATATTACTGAAGAAGAAGAGTTGGTTCTTATATGCCACTTTTCTCTACCCGAAGGAGTCTCAGCGCAGCTTACAATTGCCTTCCCTTTCTCTCCCCACAACAGACACCCTGTGAGGTAGGTGAGGCTGAGAGAGCCCTGATATTACTGAAGAAGAAGAGTTGGTTCTTATATGCTGCTTTTCTCTACCCGAAGAAGTCTCAAAGCAACTTACAATCGCCTTCCTTTTCCTCTCCCCACAACAGGCACCCTGTGAGGTGGGTGAGGTTGAGAGAGCCATGAGATTCCTGCTCGGTCAGAACAGTGCTGTGGAGAGCCCAAGGTCACCAAGCTGGTTGCATATGGGGGAACATGAAATCAAGCCCGTCAGATTAGTCCACACTCCTAACCACCATACCAAACTGGCTCAATTAAAAAAGTGATACTGGAGATCTTTTCCTCAAACCAGAGCCTACAGCTGCCCGAGGCACAGATTTTTATACCATTAGCACCATACACCATAAATTCGGTCCTTATCTAATCAGCCACTCCTGTCCAATCACTGATAAGGATCATCCAGTCAGCTCAAGGCAGATCAGTAGCCAGGAACCAGGCCTGGCATGATGTCATTCTCTTGTCCCATGCCTCCTGTCTCAAGCACGTGCCGCCCCCTTTCCTCTGTACTCTGCTACAGAAGGCCACCAAGACCCCTGCAGAGTCCATACAAAGGTCAGCCTGCAGTACATCCTACTCTGCACAGAGGTCAACCCGAAATAACCTCCATTTCTCTAAAGGCAGGATGCTTGAGAGAGGGTGACTTAAATGGCTGCTCCATCACTTGAGGAGGGGGTCCAGCGCCTCCTCCTTGTCAGCAATGCCAGCGAGCAGAAGCTGGATACCCCAGGAAGTGGTGGGGCCAGGGACTCCACGGAGGCAGCAGGGGTTGCTCCTGACTCATGGCCATCCTCGGAAGCCGGCCCTCCGAAGTTCCTGGTGCGGGGCTGGCTGGCAAATGCAAGGTCATGCCCTGTCCGCCTGTAAGGGAGAGGAGAACTAGGGAGCAGTTTCCCTCACACTGGCCCAGTCAGGACTTCCTTCCCCACCAGAATTGCGGGCTCAGCCAAAGAGAGAAAGGAGCATTGCGTACCCCTTGGGTATTAGAGGCCAGGCATGCCTCTGCGCCCGTACGCCTGCCTTACATTACCAGATCCCATGTGACCAAGCCCCACCCACCTGCCCTGGGCATCAAAGAGGCTAGGTAGGCCACCACAGCTGGCAGCTGAAATCAGTTCCGCTGGAGAAAATGGCTGTTTTGGAAGGTGACATCATATTCCCTCCCCTCACCAAAGCCCATCCTCCTCAGGCTCCACCCTCCAAATCTCCAGGTATTTCCCAGTCTGGATCTGTCAACCCTAGAAACAAACCATTTCAAGAATGCTTCCCCTACCAGCCTCTGAGCCATGGATCACTACTAGACTTGCCACCTCTGGGTTGAGAAATATCACCTGTCAATCAATCCAGACAACCAATCCCCTTTCTCCGTGTTTTAAAGGTCCCCCAATGCCCACTAATTTGTTTTTTTTATTTCATACTTCTCCATTGAAACACCTATGCATTTAATCATAGATGCATAGTGCTTTTTGACACCACCCATTATGGGATCACGAGTCCTTTGATACTTTTAAACATTAATCTCGTTCCTGTTTTGGAGGGGGGGGGAGAAAACTTTTGGAGAGGCATGCTTTATATTACAACTTTTGAAAAAAAATCTTTTATTTCTGGCATCGCCTGCACACGTGTCTGCCTATTTGTTGCTCCAGGAAGTTAGCCATTTTAAAAAGAAATTCCCATCTCCAGGAACAATGGAGAGTGAGCTGGGTGCGAGGGTGGGATGAGGCAGGCAACTTTAGTACATTTGAGTCTCCATATCTTCCCTCTGCTGGTTGCCTGCTGGTTGCCTTCTGGTAGCTAGTGCTAAATAGGTTGGTCAATCCACATTATGTGATTCCTGAACTCATGCTTTAAAATGGAGGATGTAGTGAGCTGGTTACTGTCCAGACGCTGGATGTTGACATCATATGGAAGGGTCAGAATACAGTGACTTCTTTTGGCAAACATTACACTACATTTAATGGGTGCGGAAATGCCCACAGTTTTCCAAACACTGATTTCAGTGGAAATCTGAATTTAAAGGGCCCAATTTGCATATCACAGAACTAATAATCAGTAATCAATTTCTTTCAAATCTATTTCTTTTAGAGCTTTGTTCTCTCTGGGGCAAATACCACACTTCTGTGATCTTCCCAAGTTCCTTAATTCTGACTAGCACAGAGAAGACGAGTGGAACTGCATTTCCACATCCCAAACACAATTATTCCTTCTTACATAAGGTGTCATTTTCATAAGGCCAGCGTCAGTCTATGCTCAGGTGGGGCAAGTGCTGGTTTCTGGTGGGCCCGACTGCTGTTGACTTCCCAACACGCCTTTTCCCTGCCTGCTTGCTCATGAATTATCTGCCACCCATGCTCCTAGATGCTCTGTGCCATCAGGGAAAGGGCCATGGGCAGCGCTGATGGCTGTGAGCATGGGCAATGGGAAGGACGGTGAGTGGGGCACAGGAGGCATGCTCAGATGAGTAGTGAGACATATGGGTGAGTGGATGTGAAGTAGGGCCTTGGGAACTCTCTGCCCAGGGTCCTCCAAAATCTGGAACTGGTTCTGATTGCATTCCATACTTTAAAAGAAACATTCAGGGATGTAGAGGTTTCCTCCCCTAGCTTGTAACTATATTAAGGGCTTTTCTGCATTCTCTTTTTCCTCTGTCCTGTTTCTTGGGGGGGGTGGTGGTGGTTCTCATCTGTTTTTCTCCTTCTGTGCTCAATTACATAGATTTATGTCCAGAATAAAAACCTGCCATTTAAATCTGCAGTGATATATGCATTGTAATATTAAATTGACCACTAGAGGGAGCCAAACATTTGTGGAACAGAACCTCCTGCCCAAAATAACAGGAACTTACAAACAAGGAATGTGAAAAAGCCCTGAGTTTGTTGCAGGTGATAGGCTCAATTTTAATTCTAGATATCGTTTCTAAATAGCTTCTTTTGGATATAATGTTTTAGTATTTTAGTATGGAGGATTTTAATATAATGTTTGAATCAGAAAGAATATCAACGCCAGTTGCATCCCCGAATTGTTGTTAATATCTGCACAATAATTGTTGTTAATCTCTGGACAAGTCCGGAACCTTCCCTACGTTTTTCTTCAGTCTCTTGTGCTTTGTTTCTCTAGTGGGGAATGTTCAGACCACTAAAGCAGGAAACCTTCAGCCCACAGGTAAGCCTTTTTTTTTTTTTTGACAATGCTATTTGCTCTGCTTCTGTAACACAAACTGGTATCCTGAACCCTCAGCTTAAAATATGACCTCCCTAGTACCATTCTTTATCATCCCAGGAACATTCTGAGCACGGTCACTAGTTCTTAGCCAACACACGCAAGTATCCCAGCCGGGAGTCCCCAGCCTTTTAAGCCTGTGCTCACCTTTGGAATTCTGACACAAAATGGCCACCACACGGTGGCTGCCACAGGAGGGACTGGACAAGTGGGATGGTGGGGACTGTTCCTGATAGCTGTAACATGTTCCCCCCCATACCATTTGTTCTCCCAAAGGAGAACAAGAATGGACAACAATGGGAGAAGCGCCATGGGTGATGGGTGATTTACAGAGGTGCTACAAGTCACTCTGTTGGGAGCAAGAGGGTCAGAAGCAGGATGCAGTCATATTTTGGAAACACAGGGAACTGCCATATGTAGCTGCTGCCAACTTGGGGCAAGTGAATGGGACTATAAGACTTGAAAGCGTAACTCAACCTGTCGCCTTGAGCCCAACAGGGCATGTCGTCAGGATACTAGGAACCTGTGTGTGGAACAAAAAAGTTCTCATCAGATGGAACTGTTGGGGAACAACATCCTGTCAATCAAGAGTCCAGTAGGTCAGGGGTAGTCAACCTGTGGTCCTCCAGATGTTCATGGACTACAATTCCCACGAGCCCCTGCCAGTGTTTGCTGGCAGGGGCTCATGGGAATTGTAGTCCATGGACATCTGGAGGACCACGGGTTGACTACCCCTTCAGTAGGTGGTTCGAGAATGCAGCAGTTCCATGCTAGGTACCCAAAAGGGCTCGATCCCAGAAGTTTATAATTGTACTTGGTTTGAACAAGATCCCCCACTAGAATAAACTCTCTCTCTGGCTGAAGTTCTTCAGCTGGAGGAGGAGACCCAGCTCTGGTGGGAGGCCATGATGACTCCTGAGCACACTCGTTACCTTTGGGCATTGTGAAATGCAAGTATAGGGAGAATCCATGTAGAGGAACCCCTTTGAGGTTTCTGCCTGGGGAACCCAATGCGCAATTGCACCTGTGGTTCCAATGGTCCACATTAGTCTCAGAAGCTAAGCAGGGTCTGCCCTGGGCTAGTAGGTGGAGGAGAGACCACCGCAAATGGAGACCACAGACAAGAAAAGCAAGACAGACGACAGGACATCTCCAGGGTGCAGGGGACTCTGTCGCCGCCATGTGGGTAGCAGCGTGGGTTGGAGGCTGGGCCGGCTTGCAAAAGCAGTGACTATTCTAAGTCGGGAACTACCACGTCCCTAACGAGTCGCAAATCTGTGCTGGTGACCACACAGTCCGGAGGTGACTCAGGCTCCTTCAGGCTTTTAAAAAGCTGTTCTTTGCAGTTACTGTGCGGCTGTGGGTGGGGGGAGCAATCTGAGTCAGGGAATTTCTTAAAAAATCACGTCATGCAGTCTAACGCTGAAATGTACTGTTGTTCTTCCAAGAAATGTTTGTTTTCCTCCCCACCCCCCCGGATTAGCTTTTATATTACAGCTGTGAAGCAACAGCCTAGCAAAGCCTTTCTCAACCTTTTCACTGTTGAGAAACCCCTGAAGCATTCTTCAGGCTTCGAGAAGCAGCAGACCACACCTCCCTGCCATGCCCAAGGAAGTCACATGTCACCGGAGGTGACATCACCCAAACACTCCGCCTGGATGTGACATCACCAGGCCACGCCCACAGCTCAGGAGTCTTTTCATATGATTTGTAAAGAGAGCCATCCTTGCACTCTGGGCTGGCTATCGGTTTACTCTTCTTCACCAAAAGTGGGCCTCTAGAAACAGGGCTGGGGCAGGCCTATGCTGTTCCATTGTCCCCATGCCCACGCCAACACCGGAAACAGGGCCAGAACTGGCCTAGGGCAAGGGAGGAGCTGAAGTGCTTTGCAATTGCCTGCCTGTGCGTAGCAACCTTGGACCCCCCCCCCCCTTGGTGGTCTCCCATCCCAGTACAAACTAGGGCCAAACCGGCCTTAGGTTCTGAAGTCCAAGGAGGCTGGGCTAGCAATTGCTAGCAGTGAAAAGGTTAAAGTCGTCCTTCCTTCCCTTCTCTTGCCAGTCCCACGTTCTGCAGTTTTTGTGAGATTGAACAAATATGAGGGTGGGGTGGTGGGGGTGGTGGAATAAACAGATGTGAGTGACGTAAGTAATAGAGGCCCCAGTTTAAGGGGGCTTCCAGTAGTCCAGAAATAATCATTCAAAGGAAATTTATTGTTATTGAGGTAGCCATCCAGGGGTGGCCAAACTGGCTTTCCAGATGTCCATGGACTACAATTACCATGAGTTCAGTTAGTCCATGGACATCTGGAGAGACACAGTTTGGCCGTCCCTTGCATCACTGCATAAACACCTTGGAACAACAGTGTGCCAGAACAAAAAGGTTTAAACAATTTTACGTAACAGGAAAAGAAACCTCAAAAAGTTCCAAACAAGGGTGGTAAGAAGTAAATGCGATGTGGAATTTACAATTTAGCGAAAAATCTTGTCGACTTAGCAGGTGCCAATCTCTTCCTTATATTTATTGACAAGGAGATAACCGTAGCCACTTGGAGGGTAACAAAAGAGGTAGCCTCGGCCAGTAAAAACCAATACATGCGTCCCCTGGGCCAAAAAAACGTACAAGACATTGATTCCACTGTTAGTTTTGTCTCGAACGCATCCATAGAAGCAGCGATGTAGAAAAGAGTGCCCAATCTCTTCCGCTTGATTTGCACCCCAAGGGCAAAGGCATTGCTCCCAGATACGCCAGCGGAAGTTCTTCCAGGCTTCGTCACCCTGATTGTATAACTTGTAGTTCTTTGCATGGGTGTAGAGTCCCCGACACAGTGTACCACATTCTTTTGGTGTGTCTTAAGTTTGATGTATATCGTTGCCCTTTAGCTAACTATCTGAAGAAATTAAAATTCAGCTGTGTTGGTTAGACACATTGGATTAAAATGATACTAAATGTGAGGGACTCAGCAATTATTGTAAAAGTAGCTGTCAGTTTCAAATGAAAATCTTTTTACGATGGAATCTACATCGGGAGAGAGCCTCTTGTGGCGCAGGGTGGTAAAGCAGCCGACATGCTGTCTGAAGCTCTGACCATGAGGCTGGGAGTTCGATCCCAGCAGCTGACCCAAGGTTGACTCAACCTTCCATCCTTCCGAGGTCGGTAAAATGAGGACCCAGCTTGCTGGGGGGGGGGGGGGTAAACGGTAATGACTGGGGAAGGCACTGGCAAACCACCCTGTATTGAGTCTGCCAAGAAAACCCTAGAGGGCGTCACCCCAATTTTATGCCAATAAAGTTATTCTGATCTGATCTGAGCTATCTTGTTGTTCCACCCTTATTTTGACCGCAGGGCCTCCCGTCGTGATGGTGAAGCCTGGCCGGTGCCCTATCGTGGGCTTTCTGGCACACGTTTCCCAGGGTGAGCCACACGACGGGTATCCCCTCCTCAGCCCGCTTGCCAGAGGCCGAGCCAAGCGTGGGTCCAGTTCGTCTTCCTCCGAAGAGCATCGCAGGCATCGGAAGAAAGGCACTCGCCGTCGCTACCGCACCTATCATCACCACCCAGCCCAGCAGCGCCCGAATCCCTGCAAGGCTCCCGACTGCGGGATGGACGGAGACTGCACAGGAGAACTGAAGTGCTGTGCCGTCCCGGGTTGCCGGAAGAAGTGCCTGCGACCTCTGCCCTCCGAACAGTTGCCAGGAACAATGCAGCGTTTCCACGCCTAACGCTGCCGCCAATCCAACTTCGGTGCGTTCTGTTGCCGCATGGTTGCGTTTTCTGCCAGTCTGGTCCAATTTCTGTGTTGTCGACAAATACCAGATAGCATCATAGAATCATAGAGTTGGAAGGGACCTCATGGGTCATCTATCTATCTATCTATCTATCTATCTATCTATCTATCTATCTGTCTGTCTGTCTGTCTGTCTGTCTGTCTGTCTGTCTGTCTGTCTGTCTGTCTACCTACCTACCTATTTATTTTTCTATACCGCCCATTTCTTTGCAGCTCTGGGCGGTTTACACAGAACATTATAACTTACATGAAACATTATGCAGACTATAACATCAAAACAACTTTTAAAAAAACATCAAAAGATTACAAAGCCACAATTATAATTTAATAACAATTAACAGTAACTTTAGTCCAATCCCCTGCACTATGCAGGACACTCACAACTCTATCGCTCATCCACTGTCTCCTGCCACCCCTTTAAACCTTAGATCAGGGAATAGAAGTGTATTTTGCTACTTAAGCCAAAACCCGCAGACATGTGGGAGCTCTGCAATAAACCCGTGAGAATCCATACGTTTGGCACCAGCAGTGAGAATGCACTAGTTTAGCAGGACAAGCTAGCACAGTGTGATCCGTAGTGTGGTAGTGTAGTGTTGGGGTAGATCTGGGAAATCTATGTTGGAACCCCCCAGTCTGCCAAGGAAGCACACTGATGATCCCTGGGCCTGTCACGCTCTCTCAGCCTAGCCTACTAGTCAGGGTTGTTCTGAGGATGGGGTGATGCCCTTTCAAAGCTGTTCATGTCAGACAATGCACTTTCAATGTGCTTCTGCAGCTTTGAAAGGGCATTATCCAGCTTGGTGTATAATCTCTTCTCTTTCTCCTTCCAGACCGAAAACTGAAGTCCCAGCAGAAGCATCCCAAAGGAAGCTGTCTGAAAAATTCCCATTCTCATGCATGTGTAGAGATTCAAATTATACATCAAAAAAATAATAAAACACGCACTTTGCATGTCAGGACTGGTTTTCCTGTGCTTATTTGTTCTGCTAAGTGAATTGTTTTGGTGCCTGTTTGTTTGTTTGCTTTTTGCATTTGATCTTTGCCATAAAACTCGTGCTGGGCAGATTAAAAACACGTAAACCTGTCCTCAGAAAACAGCTTCTCCTTTCAAGAACCAGAAAGATTTCCCTTCCCTGTTTAACTCTCACATTTGCGGAGGAAAACGTTATTATTATTCAATTTTTATGCTACCTCTGACCGCCGAGGGGTCTCGAGGTGGTAAACAACAACTGAAATATTAATAAACTCTCTTTTTCAAAATTAGAAAGATTTTCTAAACGAGTACTTTAAAGGAAGGAAATCCTTGCTGGGTCCAGGGATAATTCTTCTGGTTTCAGTACCACTTGTATGTTATTGACTTAATCCCATGCTTGTCCTATCCATCCCAATCTCTTGAGTCAGGAAGGAAAAATTTCTAGTTGAGTTCTGAAATGACACAAGGGGACCATATTATAGTAATGGTGTATTTATTCTGCAGCTACAATAAAAACAACACGTTTTTCTAAAACGGGATGGAACGTCACGTGAGGCATGTTGGAGATTCGTGCCCAATTTTTTTAAAAATAAAAAATTGTGCAATTGTCCTGTTGCAGCTGTACAGTCGCATCTAGCCAGAGCCTCATGGGGCCCGTGCATTTTAGCACTAATTTGTTGAATGAAGCAGGAAGAAATGCGGGCAAAGGGGGAAAACACAAAATCAACAAGACTATTTTTGTAAATGAACAAACGGCTGTAAATTCCTGTTTTTCATATTGCAGAACACTAGGGGGATTCTCTGCCATGTTATTGGCCACTGTGGGAAAGAGTCACACGACCTCATAATACGGGAGAACAATCCCTCTTTCACATCAATCCCTCTTTCACATCAATACCAGCAGGGAACGAAACCTCATAGAGCTCCTTTTAAACTTCCTCACATTGTTTTAATTGTTTAAATTAAGCAACCCAAGACTAGTGATAATCTCGTGTTACCAGACTCATGTAGTTTGTCAATTAAAAAAAAAACAATATGGAAATGGAGCTTGTATACCATTGAAGGTGCTGAGTGGGCAGAACAGCTTTGATATGGGCACCTTTGAGGGGTGGCAAATGGGTGGAGAAGAAAGTTGGGGGAATCTGTATACTTTTGAATTACCTTTGGCTTGGAAGTGAAACAAAGGAAAACTCGGCACAAAAGCACTCTCAGAAAACTGGGAAAACATTGACCAACTGTGTGCTGAAAGAAGGAATATCAATGAAGATCGACCAAGAAAACCTGACAGATGTGCATGGTGAAAGCGAAGGAAACCACCCATGCATAATAGGCCTTAAACAAAAAAGCCCTTGTTATTGACTTAGTCTCATAATTCTAATTGCCCCCCTCTAAATTTTTAGTACATATTATAAAGGAGATTAATCAAAGAAGCAACTTTTGAATGATGCATTGTGGATTCATAAACTAGGCCAGAAATGTCCTCATGTTGTCCAGTTTCTTTTTTGAATTCTGGCTCAGGCTACCTTCATCAGATCTCAGAAGCTACACAGGAGTGACTCTGACTAGTACTTAGAAGAGAGGCAACCAGAGAGCCAGCTTGGTGTAATGGTTAGGAACACCAACATCTAGGAGCACCTGGCAAGCCAGGTTTAATTCCCTGTTCCTCCTTCAGATGCAGCCAGCTGGGTGACCTTGGGCTTGCCACTGCTCGACCAATCAGTAATATCAGGGCTCTCTCAGCCTCACCTCACCAAAACACAGGCAGGGAATAGAAAACGACCTTTCTATGTCTCTCGCCTTGCAAACCCCTAAGGCTTGATGCACATTCCACATACAGATACAGAATATTTATTGTGTTCCTCATACATTCTAAGGAATGGCATAACTTAAAGCCAGACAAGAGAAGGACTCGTAGATCTGTAGCTAGATCTTAGCCATATCCTTCAAAGTAGGCAAGCGGAGCTTTTAGAGGGGTGAAGGGGGGAAAGAGGCTGATTTGTGAGGATGATGTAATCTGAGACCAAGTGCAGCTGAAAAGGCCCTAGCTATGCCATTGCCCAATGCTGTTTCCTTCATCAAATCAGCAACCTCAGAGGGCTCAAGAAGGAAACGAGGACAAGATGCAAGAAATCACCAAACCGCTTCACAGAATGGTGGCCCAAGAAAGGCTGGAAAGCCCGTGTATCCAATAACCATTTCCTGTCCTTGAAGACATCAAGCTGCAAAGCAGCGACTTCCTTTTCTAAACCAGGAAGGGGATTTCTGCTATGACATGCTGACAAGGCAGATAATTCTCACCCCTCGCACGATTTTGGTAACGGTTCAAAAACTCAGAGATAGCTTGCTTGGATTCAAATGCCAGTCACCTCCCTTGAGGCCAGATCATTACGGGCACCTCTGTTTAAAGACCATTTTTTAATATAAGAAATTTAAATTTTTATAAAGATAAACAGAAAAGAAGAGAAATATATTTTGGTTACAGTATACCCCCACCCCTCAACCTCCCATAGTCCCTTTCCTTTACTTACTCCAAGCTTCATTTGGTGAGATAGTCCAAGTGGAAGCTCCACTGCTCCTGGAATTCTTCCCGTGCTCTTTTATTGACTACAGAGGTAAGTTTTGCGATTTTTGCTAATTCAGCAAGTTTATCCAGCCATCAGTCAAGTGTTGGAATCTCCTGTGATTTCCCATTCTTGGCCAGAACTAGTCTTGCCGCCACCATGGCATAAAAGAAGATAATTCTGGTATGAGAGGGGAGTAATTCTGGACACAAACTTAACAACAAAATCTGTATGCTTTCCTACATCTCCACCTGTTTAAAGAACGTTTTGATTCAGCTTTGTCCTTTGATGCCTTTAGACCTCATGGGCAAATAGTCGTTTGCTTACACCAGGAATTCCCAACCAGTGGTCCGCAGGAGCTCCAGAGGGGTCTACAGCATTTCCCCTCCTGTCTTAATGGACTTGGCCCACAAGCTAAGGAATCTGGATAGACACAATTTGACCACCCCTGCCATGGAGTCGACTCTCCAAAGCTGCCTATTCCTCCAGGTGAACACCTCTCTTGTCGCAAGGAGGTCTGGCAATGCTGCTTGAGACTCAGCAACCTGTGGTGTGTAAATTCAAATGTCCCAGCTAACCACGGCACAAAACTGTGTTTAATAAATTGCCTTAAAAGCCTCATTTGAAATACTGGCTTGATAACATAGGGCAATTCCGCACATTGGTAAAAATAGCGTTACGCCAGCTGAATGGCGTAGTGCTAAATATTATTGTGCCTCCCGGCCACTCCTCACCTTTTTGCCATCTTGCTCCAGTCTGCTGCTTTTTCGCGCTTCGTGCCCTCCACAATTGCTGCTGGAAATGCCGGAAGAGAGAAACGTGCTTTAAACGTGACTCTCTTCTACCTGTCAATCAAGCCAGGCAGCCAATCCGCTTTCTCCATGTTTTAAAGGTCCCGCGATGCCCACTAATTTATTTAAAATTTATACTTCTCCGTTTAAACACCTATGCATAGAATCATAGATGCATAGTGCTTTTTGAACACCTCCCCTTATGGAATCAGGAGTCTTTAGATACTTTAGAGAGGCATGCTTTGAGTCACAACTTTGGAAAGAAATGCTTTTATTTCTGGCATCGCCTGCATGCTTGTGTGCCTATTCGTTGCTCCAGGCTGTTCTCTATCTTTAAACATTCCCATCCCCCGTAAGAAGGGAGAGGGAGGCAGGTATGAGGGCGGGACACTGGAGGCTGAGATAGCGCTTCTTCACTTCCATACATTTCTTTGGCTGCTGGCCTGCTGGTTGACTTCGCACCTAACAACAACAACAATGTCTGATTTCACTTTTCTTTGTTCAAGATCACACAGAGCTTTGCTCTATTACTAAGAAGTATAAAAAATGCCAAATGAGGGGGGAAGGTTTTCCTTTAGCTCTCCAAGTGTACAAACCATATGTGGGATGATGTTTCATGAGACAGTGCAGTGAGTATCACAAGCCGGAGTCTCGTTCTACGGGTGTTTCGTAATGAGTGTTGTGGAATCCAGAAAGCCTGCATCTTGACACAGGGGAGGGCGCAAGAAAGGAGAAGTCACATCTGCTGATGAGATACAGTGACCAGCCGTCTGCTGAGCGGGAGACCAAACTGGCTCCTTTTTTTCCTTAGGAGAGAAGAAGGGTGAACCCGTGGATATCAGCCGAGAAAGGAAACGCAGCTGTGTGTTGTTATCTGCAGACGGACTGAACAAAAGGCCTTTCTCCTCTGCAGAGACCTCCTGATAAGTAATATTTTAATTCATTCAGGGCAGATTTTCTGTTGAATAAACTTTGCTAGTTTGGGAAGAGTAATACTAAGAAACCCGATAGATTCAAATGTGCAGCCGTGTTGGTCTGAAGTAGCACAATAAAATCAGTAGCACCTTTAAGATGCACTCTAAAGCTCACACCCTGAATAAATCTTTGTTGGTCTTAAAGGTGCTACTGGACTCTGTTTTTATTAGGAAACCCGATAACACTTGTGAGCAGGACTCAGTTTTGATCCAGGGCCCAGACCCTTCCCCCCTTTTGTAATGCTAGGTCTCAGCTTTGACAGATGGGAGCACTTTGGGGCATGTGCAGAGTTTCTTTCTCCAAGTAACCCTCCGCAACCAATGCACATTCAGTAGAAAATTTGGTAGATGGTACTGACTATCATGTGTACAATCTGTGTATCTGAGTTTGTGGAACGTTTCTTTGTTAAGTGTTACCGTTTCCCATAACAGCTTTAATGTGTACCAGGGGGCCCTTGGGACTAATCTATATTTTGTTTGCATGATCAGAAGTAGTAGATAGATTTTACTGTATTGGCCAAAGGCCTACACACTGAAATTATACACACATACACACACAATTCAGCTGAAAAGATAATCACAGATGAAATTCCATTAGCAATTTAAGTGCAATATTTAGGGTTTAAAAGTCTTAGGATACAATTTCCCTATGGCCGTCTTTGGCGTTATCAGCATTAAAATGCATCCAAATAATGCATCCAACTAAAAATAACAAGAACTGGTAATTCTCCAGAATTCAGGAACAGAATGGACATTATTCTAGTGTTTCTGCTTTCAGTTTCTTGGGTGGCAGAAAGAAAGGACAGCAGCAGAAAATCTCAGTGGTATCGGACAACTTCCCAATCCCCTTCCCCCTTAAAAAAACATGTGCAGATGTCCCCTACAACAATCCCATGAGGTACATCTGCTGTCACACATTGTGGCTGTCCACAAACAGCATGGTGGTGATGCAGGATCAGTATCCAGGAATGGTTGGGGAGGGGTCATCATCTGGGCATGGAATTGGGGTAACTGTGGGTGGGCAGGTAGTTGAGAATTTCCTGCAATTCGCAGGGGGTTGGACTACATGATCCTGGAGGTCCCTTCCAACTCTATGATTCTATGAGTCAATTTCTTGCCAGAAAGCTAGTTCTAGAAGTTTACTCATCACCAAATGAGGTGGAGATGACAGAGAAGCAGCCCAGCCTTATTTATCCAAGAAGAAAAGTTGTTTTTTATACCTGCTTTTCTCTACCAGAAGGAGTCTCAAACGGGCTTACAATAACCTCCCGTTCCTCTCCCCACAACAAACACCCTGTGAAGTAGGTGGGGCTGAGAGAGCCCTGATGTTCCTGCTCTGTGAGAACAGCACTATCAGGGCTGTGATGAGCCCAAGGTCACCCAGCTGGCTGCATCTGGAAGAGCAGGGAATCAAAGCCGGCTTGCCAAATTAGAGGCCGCTGCTCTTAACCGTGACATGAAGACTGAGTGGTGTTTCTCCTCTTTTTGTTTTTTGAAGAGCCAAAGACCATTTGGCCCGTTTTGTCCTCCACTGTCCAAGGCCAGTCCCTTTCTCGCCCCTGGTCATCTCCCCACTTCTGCTGCTCTTTCACCTGTGCCCTGCGAATCCTTAAACTGACACTGGTGCTACAGGCCTCTGAAACTGGCTCTGCATTATGGGTGCTGGATTACCTGCTGGTAAGGTAAGCTCTCATCTTTGGTGCCAGTGCCCAGGTGTGAGCAGCGTGGCCCCTCCATTACTGGCAAGGTGATGGGCATTTGGCTCTGCTTTCTTTAGAGCGGCAGCTTCTAATCTGGTGAGGCAGGTTTGATTCCCTGCTCCTCCACATGCAGCCAGCTGGGTGACCTTGGCCTAGTCACAGTCCTGACAGAGCTGTTCCGACCAAGCATTCCTGTCAGACCTCTCTCAGGCTCACCTACCTCACAGGGTATCTGCTGTGGGGAGAGGAAGGGAAGGTGATTGCAAGCCTCTCTGAGACTCCTATGGACAGTAAAAAGCAGGGCATAAAAGCCAACTACTCTTCTTCTTGTCCAACAGCACCCATCCCGGACAGCGGTCCAGCAGGAACTGTCACTGAAAGGACTTCTGCTCATGTTCCTCTATTGAACCCTTTCAGACTAGTCAGGATGGACTGGCGGTGTGTGGCCCCCGGAATCATCCTCGTGCTGATCAAATTTGCAGGGACGTCCCTCTTTGTCACTTTCAGTGAGTATTGTGCTATTATGGTCTTGGCTTTATTTTTACCTGAGGTTTTCCTTTTGTTAACCCTCCGCCCCATCCATGAATCCACATTTTCTTGCCCTTTTTGGCTTTAAAATAAAACTCTCAGAGAAAGACTCAGCAACGCTAACTAAAAATACAGCACTGAGAATAAACGTTCTTTAACTCTGTTTGTACGGCCTGGCATTTTGTGGTCTTCTCCTGTTCTTTCTTTTCTAGTTCGCTGCCTCTTGGCATTGCAGTGTGAATGATCCAAACCTATTTCTCAATTCCCCCCCCCCCTACAATTGTGCTATTAGAGGTGTTATACTCCAAGTGTTTATCTCTTTGTAGTCAGAAGATTACAGTGCAACAAAGCTGCAGCTCTGTTAGCGCACCTTTGGGAGAAGAAGGTTATCGTCATGCCAGTTATCCTTGGAGCCCTTAGAGCAGGGGTAGTCAAACTGCGGCCCTCCAGATGTCCATGGACTACAATTCCCAGGAGCCCCCCTGCCAGCGAATGCTGGCAGGGGGCTCCTGGGAATTGTAGTCCATGGACATCTGGAGGGCCGCAGTTTGACTACCCCTGCCTTAGAGTATTAGCTAAAAGTCTCAAGGACACTCTGGGCACTGAGCAAATAACACCAGCTCAGCTCCAGAAGACAATGTTGCTTGGAACAGTAAGAATCCTGCAACAATACATCTATAATTCCTAATGACTTGGCTACTTCTGGAATTGCAGAACACCATGTAACACAAGTGAAATATCTTGTGGTCATTCATCAATTCATGAATTCCTCAATCCAGAGTTGGCAGCCCTAGCAAAAGGGCATCTAATGCTTTCTACCCCATATGGTTTCTATCCCACTCCTGTCCCATGAGGAAGGAAAACAAATAGGTACCCTGCCTTTGCCTGTCTCCCCCCCTCTGCCTTGCAAGGTTGTTAGAGATCCATATATTTACTCTGACTCAGCAGCTGAAGGTTTGGATAAAGAAGAGCTGGGTTTTTGTAACCTGCTTTTTACTACCTGAAGGAGTCTCAAAGTAGCCTTCCCTTCCTCTCCCCACAACAGACACCTGTGAGGTAGGTGGTGTCTGAGATAGTTCTGAGAAAACTGTGACTGGCCCAAGGTCACCCAGCTGGCTGCTTGTGGAGGAGTGGGGAATCAAACCCAGTTCTCCAGATAAGAGACCGCCGCTCTTAACCTGTACTCCCCACTGGCTGCAGTCTAATTAGGTGCCCTGAACAAGCAGGAATTTCCTTGGATGTTCTCACTTGAGGGAAGTCCTAGGGCCACTCCGCATGACTTAAATGTAGACAAAGTCTTACCTTTCATGAATGCTATTAATTTAACATTCCGCATGACGTCGTAAGCAAACTGCAAAACTCATGCCGAACTACTGCAATAATTGGAATTTTATAGAGCTTAGGGGGAAATCCAGAAAAATGGATTCCCCCTGAAAAAACCGCTACACTTCTGAGCACAAGCTGCAACACATCAGCGAAAGACATGTGCGTTCTCAAAATAGCGGTAGTAAGAATGTCCCTCCCTCGCTCTCGCCCCTGAGCTTCCGGAGACGAGATCGCCATTTCCCCCCCTTAGACTGGCAAAAGCAACAAACGTCTTGTGTGTTTCTAAACTGAATCTGGGCCATCTACAGCTGCTGTTTCTAGCTGACAATTGCTGAAAGACCTTATGATGGATCTCCTGCATCTTTACTTATGTGTAACTTCCAAGCAGAGTTACACCATTCTGGGTTTATTGAAGACAATAAGGATACAACTCTGTTTCAGGTTGTGGTATTAGAGTCTAAGAGCAGGGAGGTCTCATCTGGTTAGTTCCTAAAACACCACATTTGGCCAGCTCTCTCAAATGACAATTGCATATGAGAAAGAGGACTGAGAAATATTTGCTGTGATCTGTATTTTAGTGGTAACATCTGGTACTGCTCATAAGACACCATTTAAAATGTTCTTCTTTTCAGTCCCGCAGATCTTCCCCAGAGGAAACCTCAGTTTTGTTCCTGAGGATAATTTTACAGGTAACATTGAGAAGGCAGCAATACCCAACTTTCTGGGTTGTCAAATCATTAATATAGATTTCTGCTAAGAGGTAATCATGTGATTCAGGAGTGATTCTGCCGAAACAGTTCAATTCTTTGGTAAAAAAAAAACTTAAGAGTTGAAAATCCTTTCTAATAATTATTTTTATGCACCTTGAAGAAGAATGATCATTTCTCATACTGGACTGACTTCATTTCCAAATCAGTGAGATCCTCATGCAGCTACATCTGATAGCATTTTGCAGTTATTAGTTACTTTTGTGGATGAGATCCAGATTCACAGCACTTTTGGGTTTAAAAGCAAGTAATCTTTACTGGGGAGATTATTTACAAATATATATCATATTAATCTGCTTCAGTCTCCTTACTCAAGCAGAGTACAAAAGCTTAAAGAATCATTACAAAAGCAGCACATTGCAAGTTTTTATTGCTAGGCTAAAAGCAGGACTACGTCTCACACTTTGGCACCTGGAGAGAGCTGAGCCTATTGGAGTCCGCTATTTGCTTCAGCAAAAGCACATGGAGCTCCTCTTCCTGAAGAAAGAGGACATGGGTGGGAGCCCAGCTTAAACAAAGTAATCACCAGAGCACAGGGCTCAAAATTCCCTGCAACCTCACCAATGGCCACTTGATGCCACTAGTGAACACACAGGCACAGCTCAGCTGCTTAAACAGCTTAGCAACAGCTCTTCAAGGCTGACCACCCAATTCCTTGCTGATTGCAATTCCAACAGATTGTATAAAATAACAAGCCAAACGGTTGTTTTCTGCATACAAATAGAGAAATGGAAGAACATGCAGCACAGTCCTAAAGAAAGCCAAACATATTTGATGGGCCATTTATTTTCACTGCACAGTAGGTTGCCCGGTCTCTGAGATCTGCTGGTGGCGGGGGGGGGGGGAATGGGGGATGGGGGACGCAATTACCAAGAGTGGGAAGAAACATGATGTGCCTATTTAGGCAAGTTGGGGGGAGGTGACATTCTAGCTAATGGGCAAATACTCTATGGTAGAATTAGGTTCTACCATAGAGTTTCCCCCCAAAATCAGAGCGTTGCCTTTAATGTCCCTGACATACCTGAGTCACTTCTAGATCATGTAGTGCAGGGGTAGTCAAACTGCGGCCCTCCAGATGTCCATGGACTACAATTCCCATGAGCCCCTGCCAGCAAATGCTGGCAGGGGCTCATGGGAATTGTAGTCCATGGACATCTGGAGGGCCGCAGTTTGACTACCCCTGATGTAGTGTGTGTGGGGGGGATATTAACTGGAGGGGTGTTAATTGAGAAAGAGATACTGTCTGAAAGCAGGGGACTCCCGCTCTGACCAGGGTGTGTGCGCCTGGCAACCCTACTAGCCAATGTTATAGTGAACATTTTCAAAGTGAATGTGAAAGACTAATAAAATGTCAATTTGCAGTTCTAGAGGTCACCCCAAGTCCAACTGAGAACCTCATGACTACTTCTGTGAGAATCACAAGAGCAGGTAACATATTGTTTAGTTACACTGAAGTAAAGAAAACCAAATACTGACTGAGGCCTAGTTTTAACACCAGGGGAAAACTCATGTATGAGGTGTACTATTTCAGATTGCCTGTAAGAGTCTGGTATGATTGCATGTTCCTCCATCAAGGGAAAAAAAAACCCTTTACTTGTAGAAAACTAGCCTGTCAGGGAAAAGTTAGAATAGGAAAAGCCCAATTAAAAAAAATAATTTTCAGTCCTACAGACAACTTAACGTCTGCCTGAAAGCCCTGAGAGTCACAATTGCAGGTAACTTCATACCATCAAGTTACACTGAAGTAAAGTAAACCGAATGCTGAGAGAGACTTAGTTTTAACCCCAGTAGTAAACTTGTATATGAGGTATAGGTAAGAGGCTCAGATTGCAGGTCTAATTCAGTGTTCCTCCATGAGCAAAGAACAATCCTCCCACGTAGAAAACTAGCATGTCAAGGGAAAAGCTAGCCTATAACCATACTTTAGACAGTTCTTCTATGGCAAAGGAATTTTGGTGTGGCCTGGGTAGTTTGAGAACTTCAGGTATTGGCTACTACATAATCATGTCTAAACAAAGATAGTTTTAATTGGGCTTTGCTGTTGTGTTGCTCCATATTTTGTGAGATTTTCTTCATAAGCATACTTCCTTCTTCCTGTCTCCTGCTACAGTCCAAGTTGGAGAGCTAAGGTGGGAAAATTACGGGAGAAACTTATACGGGTTTTCACAAAACATGCTTGAATGGACATCTGGCTTTTCAGAATGCGATGACCGGAGCTCACATCTGGTGATCATCAATGACAAAGAAGAAATGGTAAGAAGATGATGTTTGGGGAGTTCAAGTTCCACCGTCCAGTTGGGGCTTTGAGAGCTCCTGGAATTACAACTGATTTCCTGACTTCAGAGATCCATTATCCTGGGGAATAAATGACTGCCTGAAGGGTTTTGTCTATGGGTTGGCCGAACTGTGGCTCTCCAGAATGATGTCCATACACTACAGTTACCATGAGCTCCTGCCAGTTGGCAATGGTAACTGAAGTCCATGGACATCTGGAGAACCACAGTTAGGCTTCCTCGAGATAGCTGATTTCCCAACCTAGAGCTGGAAATCTTGTTGGGAATTCAGATGCTTTTGAAGGGCTCATCTTTTTGAGCAGGGCATTCACACCCCACCACCCACTGAAACTTTTGCAGCAAGTCAGAAGAAGGTGCCTATCCCAGGATTACCAAGAAAGTGTGTTTTCCATATAAAATTTGACCCTTGGAACGAAATATGGTTAGACTCCAGATATTTGAAAATAAAAATGAACAGATGTACAGAAGATAACTGACCCAAGAAGTATAGCTTACCAAATGAGGCATCAGGAACTCATTGCCGGTAGATGTAGAGATGAGCACGGATTGTGTAGCAACAGCTTCTAATCTGGCGACCTGGGTTTGATTACTTGCTCTTCCACCTGCAGCCAGCTGGGTGACCTTGGGCTCATCACAGCACTGAAAAAGCTGTTCTGACTGCGCAGTAATACCAAGGCTCTCAAAGACTGATTCCGCATGAGGAATTTGCCCAGCCTCTCATTGCGCGCGAGTTTGGGTGCTGCTTCCTCATTACATCGGCAGCAACCTGCGTGCAAACAGGGACAAGTCCGTCTGAAAGGAGAAACGTCCAACAGTCTCAGTAGTGATTTGCCCATCCTTGCATCCACGCTCCTCTCTACTTTTCCAGATCACAATTTGTTTTTAAAAGTGCAATCCACATTGCTATGGGACCACAAAGTGACATGCCCTTCATTCAAATAAAATGTTCTCTTCAGTGTGCACAGTAATATTGGGATCGGGCAGCAACCCAATCAAAAACACATTCCTATTTGTGTTTTCTGGCACTGGGGTATGAATGGGGAAGGGGGGAGCTTCTCTGCCACTTCATCAGGAGGCAAAAAGCCATGACGAGACAGCGGGATAATGCGGGAGGGGTCTCCTGTCTGGAAACATGCAAATGCATGGTTTACTTATGCGCGTTTGCAAGCAGGAGGCCGTGTACGTTTTCTGCCTCCTTACAGAAATGGTCTCAGCCTCACCTACCTCACTGGATATGTGTTGCGGGCAGAGGAAGGCAAGGCAAGGCAACTGTAAACTGCTTTGAGACTCTTTGGGGCAGTGAAACATGAGATTGTTCATGGAGTACAGGCCCATCACTGGCTACTGGCCATAGTTAGTCCTCATACAGAACAGGGTCTGTTGCCTGTTGGAAGCTCACTCTTATAGCTCCATATTTCAATTTATTTGTGCTGCCCTATCTGGCCACACCCAGTGGCAGCTGAGCGGGAGGTGCCTTGGCTGCGGAGCTAAGCCTGAGTCACCACACAAGAGCAAAGTCAGTGTCCAGTCCGGGTCGTTACACCTACCGAAACAAACAGAATCAGGGGCAAGGCAAGGAGTGGTCAAGGGATAGCCGAGGTCAGGATCCAGATAAACGGGGTATTTGTCAAAGCTAGTCCAGTTACCAAGAGCAAAGTCGAGAGCCGTATGCCAAGGTCAGGGAAGCCGTCAGGAAATCACACAGGAGTTTGCAGAGCAAAGGGAATCCAAGGCGGACGGGAGGGTTTCTGCACAGCTTGCATCCATGCTGAGGAGCTGCTGCTGCCTTGCCTAAAAGCAACCTAGCTTAAGTGGCTGCACCTGGGGGAGGACTCACTCATCCATCCCAGCTGGACCCCATCTACTTAGACAGTGTGCCTGCAGTCTTCGGCTCCTCCAGTGTTCTGTGAAATCCGATCTCCTATGCACCCTTAGTCTTTCTGGGGAGCTACCCAGACTAGAGTGCACTTGTGGCTGTACCAGAGCTGCATCTTGAAAATAGACCGGCTCATTTCTGCTGTTCTCCTCTGTGCATTCAGAGGCACCTCTCTGCTCTGACAGCAGAGTTGGTTGATTTACAGCAGCTGGCTTGGCAGTTGGCTCTGGTTGCTGTGGCAACACCTCGGAGACGGGAGGTGTCTGTGGGGGGGCATGACATTATTTTAGATAAGTCTTTGGACTTTTATCTGGAACATTTTACTACAGAACTTATAAATGTGTTTTTCCGATGGCTGGAGGCAAACTTTTATCTTTTTTTCTGGGTGAATGTGTTGAAGATTTGAGCTGTGTTGTGTGGGGCATGGGAGCTGAGGATTTTCTTCTTGAACTTGTGAAAGGCCTTACAGTGGACATACAGAATAGAGATGCCAGCCTCTCAGATCGTTTCTGGCAATGAGGAAAGGGGCGTTCCAAAATCACTCATAATGGCCGGTATAGGGAATAACCCAACTTCATGCATTTCCCCATTGGCCAGGCCCAAATTAGACCCTACTTGAAAAGATGAAATCTCATTTTCTGGGGATTCCTTTTTTTGCAGGGCAAGTGAGGAGGCAATATGGAACTGTGCCTGAAGAAGCAAATTTTAATTTGGAAATGGATTTTTAAAAATTGACCCTTTAAAAATGCCTAGCTAATTCGAAAAAGGCTGCTTCTTTCCCCGTTAAATCCCAAATGCCAGAAAACACAAAGGGGGATGTGTCTTGGCTGTGTGATCCCAAAACAGATGAAGACAATAAACACAGCATTTTATTTTAACTTGGGGTACGTAGGAACTTTGGCCACCTCATGAGAAGGAAGGACTCCCTAGAGTAGAGCGTAATGCTGGGAGCGATTGAGGGCAAAAGAAGAAGGGGATGGCAGAGGACGAAGTGGCTGGATGGAGTCACTGAAGCAGTCGGTGTGAGCTTATATGGACTCCGGGGAATGGTAGAGGACAGGAAGGCCTGGAGGATCATTGTCCATGGGGTCGCGATGGGTCAGACACGACTTCGCAACTAACAACAATAACAAGGTAGCAACATGGACTGTGCCATTTCCCCCTGCCAAAAGAAAACATTATCACGATCAGGAAATAGAGAGGGGATGGTGGGTACAAAGGCAAGACAATGCTAGCGAGACTGCCACATGTTTCTCCCTCCACATGGGCTTTCCCCGGTTGCTCCCAGATGTGAGGAGCAATAAGGAGTAGCAAATCCAGTTTTAGTGAATTACCTCATCCCAAGGCAAATCTGGCCAAAACTCACACCAGCCCCTGCACAGCCTTGGGTTGCAGATGATGTCATGTGGAAGCAGCACTAAAACCGGTCTAGGATAAAATTCCTCATGCGGAAACAATATTCCATTTGTCTGTCTTGAATCTACTGCCTACCAGTTTACAAGGAGAGTCTTGAATTCTAGTATTCATTTATCCATCTATCCTTTTCTTGCTAGGAATTTCTTCAAAATAGAACAAGAAACGCAAAGTATTTCATTGGGCTAGAACATCCAGATGACAGGAATCAATGGCTTTGGATTGACGACACAGAACCCAGGGGAGATTTGTACGTTTTTTCATTTTTTTCACCCTTCCTAGTACTACACCAAACACTGGGTCTCTCCCCTAAGGGACACAAAAACTTTTTCCTTGGGAGGTTTATTTTGGCTACACCACGAAAAAAGGACGGTTCGAAAGGAGTATAATAACAGAAGAAAGAACCTACCCTAGGTTACAATAAACAATTTCACAATAAATGTAACTAAAAGTGTCATATCTCATCTTTTAATAGAACAACCAAAATGGCCTCCAGATTTTCAAGTGAGTTTTCATCAGTGGTTGTTTTTCAACACAATGTTTGCTAGCGAAGTCCATCAATAGGTTCAATTCTTTTTGGCAGAATTTAAATAATATATATATATATGGCCTTAGCCTCACAGGTACGGGGAAGTTTAGTCGAAAGACTGTTCCTGTTAGACTAAACTTCCCATACCTGTGAGCCTAAGGTAGTTCTATTAAACAACCATTTTGGTTGTTCTATTAAAAGAAAAGATAAGATACTTTTAGTTACATTTATTGTGAAATTGTTTATTGTAGCCTAGGGTAGGTTCTTTCTTCTGTTATTAGTTTAAATTTGGCTGTAAAATCATAATGTTATGGTGACCCCCATAGGCGTTTACACTGAGATAAGTTTGGAGATAGTTTGCAATAGTCTACCGCTGCATAGTGACCCTGGTATTCCTTAGTGGTCCCTCTTCCAGATACTCACCAGGGCTGATCCCGTTCAGTATCCAGGTTGGGATATCCTGGGCTATCCAGTTCACGTTTCCACAGGACACAAATATGTTGCGTGACCAGATGTCAATGAAGACAGTGCTCATCTAACTTTAAAAAGTGAGCAGGAGAGGTAATTACAGCGAATGCAAGTTCTCAATGAAGACAAAGCTCCTCTACATTTAATATGTGAGCAGGAGAGGTAATTTCAGTGTGTGTAACTTCTCAATGAAGTCAGGGCTCCTCTACATTTAATAAGTGAGCAGGAGAGATAATGTCAGCAAGTGGATCTGCTCGATTAAGATGGTGCTCCTCTGCCTATAATAAGTGAACAGGAGAGATAATTACAGTGTGTGACACATCTCAATTAAGATGCTGCTCCTCTACATATAATAAGTGAGCAGGAGAGATAATTTCAGCGAGTGAAACTTCTCAATGTAGATGGTACTCCTCTACATAGAACAAGAGGAGGAGAGGTAATAACTGTGAACGCAAGTTCTCAAAGAAGACAGGGATCCTCTACCTTTAATAAGTGAGCAGGAGAGGTAATTTCAGCGAGTGCCACTTCCCAATGAAGACAGCGCTCCCCTAACATTAATATGTGAGCCAGAGAGTTAATTTCAGTCCATGCAATTTCTCAATGAAGTTGGAGCTCCTCTACGTTTAATGAGTGAGCAGAGGAGATAACTTCATTGAGTGCAATTTCTCAAAGAAGACAGGGCTCCTCTATATTTAATAAGTGAGCAGCATAGATAATGTGAGGAAGTGGAACTGCTCAATGAATATGGTCCTCCTCTACCTTTAATAAGTGAGCAGGGGAGATAATTTCATTGAGTGCAACTTCTCAAAGAAGACAGGAGGGATAATTTCAGGAGAGATAATTTCAGTGCGTGCAAGTTCTCAATTAAGATGCTGCTCCTCTACCTCTAAGTGAGCAGGAGAGATAATGTCTGGAAGTGGAACTGCTCAATGAACACGGTGCTTCTCCACCTTTAATAAGAGAGCAGGAGAGGTCACTTCATTGTGCTCAAGATATCAATGAAGACAGGTCTCCTCTACTTTTAATAAGTGAGCAGGAGAGATAATTAAAGTGAGATCAAGTTCTCAATGAATACAGTGCTCCTCTTCCTTTAAAAAGTGAGCAGGAGAAATAATATCTGCTTGTGACATTTCTAAATGAAGTTGGTGCTCCTCTACCTTTAATTAGTGAGCAGGGGAGATAATTTCATTAAATGCAAGTTCTCAAAGAAGATAGGGCTCCTCTACATTTAATAAGTGAGCAGGAGATATAATGTCAGGAAGTAGAACTCCTCAATGAACACCGTGCTCCTCTACCTTTAATAAGAGAGCAGGAGAGGTCATTCCATTGTGCTCAAGATGTCAATGAAGACAGGGCTCCTCTACTTTTAATAAGTGAGCAGGAGAGATAATATCAGACTGTGCAATATCTCAATTAAGTTGGTGCTCCTCTACCTTTAATGAGTGAGCAGGGGAGATAATTTCATTGAGTGCAACGTATCAAAGAAGACAGGAGGGATAATTTCAAGAGAGATAATTTCAGAGTGTGCAATTTCTCAATTAAGATGCTGCTCCTCTACTTATAATAAGTGAGCAGGAGAGATAATTTCAGCGAGTGAACGTTGTCAATATAGACGGTGCTCCCCTACATATAACAAGAGAAGAGGAGGGGTAATAACTGTGAACGCAAGTTCTCAAAGAAGACAGGTCTCCTCTACTTTTAATAAGTGAGCAGGAGAGATAATTAAAGTGAGAGCAAGTTCTCAATTAATACAGTGCTCCTCTACCTTTAAAAAGAGAGCAGGGAGATATTATAAGCGCGTACAATTTCTCAATGAAGTTGGTGCTCCTCAACCTTTAATGAGTGAGCAGGGGAGATAATTTCATTGAGTGCAACTTCTCAAAGAAGACAGGGCTCCTCAACATTTAATAAGTGAGCAGCAGAGATAATATCAGGAAGTGGAACTGCTCAATGAATAAGGTGCTCCTCTACCTTTTATAAGAGTGCAGGAGATGTCATTTCATTGTGCTCAAGATGTGCTCAAAATGAAGACAGGTGTCCTCTACTTTTAATAAGTGAGCAGGAGAGATAATATCAGCGCGTGTAATATCTCAATGAAGTTGGTGCTCCTCTACCTTTAATAAGTGAGCAGGGGAGATAATTTCATTGAGTGCAACTTCTCAAAGAAGACAGGAGGGATAATTTCAAGAGAGAAAATTTCAGAGCTTGCAATTTCTCAATTAAGATGCTGCTCCTCTACTTATAATAAGTGAGCAGGAGAGATAATTTCAGCGAGTGAATGTTGTCAATATAGACGGTGCTCCCCTACATATAACAAGAGAGGGGGAGAGGTAAAAATAGAGCAGGAGAGACAATATAAGCGCGTGCAATTTCTCAATGAAGTTGGTGCTCCTTTACCTTTAATGAGTGAGCAGGGGAGATAATTTCATTGAGTGCAACTTCTGAAAGAGGCCAGGGCTCCTCAACATTTAAGAAGTGAGCAGGAGAGATAGTCTGAAAGTGGAACTGCTCAATGAATATGGTGTAAGAGAATTAATTAAAGTGAGAGGAAGTTCTAAATGAATACAGTGGTCCTCTTCCTTTAAAAAGAATGCAGGAGAAATAATATCTGCGCGAGGCATTTATAAATGAAGTTGGAGCTCCTCTACCTTTAATCAGTGAGCAGGGGAGATAATTTCATGAAATGCAACTTCTCAAAGAAGAAAGGTCTCCTCCACATTTAATAAGTGATCAGGAGAGATAATGTCAGGAAGTGGAACTCCTAAATGAACACGGTGCTCCTCTACCTTTAATAAGAGAGCAGGAGAGGTCATTTCATTGTGCTCAAGATGTCAATGAAGACAGGGCTCCTCTACTTTTAATAAGTGATCAGGAGAGATAATTAAAGTGAGAGCAAGTTCTCAATTAATACAGTGCTCTTCTAACTTTAAAAATAGAGCAGGAGAGATAATATAAGCGCGTGCAATTTTTCAATGAAGTTGGTGCTCCTCTATCTTTAACAAGTGAGCAGGGGAGATAATTTCATTAAATGCTACTTCTCAAAGAAGACAGGGCTCCTCTACATTTAATAAGTGAGCAGGAGAGATAATGTCCGGAAGTGGAACTGCTCAGTGAACATGGTGCTCCTCTACCTTTAATAAGAGAGCAGGAGAGGTCATTTCATTGTGCTCGTGATGTCAATGAAGACAGGGCTCCTCTACTTTTAATAAGTGAGTAGGAGAGATAATTAAAGTGAGAGCATGTTCTCAATTAATACGGTGTACCTCTACCTTTAAAAAGAGAGCAGGAGAGATAATATAAGCGCGTGCAATTTCTCAGTGAAGTTAGTGCTCCTCTACCTTTAATAAGTGAGCAGGGGAGATAATTTCATTGTGTGCAAGTTCTCAATGAATACAGTGCTCCTCTACCTTTAATGAGTGAGCAGGGGAGATAATTTCATTGAGTGCAACTTCTCAAAGAAGACAGGAGAGATAATTTCAAGAGAGATAATTTCAGTGTGTGCAATTTCTCAATTAAGATGCTGCTCCTCTACTTATAATAAGTGAGCGGGAGAGATAATTTCAGCGAGTTAACTTTGTCTATATAGATGGTGCTCCTCTACATATAACAAGAGAAGAGGGAGGTAATAACTGTGAACGCAAGTTCTCAAAGAAGACAGGTCTCCTCTACTTTTAATAAGTGAGCAGGAGAGATAATTAAAGTGAGAGCAAGTTCTCAATTAATACAATGCTCCTCTACCTTTAAAGAGAGAGCAGGAGAGATAATATAAGCTCGTGCAATTTCTCAATGAAGTTGGTGCTCCTCTACCTTTAATGAGTGAGCAGGAGAGATAATTTCATTGAGTGCAACTTCTGAAAGAGGACAGGGCTCCTCAACATTTAAGAAGTGAGCAGGACAGATAGTGTCTGAAAGTGGAACTGCTCAATGAATATGGTGCTCCTCTACCTTTAATAAGAGAACAGGAGAGGTCATTCCATTGTGCTCAAGATGTCAATGAAGACAGGGATCCTCTACTTTTAATAAGTGAGTAAGAGAATTAATTAAAGTGAGAGGAAGTTCTAAATGAATACAGTGGTCCTCTTCCTTTAAAAAGAATGCAGGAGAAATAATATCTGCGTGAGGCATTTATAAATGAAGTTGGAGCTCCTCTACCTTTAATCAGCGAGCAGGGGAGATAATTTCATGAAATGCAACTTCTCAAAGAAGACAGGGCTCTTCCACATTTAATAAGTGAACAGGAGAGATAATGTCAGGAAGTGGAACTCCTCAATGAACACGGTGCTCCTCTACCTTTAATAAGAGAGCAGGAGAGGTCATTCCATTTTGCTCAAGATGTCAATGAAGACAGGGCTCCTCTACTTTTAATAAGTGAGCAGGAGAATTAATTAATGTTTGAGCAAGTTCTCAATGAATACAGTGCTCCTCTTCCTTTAAAAAGAGAGCAGGAGAAATAATATCTGCGTGTGGCATTTCTAAATGTAGTTGGTGCTCCTCTACCTTTAATCAGTGAGCAGGGGAGAGAATTTCATGAAATGCAACTTCTCAAAGTAGACAGGTCTCCTGTACTTTTAATAAGTGAGCAGGAGAGATAATTAAAGTGAGAGCAAGTTCTAAATGAATACAGTGCTCCTCTTCCTTTAAAAAGAGAGCAGGAGAAATAATATCTGCGCGTGGCATTTCTAAATGTAGTTGGTGCTCCTCTACCTTTAATCAGTGAGCAGGGGAGAGAATTACATGAAATGCAACTTCTCAAAGTAGACAGGTCTCCTCTACTTTTAATAAGTGAGCAGGAGAGATAATTAAAGTGATAGCAAGTTCTCAACGAATACACTGCTCCTCTTCTTTTAAAAAGAGAGCAGGAGAAATAATATCTGTGCGTGGCATTTCTAAATGCTCAATGAATGTCAGGAACTGGAACTTTTCAATTGATATAGTGCTCCTCTAACTTTAAAAAGAGTGCAGGAGAGGTCATTTCATTGTGCTCAAGATGTCAATGAAGACTGGGCTCCTCTACCTTTAAAAAGAGAGCAGGAGAGATAATATAAGCGCGTGCAATTTCTCAATGAAGTTAGTGCTCTTCTACCTTTAATGAGTGAGCAGGGGAGATAATTTCATTGAGTGCAACTTCTCAAAGAAGACAGGGCTCCTCAACATTTAATAAGAGAACAGGAGATATATAGTCTGGAAGTGGAACTGCTCAATGAATATGGTGCTCCTCTCCCTTTAATAAGAGAGCAGGAGAGGTCATTCCATTTTGCTCAATATGTCAATGAAGACAGTTCTCCTCTACTATTAATAAGTGAGCAGGAGAATTATTTAAAGTTTGAGCAAGTTGTCAATGAATACAGTGCACCTCTTCCTTTAAAAAGAGAGCAGGAGAAATAATATCTGTGCGTGGCATTTCTAAATGTAGTTGGTGCTCCTCTACCTTTAATCAGAGAGCAGGGGAGAGAATTTCATGAAATGCAACTTCTCAAATAAGACAGGTCTCCTCTACTTTTAATAAGTGAGCAGGAGAGATAATTAAAGTGAGAGCAAGTTCTCAATGAATACAATGCTCCTCTTCCTTTAAAAAGAGAGCAGGAGAAATAATATCTGCGTGTGGCATTTCTTAATGTAGATGGTGCTCCTCTACCTTTAATCAGAGAGCAGGGGAGAGAATTTCATGAAATGCAACTTCTCAAAGAAGACAGGTCTCCTCTACTTTTAATAAGTGAGCAGGAGAGATAATTAAAGTGATAGCAAGCTCTCAATGAATACAGTGCTCCTCTTCCCTCAAAAATAGAGCAGGAGAAATAATATCTGTGCGTGGCATTTCTGAATGAAGTTGGTGCTCCTCTGCCTTTAATCAGTGAGCAGGGGATATAATTTCATTAAATGCAACTTCTCAAAGAAGACAGGGCTCCTCAACATTTAATAAGTGAGCAGGAGAGATAATGTCTTGAGGTGCAACAGCTCAATGAATATGGTGCTCCTCTACCTTTAATAAGAGAGCAGGAGAGGTCATTCCATTGTGCTCAAGATGTCAATGAAGACAGGGCTCCTTTGCTTTTAATAAGTGAGCAGGAGAAATAATTAAAGTGAGAGCAAGTTCTCAGTGAATACAATGCTCCTCTTCCTTTAAAAAGAGAGCATGAGAAATAATATCTCAGTGTGGCATTTCTAAATGTAGTTGGTGCTCCTCTACCTTTAATGAGTGAGCAGGGGAGATAATTTCATTGAGTGCAACTTCTCAAAGAAGACAGGGCTCCTCAACATTTAATAAGTGAGCAGGAGAGATAATGTCTTGAGGTGGAACTGTTCAATGAATATGGTGCTCCTCTACCTTTAATAAGAGAGCAGGAGAGGTCATTCCATTGTGCTCAAGATGTCAATGAAGACAGGGCTCCTCTGCTTTTAATAAGTGAGCAGGAGAAATAATTAAAGTGAGAGCAAGTTCTCAATGAATACACTGGTCCTCTTCCTTTAAAAAGAGAGCAGGAGAAATAATATCTCCGTGTGGCATTTCTAAATGTAGTTGGTGCTCCTCTACCTTTAATGAGTGAGCAGGGGAGATAATTTCATTGAGTGCAACTTCTCAAAGAAGACAGGTTTCCTGAACATTTAATAAGTGAGCAGGAGAGATAATGTCTTGAGGTGGAAATGTTCAATGAGTATGGTGCTCCTCTACCTTTAATAAGAGAGCAGGAGAGGTCATTCCATTGTGCTCAAGATGTCAATGAAGACAGGGCTCCTTTGCTTTTAATAAGTGAGCAGGAGAAATAATTAAAGTGAGAGCAAGTTCTCAATGAATACACTGCTCCTCTTCCTTTAAAAAGAGAGCAGGAGAAATAATATCTCCGTGTGGCATTTCTAAATGTAGTTGGTGCTCCTCTAACTTTAATGAGTGAGCAGGGGAGATAATTTCATTGAGTGCAACTTCTCAAAGAAGACAGGGCTCCTCAACATTTAATAAGTGAGCAGGAGAGATAATGTCTAGAAGTGGAACTTCTCAATAAATATGGTGCTCCTCTCCCTTTAATAATATAGCAGGAGAGGTCGTTCCATTTTGCTCAAGATGTCAATGAAGACAGGGCTCCTCTGCTTTTAATAAGTGAGCAGGAGAAATAATTAAAGTGAGAGCAAGTTCTCAATGAATACACTGCTCCTCTTCCTTTAAAAAGAGAGCAGGAGAAATAATATCTGCGCGAGGCATTTATAAATGAAGTTGGAGCTCCTCTACCTTTAATCAGTGAGCAGGGGAGATAATTTCATGAAATGCAACTTCTCAAAGAAGAAAGGTCTCCTCCACATTTAATAAGTGATCAGGAGAGATAATGTCAGGAAGTGGAACTCCTAAATGAACACGGTGCTCCTCTACCTTTAATAAGAGAGCAGGAGAGGTCATTTCATTGTGCTCAAGATGTCAATGAAGACAGGGCTCCTCTACTTTTAATAAGTGATCAGGAGAGATAATTAAAGTGAGAGCAAGTTCTCAATTAATACAGTGCTCTTCTACCTTTAAAAATAGAGCAGGAGAAATAATATCTCAGTGTGGCATTTCTAAATGTAGTTGGTGCTCCTCTACCTTTAATGAGTGAGCAGGGGAGATAATTTCATTGAGTGCAACTTCTCAAAGAAGACAGGGCTCCTCAACATTTAATAAGTGAGCAGGAGAGATAATGTCTTGAGGTGGAACTGTTCAATGAATATGGTGCTCCTCTACCTTTAATAAGAGAGCAGGAGAGGTCATTCCATTGTGCTCAAGATGTCAATGAAGACAGGGCTCCTCTGCTTTTAATAAGTGAGCAGGAGAAATAATTAAAGTGAGAGCAAGTTCTCAATGAATACACTGGTCCTCTTCCTTTAAAAAGAGAGCAGGAGAAATAATATCTCCGTGTGGCATTTCTAAATGTAGTTGGTGCTCCTCTACCTTTAATGAGTGAGCAGGGGAGATAATTTCATTGAGTGCAACTTCTCAAAGAAGACAGGTTTCCTGAACATTTAATAAGTGAGCAGGAGAGATAATGTCTTGAGGTGGAAATGTTCAATGAGTATGGTGCTCCTCTACCTTTAATAAGAGAGCAGGAGAGGTCATTCCATTGTGCTCAAGATGTCAATGAAGACAGGGCTCCTTTGCTTTTAATAAGTGAGCAGGAGAAATAATTAAAGTGAGAGCAAGTTCTCAATGAATACACTGCTCCTCTTCCTTTAAAAAGAGAGCAGGAGAAATAATATCTCCGTGTGGCATTTCTAAATGTAGTTGGTGCTCCTCTAACTTTAATGAGTGAGCAGGGGAGATAATTTCATTGAGTGCAACTTCTCAAAGAAGACAGGGCTCCTCAACATTTAATAAGTGAGCAGGAGAGATAATGTCTAGAAGTGGAACTTCTCAATAAATATGGTGCTCCTCTCCCTTTAATAATATAGCAGGAGAGGTCGTTCCATTTTGCTCAAGATGTCAATGAAGACAGGGCTCCTCTGCTTTTAATAAGTGAGCAGGAGAAATAATTAAAGTGAGAGCAAGTTCTCAATGAATACACTGCTCCTCTTCCTTTAAAAAGAGAGCAGGAGAAATAATATCTGCGCGAGGCATTTATAAATGAAGTTGGAGCTCCTCTACCTTTAATCAGTGAGCAGGGGAGATAATTTCATGAAATGCAACTTCTCAAAGAAGAAAGGTCTCCTCCACATTTAATAAGTGATCAGGAGAGATAATGTCAGGAAGTGGAACTCCTAAATGAACACGGTGCTCCTCTACCTTTAATAAGAGAGCAGGAGAGGTCATTTCATTGTGCTCAAGATGTCAATGAAGACAGGGCTCCTCTACTTTTAATAAGTGATCAGGAGAGATAATTAAAGTGAGAGCAAGTTCTCAATTAATACAGTGCTCTTCTACCTTTAAAAATAGAGCAGGAGAGATAATATAAGCGCGTGCAATTTTTCAATGAATTTGGTGCTCCTCTATCTTTAACAAGTGAGCAGGGGAGATAATTTCATTAAATGCTACTTCTCAAAGAAGACAGGGCTCCTCTACATTTAATAAGTGAGCAGGAGAGATAATGTCCGGAAGTGGAACTGCTCAGTGAACATGGTGCTCCTCTACCTTTAATAAGAGAGCAGGAGAGGTCATTTCATTGTGCTCGTGATGTCAATGAAGACAGGGCTCCTCTACTTTTAATAAGTGAGTAGGAGAGATAATTAAAGTGAGAGCATGTTCTCAATTAATACGGTGTACCTCTACCTTTAAAAAGAGAGCAGGAGAGATAATATAAGCGCGTGCAATTTCTCAGTGAAGTTAGTGCTCCTCTACCTTTAATAAGTGAGCAGGGGAGATAATTTCATTGTGTGCAAGTTCTCAATGAATACAGTGCTCCTCTACCTTTAATGAGTGAGCAGGGGAGATAATTTCATTGAGTGCAACTTCTCAAAGAAGACAGGAGAGATAATTTCAAGAGAGATAATTTAAGTGTGTGCAATTTCTCAATTAAGATGCTGCTCCTCTACTTATAATAAGTGAGCGGGAGAGATAATTTCAGCGAGTTAACTTTGTCTATATAGATGGTGCTCCTCTACATATAACAAGAGAGGAGGGAGGTAATAACTGTGAACGCAAGTTCTCAAAGAAGACAGGTTTCATATACATTTAATAAGTGAGCAGGAGAGATAATTATAGCGAGTGAAATTTGTTAATATAGATGGTGTTCCCCTACATATAACAAGAGAGGAGGAGAGGTAATAACTGTGAACGCAAGTTCTCAAAGAAGACAGGTCTCCTCTACTTTTAATAAGTGAGCAGGAGAGATAATTAAAGTGAGAGCAAGTTCTCAATTAATACAATGCTCCTCTACCTTTAAAGAGAGAGCAGGAGAGATAATATAAGCTCGTGCAATTTCTCAATGAAGTTGGTGCTCCTCTACCTTTAATGAGTGAGCAGGAGAGATAATTTCATTGAGTGCAACTTCTGAAAGAGGACAGGGCTCCTCAACATTTAAGAAGTGAGCAGGACAGATAGTGTCTGAAAGTGGAACTGCTCAATGAATATGGTGCTCCTCTACCTTTAATAAGAGAGCAGGAGAGGTCTTCCCATTGTGCTCAAGATGTCAATGAAGACAGGGATCCTCTACTTTTAATAAGTGAGTAAGAGAATTAATTAAAGTGAGAGGAAGTTCTAAATGAATACAGTGGTCCTCTTCCTTTAAAAAGAATGCAGGAGAAATAATATCTGCGTGAGGCATTTATAAATGAAGTTGGAGCTCCTCTACCTTTAATCAGTGAGCAGGGGAGATAATTTCATGAAATGCAACTTCTCAAAGAAGACAGGGCTCTTCCACATTTAATAAGTGAACAGGAGAGATAATGTCAGGAAGTGGAACTCCTCAATGAACACGGTGCTCCTCTACCTTTAATAAGAGAGCAGGAGAGGTCATTCCATTTTGCTCAAGATGTCAATGAAGACAGGGCTCCTCTACTTTTAATAAGTGAGCAGGAGAATTAATTAATGTTTGAGCAAGTTCTCAATGAATACAGTGCTCCTCTTCCTTTAAAAAGAGAGCAGGAGAAATAATATCTGCGTGTGGCATTTCTAAATGTAGTTGGTGCTCCTCTACCTTTAATCAGTGAGCAGGGGAGAGAATTTCATGAAATGCAACTTCTCAAAGTAGACAGGTCTCCTGTACTTTTAATAAGTGAGCAGGAGAGATAATTAAAGTGAGAGCAAGTTCTAAATGAATACAGTGCTCCTCTTCCTTTAAAAAGAGAGCAGGAGAAATAATATCTGCGCGTGGCATTTCTAAATGTAGTTGGTGCTCCTCTACCTTTAATCAGTGAGCAGGGGAGAGAATTACATGAAATGCAACTTCTCAAAGTAGACAGGTCTCCTCTACTTTTAATAAGTGAGCAGGAGAGATAATTAAAGTGATAGCAAGTTCTCAACGAATACACTGCTCCTCTTCTTTTAAAAAGAGAGCAGGAGAAATAATATCTGTGCGTGGCATTTCTAAATGCTCAATGAATGTCAGGAACTGGAACTTTTCAATTGATATAGTGCTCCTCTAACTTTAAAAAGAGTGCAGGAGAGGTCATTTCATTGTGCTCAAGATGTCAATGAAGACTGGGCTCCTCTACCTTTAAAAAGAGAGCAGGAGAGATAATATAAGCGCGTGCAATTTCTCAATGAAGTTAGTGCTCTTCTACCTTTAATGAGTGAGCAGGGGAGATAATTTCATTGAGTGCAACTTCTCAAAGAAGACAGGGCTCCTCAACATTTAATAAGAGAACAGGAGATATATAGTCTGGAAGTGGAACTGCTCAATGAATATGGTGCTCCTCTCCCTTTAATAAGAGAGCAGGAGAGGTCATTCCATTTTGCTCAATATGTCAATGAAGACAGTTCTCCTCTACTATTAATAAGTGAGCAGGAGAATTATTTAAAGTTTGAGCAAGTTGTCAATGAATACAGTGCACCTCTTCCTTTAAAAAGAGAGCAGGAGAAATAATATCTGTGCGTGGCATTTCTAAATGTAGTTGGTGCTAGTCTACCTTTAATCAGAGAGCAGGGGAGAGAATTTCATGAAATGCAACTTCTCAAATAAGACAGGTCTCCTCTACTTTTAATAAGTGAGCAGGAGAGATAATTAAAGTGAGAGCAAGTTCTCAATGAATACAATGCTCCTCTTCCTTTAAAAAGAGAGCAGGAGAAATAATATCTGCGTGTGGCATTTCTTAATGGAGATGGTGCTCCTCTACCTTTAATCAGAGAGCAGGGGAGAGAATTTCATGAAATGCAACTTCTCAAAGAAGACAGGTCTCCTCTACTTTTAATAAGTGAGCAGGAGAGATAATTAAAGTGATAGCAAGCTCTCAATGAATACAGTGCTCCTCTTCCCTCAAAAATAGAGCAGGAGAAATAATATCTGCGCGTGGCATTTCTGAATGAAGTTGGTGCTCCTCTGCCTTTAATCAGTGAGCAGGGGATATAATTTCATTAAATGCAACTTCTCAAAGAAGACAGGGCTCCTCAACATTTAATAAGTGAGCAGGAGAGATAATGTCTTGAGGTGGAACAGCTCAATGAATATGGTGCTCCTCTACCTTTAATAAGAGAGCAGGAGAGGTCATTCCATTGTGCTCAAGATGTCAATGAAGACAGGGCTCCTTTGCTTTTAATAAGTGAGCAGGAGAAATAATTAAAGTGAGAGCAAGTTCTCAATGAATACACTGCTCCTCTTCCTTTAAAAAGAGAGCAGGAGAAATAATATCTCCGTGTGGCATTTCTAAATGTAGTTGGTGCTCCTCTAACTTTAATGAGTGAGCAGGGGAGATAATTTCATTGAGTGCAACTTCTCAAAGAAGACAGGGCTCCTCAACATTTAATAAGTGAGCAGGAGAGATAATGTCTAGAAGTGGAACTGCTCAATAAATATGGTGCTCCTCTCCCTTTAATAATATAGCAGGAGAGGTCGTTCCATTTTGCTCAAGATGTCAATGAAGACAGGACTCCTCTGCTTTTAATAAGTGAGCAGGAGAAATAATTAAAGTGAGAGCAAGTTCTCAATGAATACACTGCTCCTCTTCCTTTAAAAAGAGAGCAGGAGAAATAATATCTCCGTGTGGCATTTCTAAATGTAGTTGGTGCTCCTCTACCTTTAATGAGTGAGCAGGGGAGATAATTTCATTGAGTGCAACTTCTCAAAGAAGACAGGGCTCCTCAACATTTAATAAGTGAGCAGGAGAGATAATGTCTAGAAGTGGAACTGCTCAATAAATATGGTGCTCCTCTCCCTTTAATAATATAGCAGGAGAGGTCGTTCCATTTTGCTCAAGATGTCAATGAAGACAGGGCTCCTCTACTTTTAATAAGTGAGCAGGAGAATTAATTAAAGTTTGAGCAAGTTCTCAATGCATACAGTGCTCCTCTTCCTTTAAAAAGAGAGCAGGAGAAATAATATCTCCGTGTGGCATTTCTAAATGTAGTTGGTGCTCCTCTACCTTTAATGAATGAGCAGGGGAGATAATTTCATTGAGTGCAACTTCTCAAAGAAGACAGGGCTCCTCAACATTTAATAAGTGAGCAAGAGAGATAATGTCTTGAGATGGAACTGTTCAATGAATATGGTGCTCCTCTACCTTTAATAAAAGAGCAGGAGAGGTCATTCCATTGTGCTCAAGATGTCAATGAAGACAGGGCTCCTCTGCTTTTAATAAGTGAGCAGGAGAAATAATTAAAGTGAGAGCAAGTTCTCAATGAATACAATGCTCCTCTTCCTTTAAAAAGAGAGCAGGAGAAATAATATCAGCGCGTGGCATTTCTAAATGTAGTTAGTGCTCCTCTACCTTTAATGAGTGAGCAGGGGAGATAATTTCATTGAGTGCAACTTATCAAAGAAGACAGGGCTCCTCAACATTTAATAAGTGAGCAGGAGAGATAATGTCTAGAAGTGGAACTGCTCAATAAATATGGTGCTCCTCTCCCTTTCATATGATAGCAGGAGAGGTCATTACATTTTGCTCAAGATGTCAATGAAGACAGGGCTCCTCTACTTTTAATATGTGAGCAGGAGAATAAATTAAAGTTTGAGCAAGTTCTCAATGAATACAGTTCTCCTCTTCCTTTAAAAAGAGAGCAGGAGAAATAATATCTGCACGTGGCATTTCTTAATGTAGATGGTGCTCCTCTATCTTTAATCAGAGAGCAGGGGAGAGAATTTCATGAAATGCAACTTCTCAAAGAAGACAGGTCACCTCTACTTTTAATAAGTGAGCAGGAGAGATAATTAAAGTGATAGCAAGCTCTCAATGAATACAGTGCTCCTCTTCCCTCAAAAATAGAGCAGGAGAAATAATATCTGCGTGTGGCATTTCTGAATGAAGTTGGTGCTCCTCTGCCTTTAATCAGTGAGCAGGGGATATAATTTCATTAAATGCAACTTCTCAAAGAAGACAGGGCTCCTCAACATTTAATAAGTGAGCAGGAGAGATAATGTCTTGAGGTGGAACAGCTCAATGAATATGGTGCTCCTCTACCTTTAATAAGAGAGCAGGAGAGGTCATTCCATTGTGCTCAAGATGTCAATGAAGACAGGGCTCCTTTGCTTTTAATAAGTGAGTAGGAGAAATAATTAAAGTGAGAGCAAGTTCTCAGTGAATACAATGCTCCTCTTCCTTTAAAAAGAGAGCAGGAGAAATAATATCTCCGTGTGGCATTTCTAAATGTAGTTGGTGCTCCTCTACCTTTAATGAGTGAGCAGGGGAGATAATTTCATTGAGTGCAACTTCTCAAAGAAGACAGGGCTCCTCAAAATTTAATAAGTGAGCAGGAGAGATAATGTCTTGAGGTGGAACTGCTCAATGAATATGGTGCTCCTCTACCTTTAATAAGAGAGCAGGAGAGGTCATTCCATTGTGCTCAAGATGTCAATGAAGACAGGGCTCCTCTGCTTTAATAAGTGAGCAGGAGAAATAATTAAAGTGAGAGCAAGTTCTCAATGAATACAATGCTCCTCTTCCTTTAAAAAGAGAGCAGGAGAAATAATATCTCCGTGTCGCATTTCTAATTGTAGTTGGTGCTACTCTACCTTTAATGAGTGAGCAGGGGAGATAATTTCATTGAGTGCAACTTCTCAAAGAAGACAGGGCTCCTCAACATTTAATAAGTGAGCAGGAGAGATAATGTCTAGAAGTGGAACTGCTCAATAAATATGGTGCTCCTCTCCCTTTAATAATATAGCAGGAGAGGTCGTTCCATTTTGCTCAAGATGTCAATGAAGAAAGGGCTCCTCTACTTTTAATAAGTGAGCAGGAGAATTAATTAAAGTTTGAGCAAGTTCTCAATGAATACAGTGCTCCTCTTCCTTTAAAAAGAGAGCAGGAGAAATAATATCTGCGCGTGGCATTTCTAAATGAAGTTGGTGCTCCTCTGCCTTTAATCAGTGAGCAGGGGATATAATTTCATTAAATGCAACTTCTCAAAGAAGTCAGGGCTCCTCAACATTTAATAAGTGAGCAGGAGAGATAATGTCTTGAGGTGGAACTGTTCAATGAATATGGTGCTCCTCTACCTTTAATAAGAGAGCAGGAGAGGTCATTCCATTGTGCTCAAGATGTCAATGAAGACAGGGCTCCTCTGCTTTTAATAAGTGAGCAGGAGAAATAATTAAAGTGAGAGCAAGTTCTCAATGAATACAATGCTCCTCTTCCTTTAAAAAGAGAGCAGGAGAAATAATATCAGCGCGTGGCATTTCCAAATGTAGTTAGTGCTCCTCTACCTTTAATGAGTGAGCAGGGGAGATAATTTCATTGAGTGCAACTTATCAAAGAAGACAGGGCTCCTCAACATTTAATAAGTGAGCAGGAGAGATAATGTCTAGAAGTAGAACTGCTCAATAAATATGGTGCTCCTCTCCCTTTAATAATATAGCAGGAGAGGTCGTTCCATTTTGCTCAAGATGTCAATGAAGACAGGGCTCCTCTGCTTTTAATAAGTGAGCAGGAGAAATAATTAAAGTGAGAGCAAGTTCTCATTGAATACAATGCTCCTCTTCCTTTAAAAAGAGAGCAGGAGAAATAATATCAGCGCGTGGCATTTCTAAATGTAGTTGGTGCTCCTCTACCTTTAATGAGTGAGCAAGGGAGATAATTTCATTGAGTGCAACTTCTCAAAGAAGACAGGGCTCCTCAACATTTAATAAGTGAGCAGGAGAGATAATGTCTAGAAGTGGAACTGCTCAATAAATATGGTGCTCCTCTCCCTTTAATATGATAGCTGGAGAGGTCATTCCGTTGTGCTCAAGATGTCAATGAAGACAGGGCTCCTTTGCTTTTAATAAGTGAGCAGGAGAAATAATTAAAGTGAGAGCAAGTTCTCAGTGAATACAATGCTCCTCTTCCTTTAAAAAGAGAGCAGGAGAAATAATATCTGCACGTGGCATTTCTAAATGTAGTTGGTGCTCCTCTACCTTTAATGAGTGAGCAGGGGAGATGATTTCATTGAGTGCAACTTCTCAAAGAAGACAGGGCTCCTCAACATTTAATAAGTGAGCAGGAGAGATAATGTCTTGAGGTGGAACTGCTCAATGAATATGGTGCTCCTCTACCTTTAATAAGAGAGCAGGAGAGGTCATTCCATTGTGCTCAAGACGTCAATGAAGACAGGGCTCCTCTGCTTTTAATAAGTGAGCAGGAGAAATAATTAAAGTGAGAGCAAGTTCTCAATGAATACAATGCTCCTCTTGCTTTAAAAAGAGAGCAGGAGAAATAATATCAGCGCGTGGCATTTCTAAATGTAGTTGGTGCTCCTCTACCTTTATTCAGAGAGCAGGGGAGAGAATTTCATGAAATGCAACTTCTCAAAGAAGACAGGTCTCCTCTACTTTTAATAAGTGAGCAGGAGAGATAATTAAAGTGATAGCAAGCTCTCAATGAATACAGTGCTCCTCTTCGCTCAAAAATAGAGCAGGAGAAATAATATCTGCGCGTGGCATTTCTGAATGAAGTTGGTGCTCCTCTGCCTTTAATCAGTGAGCAGGGGATATAATTTCATTAAATGCAACTTCTCAAAGAAGACAGGGCTCCTCAACATTTAATAAGTGAGCAGGAGAGATAATGTCTGGAGGTGGAACTGCTCAATGAATATGGTGCTCCTCTACCTTTAATAAGAGAGCAGGAGAGGTCATTCCATTGTGCTCAAGATGTCAATGAAGACAGGGCTCCTCTGCTTTTAATAAGTGAGCAGGAGAAATAATTAAAGTGAGAGCAAGTTCTCAATGAATACAATGCTCCTCTTCCTTTAAAAAGAGAGCAGGAGAAATAATATCAGCGCGTGGCATTTCTAAATGTAGTTGGTGCTCCTCTACCTTTAATGAGTGAGCAGGGGAGATAATTTCATTGAGTGCAACTTCTCAAAGAAGACAGGGTTCCTCAACATTTAATAAGTGAGCAGGAGAGATAATGTCTAGTAGTAGAACTGCTCAATAAATATGGTGCTCCTCTCCCTTTAATAATATAGCAGGAGAGGTCATTCCATTTTGCTCAAGATGTCAATGAAGACAGGGCTCCTTTACTTTTAATAAGTGAGCAGGAGAATTAATTAAAGTTTGAGCAAGTTCTCAATGAATACAGTGCTCCTCTTCCTTTAAAAAGAGAGCAGGAGAAATAATATCTCCGTTTGGCATTTCTAAATGTAGTTGGTGCTCCTCTACCTTTAATGAGTGTGCAGGGGAGATAATTTCATTGAGTGCAACTTCTCAAAGAAGACAGGGCTCCTCAACATTTAATAAGTGAGCAGGAGAGATAATGTCTTGAGGTGGAACAGCTCAATGAATATGGTGCTCCTCTACCTTTAATAAGAGAGCAGGAGAGGTCATTCCATTGTGCTCAAGATGTCAATGAAGACAGGGCTCCTCTGCTTTTAATAAGTGAGCAGGAGAAATAATTAAAGTGAGAGAAAGTTCTCAGTGAATACAATGCTCCTCTTCCTTTAAAAAGAGAGCAGGAGAAATAATATCTCCGTGTGGCATTTCTAAATGTAGTTGGTGCTCCTCTACCTTTAATGAGTGTGCAGGGGAGATAATTTCATTGAGTGCAACTTCTCAAAGAAGACAGGGCTCCTCAACATTTAATAAGTGAGCAGGAGAGATAATGTCTTGAGGTGGAACTGCTCAATGAATTTGGTGCTCCTCTACCTTTAATAAGAGAGCAGGAGAGGTCATTCCATTGTGCTCAAGATGTCAATGAAGACAGGGCTCCTCTGCTTTTAATAAGTGAGCAGGAGAAATAATTAAAGTGAGAGCAAGTTCTCATTGAATACAATGCTCCTCTTCCTTTAAAAAGAGAGCAGGAGAAATAATATCAGCGCGTGGCATTTCTAAATGTAGTTGGTGCTCCTCTACCTTTAATGAGTGAGAAAGGGAGATAATTTCATTGAGTGCAACTTCTCAAAGAAGACAGGGCTCCTCAACATTTAATAAGTGAGCAGGAGAGATAATGTCTAGAAGTGGAACTGCTCAATAAATATGGTGCTCCTCTCCCTTTAATATGATAGCAGGAGAGGTCATTACATTTTGCTCAAGATGTCAATGAAGACAGGGCTCCTCTACTTTTAATAAGTGAGCAGGAGAATTAATTAAAGTTTGAGCAAGTTCTCAATGAATACAGTTCTCCTCTTCCTTTAAAAAGAGAGCAGGAGAAATAATATCTGCACGTGGCATTTCTAAATGTAGATGGTGCTCCTCTACCTTTATTCAGAGAGCAGGGGAGAGAATTTCATGAAATGCAACTTCTCAAAGAAGACAGGTCTCCTCTACTTTTAATAAGTGAGGAGGGGAGATAATTAAAGTGAGAGCAAGTTCTCAGTGAATACAATGCTCCTCTTCCTTTAAAAAGAGAGCAGGAGAAATAATATCAGCGCGTGGCATTTCTAAATGTAGTTGGTGCTCCTCTACCTTTAATGAGTGAGCAGGGGAGATAATTTCATTGAGTGCAACTTCTCAAAGAAGACAGGTTTCCTGAACATTTAATAAGTGAGCAGGAGAGATAATGTCTTGAGGTGGAACAGCTCAATGAATATGGTGCTCCTCTACCTTTAATAAGAGAGCAGGAGAGGTCATTCCATTGTGCTCAAGATGTCAATGAAGACAGGGCTCCTCTGCTTTTAATAAGTGAGCAGGAGAAATAATTAAAGTGAGAGCAAGTTCTCAATGAATACAATGCTCCTCTTCCTTTAAAAAGAGACCAGGAGAAATAATATCAGCGCGTGGCATTTCTAAATGTAGTTGGTGCTCCTCTACCTTTAATGAGTGAGCAGGGGAGATAATTTCATTGAGTGCAACTTCTCAAAGAAGACAGGGTTCCTCAACATTTAATAAGTGAGCAGGAGAGATAATGTCTAGAAGTAGAACTGCTCAATAAATATGGTGCTCCT